>NC_048596.1:159792977-160151466 GCF_003668045.3 Cricetulus griseus
ATTTTAAAATGGTAATGCTTTGAGCCAAGTTGCTTCTAACAAGAATATGCTGCTAATGTGTCTAATACTTATGTTTCCACAAACTCTAAGGATTCTTGTAAGTTCCAGGGAGCTGAATTGGATCCAAATAAACAGGTCAGATTCACTCCAGTTATTCAATCTTTCCCTGGTCCCAGGACTCCCTTCCCTCATGTTGGGACTCCTTGGGGAACAACTCCCTCATCTTATAATCATCCCCTCAAGTGACAGGACCTAAGAAAAAAATTTTTTTCTAAACTTAATCTTGTCCTCTGCTCTGCCAACATCTTGCCAGGTCTAAGAGGAGTCAGGGAGTTCTGTATAGCCTGGACTGAAAACAACCAGCCACCCCAGGACTAGCAGCACCCCAACCTTCTCAGGTCCCCCAAAGATGGTCAACACCCCCTACGTCAGCAGGAAGCAGTCTTGAGAATCCGATGCCCTTATTCCTTAACCTGCCATGTCTAACACCCCACCTTTTTAAATAATAAGTAGAGGTGGGAATGAAAGGTTCAGGCTTTAATGCTGTTTGGCTCTACCTCTTTAAGAGACAGACCCTGCCCCCTGACAACAGTCAGGGCACGCACAGGAAAATGTGCTGCGTCTTCACCAGGTCACCTGCCACGCTTGAGGATTCTGGACATGCGTGGAACCTCAGTGCATGTGCAGTCTTCCCTTCATAAGGTCCAACTTCCTGATGCGCGCGCTCTCTCTCTGCTTCTGCTCTCTCTTCTCCCACCTACACGCTCTCTCTGCCTCTCTATGGTGACCAGCCATGGCGGTCAGCTATTAACTCTGTTTCTCTTCTCTCTTTACTCTGCCGTCCCAATAATAAACTGCTTAATATGTCTTTTCCTCTTTTTCTTCAAAAACATAACAAGCACCATCATACCAGCTGTGCATGATACTTTTTTCTTTTTTGGTGGGGGGCAGGGTCTCTCTCATATAGTCTAGGCTAGCCTTAAACTCCTGATCCTACTGCTTCAGCCTTTCAAGAGCTGGGATTCTCAGCATGTGTCTCAAAGCCTGGCTACCACCAGCACTCTGAAGGAATCAACACAAGCTAAACTTGAGGGTATCTGTCTGTCTGTGGGCTCTCCGAAAGCCCTATAAAGATGCTTTTCCTTCTCTCCCTCCCTCCCTCCTTCCTTCCTTCCTTCCTTCCCTCCCTCCCTCCCTCCCTCCCTCCTTCCTTCCTTCCCTCCCTCCTTCTCTCCCTCCCTCCCTCCTTCCCTCCTTCCTTCCTTCCTTCCTTCCTTCCTCCCTCCCTCCCTCCGTTGCTCCCTCCCTCCCTCCCTTTATTCCGTGTTGTCTTGCTATCTAGTATGATGGCTGGCCTGAAGCTTACTATGTGAACAAGTCTGGTCTTGAACTTGTAATCCTCCTGCTTCAGCCTTCAATACTGAGGTTACAGGTGTACCATACCCAGCTTTTTTTTTTAAAGTGGGTTCTACTGCCTGAATTCCTCATGCTTTCAAGCTTGTGAGGCAAGCACTTTATTGATTGAGCCATCTCTTGGCTTTTAGCTTGGGTAACTTAGTGAAACTCTGTCTCAGGATGAAAAATCAGGGGATAGAGACAGCTCAGCGGTTGGGAGTGCTTGCTGCCCTTTTAGAGGACCTGGGTTCAATTCCAGTATCCACATGGCAAAACACAACTGTCTATAATTCTACTCTCAGGGGATTTGCTGACCTCTTCTGACTTCCAAGGGCACCAAGCACACATGTGTTATACAAACATACACGTAAGTAAAACACTAATATATATATATAATATATAATATATATATATTATATATATATACACACACATATATATATATATATAATTAATTTAAAAATCAAGATGAAGTAAAACAACTGTGTTGTGAGGTCTGACTGGTGCTGGGTTATGCTCTAAGCTGTTTTCTCTCCTTTCTTCTATTTCCTTCCCTTCCTTTCTGTCTTACTTCTGATATTTTACTCTACTACAGTCTGGCCTTGAATTCCAGAGCCTCTTGCCTCAGCCTTGCAAGTACTGGGGTGACAGGTGTAATCCACCAGGCCTGGCCAGTGTGACTACTAGAGACTTGTCCTCTGTGGTCGTGGTTTCCTGACACCAGTACCCCTGACCCAGGTCATCTGGAGGACAGATGAATACATGCACCACTAGCCCCTGGTAAATCTAGATTGGGCCTCCCTGGTATTTGTTTCTAGGTCAGCACAAAGCTGTGCAGGCGGGGTATAGGCCTTTGCTGGGGACCAGGTCTTGGGACCCAGAGCACGCACCTTCTCCCACATCCCGAGCACTATGTGCTCCCAGTACCCCAGGTCCTACGTACCAAAATCCCGAAAGCCATGACTTTCAGCACACACTCGAGAGAGAAGAGGGAGGTGAAGACGATGTTGAACACTCGGAGGGCATTTTCATAGGCCACAGAGGCTCCGTAGAACTAGATGGGGAGGAGAGGCAGAGAAGTCAGAGGCCTGGCTGGGAGCCAGGCTGCAGGACTGACCTGAAGGCCCAGAGATGGCAAAGCCCTGAGCCATGAGACAGAGTCTCACTCTGGCCTCAGAATCATGGTAATGATCTCAGCTCAGCCTCCCAAGAGCTGCGATCACACACATGAGCCATGAACCACAGCATCAGCCTTCATTTGTTGCAATTTGTATCTGCTGATACACTGAGCACTTATTTACTGTAAATCATCTCAATGATGTAGCCAAGCTTTCTCATCAATTAAAAAGGCTTTTATATTTACTTTTGTGTTTATATATCCTGTGTCTATAGGCATATATGTTTATGTGTGTGTGTATCATTTGTGTGAATGCCTGTGGAGGCCAAAAAGCTTACAGGTCTTTTAGAGCTGGAGTTACAGGCAGCTGTGAGCCTGCATAAGTACTGGGCACCAAACTCAGGTTTGTATGGAAGGGCAATTAGGACCACTGAGGCCTCTCTATAGCCCTTCTCATTTTTTATTTATTGCTTGGTGCTAGTAATAGAATCTAAAGCCTAATGTATGCCAAGCAACTAGTCTACCACTCAGCCATATCCTTCCTCAATCTTTATGATATTTTTATTTGTTTTTAAAAATTTAGAGGGGCTGGAGAGATGGATCAGTGGTTAAGAGCACTAGATGCTCTTCCAAAGGACCTGGGTTCAATTCCCAGCACTCACATGACAGCTCACAACTGTCTGTAATTAAGTTCCAGGGGATCTGACACCCTCACGCAGACATACATGCAGGCAGAACACATATAATAAAGACATATCATTCAAAATTTTAATTACATATTAGTTATTACGTATGTATGAACACATGCATACATGTGCTGTCAGAGGACAACTTGCAGCAGTTGGTTCTCTCCTTCTACCAAGTGGGTCCTGGGAATTGAAATCCGGTCACCAGGCTTGGTGCAAGTGCCTTTATTACTGAGCCATCTTGCCAGCACTTTGTATTTTTGAGACCAGGCTTTACTGAGTTGTCCAGATTGGTCTTGTATTTGTGACCCTCCTGTCAGCTTCTGACAGCTGGGGCAACAGACATGTGCTACTGTGTTGGCTGAGCCTACTGGTTGGCACCATTACTGAGTTTTTGTAACCTCCAGTGTTCTACTAGTCAAGTAACACAAATCATTTATGGAGAGAGGAAGGCCTGGAGTGTGAGCTCAGTGGTATAGTGATGGCTTAGGATCCCTCAGTGAGGGCTGGGGGTATGGCTCAGAGGCAGCGCCCCTGCCTAGAATGCCCCAGTGAGGGCCTGGTAGCCTTGAGACTCCAGAAGCCCCCATCTCCAACCTAGTCCCATGTTCCACCCAGCACACATTCAAGGCGGATGTCCACTCCTCTCCACGAGGCCCCACTGAGTTCTAAGGCAGCAGGCATCTGACTTTCCAAAGATCAGAGACTGGTGGGACCATGGCGTGTGCAGGTAAGGGTAACACCAGACAACTGCAGAGACCAGCCCCAGACTTGGTTTAAGGTTTCTGGGAGGAGGAAGGAGCTGGCCTGGCAGTGTGGTGGAACAGCAGTGAAGGCTTGCGGTGTTAGAGTGTGGTCTGGCTGGGATGCTGTGAGGGTGGTGGGGGCTCACCTTCATCATTAGCACGATGGTGTTGAGAGCGATCATGGCCATGATGGTGTACTCAAAGGGCGGGGACACCACGAACTGCCACATTCGATACTGGAAGCTCTGCTTGTTCTGGGGCATGTGCCTGGTCAGCGGCTTGGCACTGATGGCAAAGTCGATGCAGGCCCTCTGTGGGAGACGCCAGCACATGAGAAGGGCCAACAGCAGGGAGGCCGGCTGCTTACAACCTCCTCATGCAGCTACCAAGATCCCTTGTTCTGCTGGATCCAGCCTGGCTCCCTGCAGTCCTTGAGGGCTCCTCACAAAAACTGACAGTCTGTTGCCTATGGCAACCTGGGGAGTCAACACACTGCTGCCCGGTTCCCTCCTGGAATCTCCCTGGCAAGCCATAATCCACAGCACCAGTTTGTGGATGAGGAAAGCCAGCTCAGAGAGGCTGGACTTGAGGCGCAACTGTGAATGGCATTAGGCAGTGCCTGCCCTTAGGGTCTGACAGGTCCTTTATTTTCACTCTCCCCACACCTCTCTCTCTCCCCCCCTCTCTCCAGGATTTCATGTAGCCCAGATGGTTCCAAGCTGCCTGTGTAATAAGATGACCTTCTATGGTGCACAGGCTACCCAGGGCTTCCAGGACTCTAAGTAGGGACTCTACCGCCTAAGCTCCATTCCTAGCACCTGTCTCCCCTTTTGGGAAGGGTTCTCACTCTGTAGCCAGTGCTGGCTTCAAAACAGTGGTCCTCTTGCTCCACCTTCTGAGTAATGGGCAGACAGGTCTGCCACCATGGCCAGCTAAACTATTTTTTCTTTCCCTTGTTTCTCCTTGTGTGTAAGGGAGGCTGTGGACACAGGGGAGGATGGGTTGTCCAGTGCTGTGGAGGCAGAGGAGCTGTGCTACAGAACTACAAAGGCTGTGTAGCCTGAAGCCAGGAGGGACTGGCTTGAAAGAGCCATGAGGAGTTTGGCTATTACCAGTTGAAGTCTCCATGGACATCAGGTACTAGAAAACAATACAGAGGGACTGGCATTACTGAGGGACTGGGTATGTTAAGACACTGCTCAGTGCCTAGTTCAGTGAGTCAGACAGGACTGTTCACAGGAGAGTTAAGAAAAAGGTTGATCTTTCCAGGATCTTCAGGCCGTCATGGGGTTTGGGGGTTTTACTGATCTTTATGAGGTAGGAGAGGCTCTGGTGTATATATCTTAAGGACTCACAGTAGCATGAAAATTGGGTTTAGGAAGTACCAAAGCAATTGAGATGAGAGAAAGGCAGACAAAAGGGCCTGATGGGGTCACCTGAAGGCAAATTTGGGAAGGCCTGTATTGAGAGTTCTGAAGGAAAAGTAAAGAAGCCAGATTCAGTGCTTGTGAGACACACCCTGAGCAGCAGTTCACCACAGGGAGGAAGGTGTGACTGCTAGAGCAGTGTGCTGTGTGGGTAGGAAAGACTAAGCATGTACTCATTGTAGACGCTGTCCCCCATGCAAGAAAGTATACTTGAGGGTAGAGACTGTTCACTCAGCTTGGGTATGGCTGAAGGAGAAGCCGAGTGTCAGTGTACACTGTTACTTTCCTGTTAGTGTTACCTTCTGAATCTCACAAACAATGGCACTTTCTTGTAGCAGCAATGGTCAGAGACCCTGGCCCCTCTCACAGCAGGGTCCCATTATTTGATGCTAATCTGGGAATGTCCTACAGATCTGGGAAAGCATCTGGAAGAGCAGAAAGCAGCAGGTAAAGGGTCTGAACAAAAGCCTCCTGTGTGGGTGGAAAAGGCATTCCCAGCTGTCATAAACTTGCAGGAGGCCCTCAGTGCCAAGGGTGGGCTTCCTCCTTGTGCGTAGTTGGCCACAGTGTTCCCAGAGGCCCCACAGAGCATAAAGACCACTGTTACTGCTCTTGGTTGCATGCTAGAAATTGCTAGACCTTGTTGAAGACACTGCATGTTGTGGTTTCAGGACAGAAATGAAGCTGGGATGACTGGAATTCCTCTCACTATTGCTGGCTGCTTTTTGTAGTACCTGAAAGAGTGATATAGGTTGCTGAGGGAAGACTGCCATGAACGATCCTGTTCAGGTATAGACCCCATGTACTACAGTACTAGGCAAGATGCGCTCACTGGTACAACAACGGTACAACTGTTATGTGTGCAACCAGCTGCTATCTGAATGGATTTAAGGCCTGCTTTGCAGGAAAGGACCTCATGTGGTACTGCAAGCCAGGACCAAAATATATGTATTTGGTGAAGTCACAAGTCCCAGTGGATAGTCCACTGCCATTGTTTCAATAAACAGAAGTGATAAGTCAGTCATACTGTCTTCTGAACATTTGTAGTCCATGCCTACAGATGCTGCTGCTGTCAGTTTGGGTTGTGGAGGGACACTTTTTTTTTGGGGGGGTAATAAGTGGTGGTTATTGCAGAGACTTAAAACTGGTCAAGTTTTAGAGAATAAGTGGCTTTTTGTGGCAAAGTGTTCCCATGCTCTGCTGTAAGTGGAGGAACATAGCTATTTATATCACCAGATCCAAGGCTCAGAGAACACTGGTGAAGAGAAGGCAGAAAAAAAAAATGTAAGAGCCAGAGGAAAGTGTGTGGTTATCTGTAGTTCTTTCCTATGAAAACTCTGGCTCTTTAAGCAAGGAAGAAGGCTCACAAGGCTCAGGAAGCTCGGGAAACTGACAGGACTAAGGCAGCACAGGAAGCTCACACGACTAAGGTCACAAAGGTATATTCAGTAGGCTTCTCCACAATGTTATGTAGTAAAGAACTGTTGAAGAGCCTTTTCCATATAGCTGCCTGAAAAGTGTGCGGGGAGCTCCAAGAATGGATACAGCTCTCATGAGGCATCACCTATGCTGATGTGGGCTTTTTGGTGATACAGTTGTCTTGAAGTCAACTATGTTTCTGTAAGTAACCCCAATAAGCTAGCAGGTTCATACAGCTAGACCTGGGTGGCTAGACTGTCTCTTTGATTTGTCCTTGGTGTGCTATCTGGAGGTGAACAGACATCTGTTTATATATCCTAAGAGAAAAATCATATAGTTACTCTGGGAGGAACCAAGGGCTAGATTGTGGGCTAGACCACAGCACACTACTCTTTGCTCTGAAGTATCTTGGAAGAAGGTTGTGTGTGAGCTTGGCCAACACAGATAAAGAAGGCATGGGCAGGACCACAGAATAGGACTTGCAGCATGAGCAAGAAATCAGACCCTTCATGGATACATGGGGTTGCTTGTCATTGTACCACAACTGCATCTAGGAAGACTGATATATCCTCCCTATATCTGATGTGTGTATGTCCCCGCCACCCCCAACCTGGAAACCAAGGAGAGCTACCTTGCAGACTGTCCCATGCTTGGGAACATTTGCTGCTGTTCTGTTCCAGATTTTTTCCCACAAGTTGGTTGTATTAGGTTTCAAACCCAGGACACATAGCTAACTGAGGTACCCATTAACATATCAAAGTGGACCTCACACCAGGTTCTCCCTGCATCCCTCAGTCCCTACCTGTTAAAGGATATGGATGGCACACCCCAGCCCCTATCTTAAACTTCTCCAGCCCAGGGGCTGGGCTGCCTTCCTCCTAGCTGCTCTTCCCTATACAATGTAGCCATTTCAGTTACCTAGATTTTTGGTCTATCCTTTACTCTCTTGGCCAGTCTCTTGGCTCAGGCTACCCATCTTGGTTGGTGGTTCCTCGCCCCTCTCTTCACATGGCCTGGCTCAGGGTCATGTTCACTCTGGACTCTCCTAGATATCCCTGCCTCTGGCTATGCTCTCCCTTTTATCTATAATAACCCTCCCCTCCACCATACCTAGGAGCAGTCATGTCCTTCCTTCCTTCCTTCCTTTTTTTTTTCGAGACAGGGTTTCTCTGTGTAGCTTTGGAGCCTGTCCTGGCACTCGCTCTGGAGACCAGGCTGGCCTCAAACTCAGAGATCCGCCTGCCTCTGCCTCCCGAGTGCTGGGATTAAAGGCATGCACCACCAACGCCCGGCATGTCCTTCCTTTTTAATTTCATTTTTTTTCATTCATACGGTACCCATAGCCGGGACTGGCATGAGCTCCCTTCCAAGGAACTGGGCTGCTCTGAACCAAGCTGCTGATCTGTCTCTCCTAAGGTCTGTTTCCACTGACTCCTGTCATCCATCAAATTTGACCCCAAATTCTAGAGTCCGCTGTCTCACTACTTCTCCCCGCAACACCCACATGCTCTAACCACGCCTGTCCTTGTCTATGCCATGAATGTATCTCTGACTCCTAGGGCCTTCTCCATCTCCCATGGAACCCAGCCACCTGGACACTGGCTTCACATCGCAGCTCCACCGGCTACATCTGTCTGGATCTCTCTACCAAAGACACTTACTGTCTCCCTTTTCCCCTGCTCGCCCATCTCTCTTGACTGGGTAAGTGTCACCCCAAGCTGCCTGCTTTGTCTACTATTACTACAAAAGCCACACCAGGGTGCCAGGAAGCTCCTCTCGCCCTACTTAGGCCCCAGTCACATGGGAAGGGACACCTTTCCTCTGGGATTTGGAACACTTTTCTCTCTGACAAGTTTCCCACTCTGCTTGGGGACGCCCTGGATGGAAATTCTTGTCACAAGATTTTATCCACTTCAGTTCAGCTAGCTCTCCCTCACCTCCTCTGGGAGCTGCAGGTCTGCCTGAGGCAGTCTGAGGCCCTTTTCCTTGCTTCTTCCCACTCTGCTTACTCTATCTCTTTGTACCTTCCTCAGCCTACGCAAGTTTTTGTTTGTTTGTTTGTTTGTTTTTTGTTTCTTTCTCCTAGGAGCTGCAGTCCCACCTGCTGTCCCACTATGTGATTTCTCTGCCTGCTGTCCCCCTATGTGATCTCTCTACCTGCTGTCCCACTATGTGATTTCTCTGCCTGCTGTCCCACTATGTGATTTCTCTGCCTGCTGTCCCACTATGTGATCTCTCTACCTGCCATCCTGCCTATCTCCTGTGATCTTTTGCCTTGCTCCTACCACTTCTCTGTTTTTTTTTTTTTTTTTTTTTTTAGGCATATATGATGCTTTGTAACCCTGCTCCCTCTCAGCTCCTTCCTGCAACTTCCTTAAGCCTGTCTGGCCTGTGTGACTCTGTTCTCTCATATCTCAGCTCCCACTTACGGTCCTGTCCACAGTTTTTGCTCTCAGCCCCCTCTTAAAGTGGCCTGCTCTGTCTCTCAGAGGCCCTTCCAGGTCTCTCTTCACTTGCCCAGAACTCCTCCTTCAGCTTCACTAAGCCAGTGCCCCTCACCTAAGGATGCACTTTCTCTTGGTGCTAATAGAAATCCCTCCAGCAGTCTTGTCCTTTGAACCCTCTCTTCCTCCAAGACTCAGATCTTATTGCAACAGCTTTTGTTACAGATCCACGGCCAAACATTGGCACACTTGATTTCCAAATCCTCACAAATCGTTAACAACTGCCACTGCATAAACAAATGATCCCCAAATCTCTCTTATCTAAACTAGCTCTGCTCCACACTTCCCACTCTTAAAATCTTTTATCTCTATGATTTGTCTGCACTCTGCTCTCAAAGTCTCTTAAGACTACACCGTAAATTGTATGTCAGGATTTGTAAGTTCATTGGGTACGGTTAAAAAATATTATAAAATCTGCAACAAAGAAGTCAGCTTAAAACTTGTAACAAGCCGGGCAGTGGTGGCGCACGCCTTTAATCCCAGCACTCGGGAGGCAGAGGCAGGCAGATCTCTGTGAGTTCGAGACCAGCCTGGTCTACAAGAGCTAGTTCCAGGACAGCCTCCAAAGCCACAGAGAAACCCTGTCTCGAAAAACCAAAAAACAAAAACAAAAACAAAAAAAACACCTTGTAACAAAAGGTTGAGTCTTAATTTGCTATATGTGACTCAACCCTTATTTAGAAAAATACATCTACTTACTGTTCATGTAACTTGACTTCAACTCATATCTAAAAAATGATCTACAAAAATTGATATTTTAAATAACAGCTCCGTGGCTGGCAGCCATCTTTACTAGGGTTAAAAGGTATATGCCATGGGACTTAACCACCATCTTATGATGACCATATAAAATAAACCAATTAAGGCAACACCTATACTTCTTTTTAGTCCTACTGAGCCCTCTGTTTCCCCTTTTGGACTAATGAAACAACAACAGGGGTCTCCAAAATATTTTGGATTGGTATGGATTATGATGGTAAAATTTTAAGGTTATACAGGTCTACTTGGATGAACAAAGCTGACTTAGAGACTTACAGCTAACTACTTATGTCTTTGCTAACTTCAACTCCAGGCTTCTAGAAAACTAAGATAACAAAAGTGTGTTTGATAAATAAGGTATATTAGATAATAAGGTCTATAAATTCCTAAGGTCTACTCAGGGTCACAGTAATGGCCATCTAGCTTCATGGTCTCTGCTCACTTTGTTAAGTTTTTATTACACTTTAGCTATCTGGATAAACTGAGTCACACAAAAAACTGATATTCCATAATGGTGCCCTATAAAAGGATCAGAAGAGTTTCCAGTCTCCCTATGGACTGTATGTATGGCTTAAAGCTTTATTTTGATACTAAAAGTAATTCATTAAATATTCAACTCAAATTTTTAAGGCTCAAACTTAATAGGGATAAAGCTGTAAATTCCTAATTTCATAAAAGCTACCAACTTAAACCATTATAAATAATTAAAACATTCGGGGGCTGGAGAGATGGCTCAGAGATTATGAGCAGTGGCTGCTCTTCCAGAGGTCCTGAGTTCAATTCCCAGCAACCACATGGTGGCTCACAACCATCTACAATGAGATCTTGTGCCCTCTTCTGGTGTGCAGATATACATGGAAGCAGAATGTCGTATACATAATAAATAAATAAAATTAAAAAATAATTAAAACATTCAAGTTAATGTGTTTTCAAAGTTTAGCCTAGAACAAGTAACTAAATCAGGTATTCTTAATAAATAGATGGTCCTTAAATTTTTCAGAGAGCTGCTGAATATGGCATTTAAAATGTTTAATAAAATAGATTCCCACACATTCACTGTCATCTCCCTGTAGTACAACTGAAGAGCTGACTGGACCACGAGGTTTTGTTCCTGGCTTTCAGAAAACCAATGCCAAGACCCCTCCTAGTGTCCACATCGTCCTCTGGCAGGAGCACCTGTCCATCTGCCTCCCACCTGCCCTTTGTACCCCCTGGGGTCCCATATCCTACCTCCTACCCCTCCCTGCCCATCTCCTCCACAAAGAAGCTGAACCCTTTCTGCATAAAACCAGCAATTATAAATACTTTTTTAAATGTACAAAACATAAAAACAAAACACAGTTTTAGAAAAAGACAAGAAGAGAAACAGAGAGAGTGCGTGTGTGCAAGAGGTTGTGAGCGGGGCTTCAAGGTGTTGAAAATCCCTGCAAGTGTGCACTGAGAAATTTATCTACAGGTCGTTTGACAAAAATGAACAATATCCTATTAACTGTATATACTGTTTTATTGTAAATTGTGGATTGTATATTACATTCTGTAAACCTGCTGTGGTTCCGTGGTGTGCAAATTCGCATGGTGGTGGAGGGGAGAACCTCTTGGGAGCTTTTTTTTTCTTTTCCTTTTTCTTTTTTACTTTTTTGGGTTTTATCTTTTGTTGTTATTGTTGTTTTCTGTTGGCAGGACACACCCAAAGATCCAAGTTTGTGTTAAAAAGAAATGAAAAAAAGCAAATAAATTAAATAAATAAATAAATAAATAAAATAGCTTCCCAATAATAGACATGCCAGCTTCTACAGGGAACCCTATGGTCTACAGAGAAGACAGATGGGGAACAATGATTCCACCTGAATTGTGACAGTAACCAATGGGCAAAACCAAGCCTCTACCCAAACTATGGACACTATAGAGTTGACTGTCCTGCTCTGCCTCATCATAGTAAGGTCAGTTCTCCCAAGTTCCTTCTCCACAGAAAATCTGTCAGACAGGGGTCTGGCAGCAGAAGGCCAAGGCTGCTCTGTGTGGCATCTGAAGACTAAATGCTGTCCTATATGTAGCTGCCTCCAACAAAGCACTGAGCTCATAGAAGCCTAGGGCAACCCTCTAGGTAGTGGGTAAGTCTCTGTCATTTTAATCAATACATATGCCATTCGGATTATATTTCCAGCTATAATTTATCCTTCTCAGATCTCTATTGATATTTACTAACTGTAGCTTTAACAGCAGCAATTTCAAAGCGGATGCATGCAGCCGGGTGGTGGTGGCGCACACCTTTAATTCCAGCGCTCAGGAGGCAGAGGCAAGGGGACCTTTATGGGTTCAGGCCAGTCTGATCTATAGAGTTCTAGGACAGCCAGAACTACATAGAGACACTGTCTAAAAAAACCAACCAACCAAACAACCAAACAACCCCCCAAGAAAACAACAACAGAACAAAAAAACAAACAATGGTAATGCTAACATATCTAAAAACTCTTTATAAACTGAGACAATTCTTTTAAGCTTTAGAGAACTGAATTGAATCTGCCTCTCACAGGTCAAATGGAGTACCTATAATTACTGCTAAATTTCCCTACCTGCCTATTCCTGAGTTAAGATCTCTCCTCCTTTCCCTGGTCTTGGGACTTCCCTGGTCCTGCAACTACCTTGAGGTCTCAAATGTACATGCTGGATAAAAAACTTTCCCCATCAGATTTCCAAACAACTACTGCAAACCACTCCAAACTAACCAGCCAGCCCAACATGCTTCTGATGGAATTCCAACCATCCTGAGCCTCTGGATCCAGCAGCTAGTTCCAAGTGGTGGTTTGAAAGAAGATGGATGGTCCCCAACGGAGTGGCACTATTAGGAGGTGTGGCCTTGTTACAGTAGGTGTGGCCTTGTTGGAGGAAGTCTGTCACTATGGTGGTGGGATTTGAGTTCTCCTATTCTCAAACTACTCCCAGTGTCACAGGCCACCTCCTGTTGCCTTTTGATCAAGATGTAGTCAGCACCATGTCTGCCTGCATGCCACCATGTTTCCTGCCATGATGATAATGAACTGAACCTCTGAACTGTAAGTGAGTCACCCCAATTTATAAGAGTTGCTGTGGTCATGGTATCTCCTCACAGCAACAGAAGCCCTAACTAAGACACCCTAGGTGGTCCAGCCTCACAGACTGGACCAATAAGGCCTATACTTTTCTAGCCCCAGATGGTCCTGCAGAGCCTGAATAACCAGTGAAACACCCTGCTCTTTCAGGCCTTGGCCAGCATTCCATCTGTCTTGGGTTCCCAATGTCATCAGGAAGCAGTCATAGAAAAGATTGTATGTCCTCCCCCCAATCACTGATTAGCAACAAAAACCCTGGGATGTTAGGTCTCAAACTCGGGACAAATGGCTAACTGGGGTGCCTATTTAACATATCAGAGCAAACCTGGCTGCCAGGTTTTCCCAGAATCCCTCAGTCCCTACCTGTTACAGGGTATGGCTGGCATACCCCAATTCCTACCCTAAACTCCCCAGCCCAGGGGCTGAACTGTCCTTCCCTATACAATCCAGCCATTTTGGTTACCTGGCATTTTTGGTCTACCCTACACCCTCTTGGCCAGTCTCTTGACCCAGGCCACCCCTTTTGGCCCCTCTTGGAGAGGTCCTCATCTCCTCTTTCTCTTCCCCCTCTCCTCACATGGTCTGGGTCAGGGTCATGTTCACTCTGAACTCTCCCTGATGTCCCTGCTTCAAGCTATGCTCTCTCTTTTAATCTACAACAAACCACCTCCTTCACCATATCTAGGAATAGTCACATCCTTCCTTTTTTCTTTTTCTTTCTAGACAGGGTTTCCCAGTAGTTATGGAGGCTGTCCTGGAACTTACCCTGCAGACCAGGCTGGCCTCAAACTCACAGAGATCTGCCTGCCTCTATCTCTAGAATGCTGGGATTCAAGGTGTGTGCCAGTACCACTGCCCAGCTGACATCCTAACTTTTTTAATTTCTTTTTTTTTTCATTCAGTTTTCTTGCTCTGTATGTGTGTGCACCTGAGAGTGAGCAAGCGAGTGAGCGAGAAAGAGAGCGTGTGTGTGTGTGTGTGTGTGTGTGTGTGTGTGTGTGTGTGAGAGAGAGAGAGAGAGAGAGAGAGAGAGAGAGAGAGAGAGAGAGAGAGAGAGAGAGAGAGAGAGAGAGAAGGTCTGTGTACCTCATTTTTTTCCAGGCTGTACTCCTCCATCATCTTGTCCCCCTGCTCCTGAAAGGTGATAATGATCAAGGCCACAAAGATGTTGACGAAGAAGAAGGGAAACACTACAAAGTACACCACGTAGAAGATGGACATCTCCATGCGGTACCCGGGGCTGGGGCCCTGGTTCTCAAAAGTGGCATCCACAGAGTGCTTGAGGACCCTGTGAAGTGTGGGAAGGAGACAGGAGAGGGGATGGGGAGGGCAGAGGCACAGGAGTGGAGAGAACAAGAGGAATGGAAAAGAAATAAACCCAGTCAATGCCTTCTGAGAAGCACGGGTTTGATTATGTGCCAGATGATGCTGGACATTCCTGGAGACTCTTCTAAAAACCACTCATCTAGAGCCAGGTTTGTGGTGACAGAGTAGGTAGGGCATCTTGGAAGCAGACGCCAGTCAGTAGGTGGGGCATTTACACACAGGTGGTGGTGGGTGTGAAGGAGGTTCAGGAGCAATGAGTGTAGGAGTGTGGTCAAAGAGATTACAGGGTGTGCACTGTGCAAAAATTCTCTTGGTGGGGCTTGGTGCCTTGAATGTGTGAGGCCCTTGGTTCTATTCCCAGCACTCGAACGCATGTTCTAATCACCCCCCCCCCCACGTTGTGTCTGGTGAATGCAGTGCTCATTGACTGTTTTTTGCTCTGTAAATAATCTCTAATCAATGAAAGAGATTGGTGTCTAAGAAGTGCCTATGTGGTAAATGTGTATGCTCACTGTGGTGAACATGGGTACCTTGTTTGGACAAATCATTTCTGTGTGACTATGACTTTCCTTTTGGCTTTTTGAGACAGGGTTTCTCTGTGGCTTTCGAGGCTGTCCTGGCACTCACTCTGGAGACCAGGCTGGCCTCAAACTCACAGAGATCCACCTGCCTCTGCCTCCTGAGTGTTGTGCACCACCACTGCCTGGTTTCAATTTATCTTTAATTGTGTGTGAGTGCACATATGAGGCAGATGAGTGCAGGCATCCACAGAGGCCAGAGGACATGCTGAATCCCCTGGAGCAGGTGGCATGAGCCACCAGACTTGGGTGCTGGGAACTGCTCAGGTCTTCTATAAGAACTGCAAGCACGCCTGGTCTACAGAGGGAGTTCCAGGACAGCCTCCAAAGTAATACAGAGAAACCCTACCTCGAAAAAACCCCAAAAGAATTGCAAGCACTCTTGCCCACTGGGCCCCACATTTAAATGTATTTGTTTGTGTGTGCCATATGGAGGTCAGAAGATAACTTTTGGGAGTTGGTTCCTTCCTTCCACCAGCTCCTTTGCCTGCTGAGCTACCTTGCTGACCCTGCCTTATTCCTGGACACAGGGTCTCTCATTGAACCTGGAGCTTGCTGGTTTAGCTAGGCTGGATAGCCACTGAGCTCCTAGGATTAGTGTTGGGGTTTGAGGTGTATGTCTCCATGCCTGGCTGTTCTGTGGGTGATGGAATTCAAACTCAGGCATTTTACCAACTGACTCATCCCCTCAGCACCAAGGCTCTTTCTTTCTTCTTAATTTTTATTTTTATTTTATTTTATTTTGGTTTTTCGAGACAGGGTTTCTCTGTGTAGCTTTGGAGTCTATCCTGACACTCGCTCTGGAGACCAGGCTGGCCTCGAACTCACAGAGATCCGCCTGCCTCTGCCTCCCGAGTGCTGGGATTAAAGGCGTGCGCCACCAACGCCTGGCTTTTATTTTTAAAATTATTTTTTAAAGATTTATTTATTATGTATACAGTGTTCTGCCTGCATGTATGCATGCACACCAGAAGAGGGCACCAAATCTCATGTGGCTGCTGGGTCTCACTGTGCAGCCCCAGCTAGAGCTCAATTGTGGCATCAAGCTCACAAAGAACCCCCTGTTTCTGTCAGTAGGGATGTTAGGGTTAAAGTCATGGCCCCCATGACAGTAAGGCTGTTGTTTCTAAGTTTGTGTTTGTATCTGTGCTGCTGGAGCAGTAACCTGGGCTTCCCAACAGCTAGGCCAGACTCTGGCACCTGTTACTGTCCCCCGCCCCCTGCTCCCCGCTCCTGGGGTCCCAGCCCTTGCCCTTCAGTGTGGGCCACTCACTGCGGCCAGCCCTCGCCCGTGGACACTGTGAAGAGAGTAAGCAGGGCCCAGAGCACGTTGTCGTAGTGGAACTCATACTTCTTCCACTCCCGGTCCCGGGCCTTCACTTCGTTCTTCTCGTACAGGAGGTACTTGCCTCTGTCACAGAGAGCTGGTTAGTCAGCAGGGCGCCACCACCTCCCTAAGGCCATTTGTGTTGCCTGGAGGCGCACAGCGCTGTCCCTGTGGGAGCCGAGACCCTGGCTTGAGTGTGGGTATGGGGACACAGACAGAACGGGGAGGCAAACACAGGGACACTCTACTTGAGGGCACTTACACTGCAAAAGGCAACAGCTACTCCTTTCAGAGCAGGAAGGAGTGAGTTTCAAATACCACCCAAGGGTCTAGGATCCTCTTTGTATGACAGGGTTTCATAATATAGCCCAGGCTGGTGGGGAATTTTGGCTCTCACTGCCTGAGTGTCCCAAGCAGTGGGATGACAGGCCTGTGCCACTGCACCCGGAAAGCATCTGAACAGAGTTGCTCAGACAGGACCCAAGGAGGGACTATGGCTTCGTGTTAAGAGCCCCACCTAATCAAGTCCCTGGGAAATTAGGAGAATGGCTTAACCTTGTTTGTGGACCCAAACTCTCAAACTGTTTCCCATTTGCTTTTATGAGACAGGGTCTCTCTGTGTAGCTCAGGCTGGTCTGGACCTCTCCACCCTCCCATCGTAGCTTGCTGAGGGCTGGGGTGACAGGTCTGTGCCTCACGAGTCACAAAGGTCTTTTACTTCTTCCTTGTTACTAACTTTTCATGCCAGGGAGTGGGCCTGCACCTTGCTTTGTACACACCAAGCATGCACAATATTTTTTGAGACTAGAGCTCACTCTGTAAGCCAGGTTGGTCTCAAAGTTCAGGGCAATCACCCTGCCTCAGCCTCTGAGTGCCGAGGTCCTAGGTGTGTACTGCTACACCCAGCTTTACAAATCCCACTCCAGACCCAAGCTGATTCAGAGTCATTTCTCTGCCTCAGTGTCTGGACCACCGACCTCATACCTCACCCTCCCCTGTCTGCCATGGTGTCCCAGAAGTCATGGCCCACCCACCGACAGTCTCTCTCGAATTCCTTGGACTCATCTGTGCAGTGAAAGAACTTGCCCTTGAAGAGCTGCACAGCCACCACAGCAAAGATGAACATGAAGAGCATGTACACAATGAGGATGTTGAAGACGTTCTTGAGGGAATTCACCACACAGTCAAACACAGCCTGCGTCAGAAGAAGAGGCGTGAGGTTGGAAGCACGGCTGCTCCCTCTATACCTGAGGCACCTGTAGGCTCTAACAGCTGGGTTGAAAATATTGGAGGAAGATGGACTTTTCCTATCCTTGTCCCTAACATCAGTATGGTGGCTGTGCACACAGTAGGTGTCTTGTTCCAGGCACTTCACAGCCATTTTCTGGACAGGGTCTCATGTAGCCCAGGTGGGCCTTAAAAGGATGACCTTGATTTTCTGATCCTCTGCCTCCACCACAATTCAAATCACTGGCTATGGAACCCAGTGCTTCTTGTACACTAGGCACTCTGCCAACTGAGATACATCCCCATGTCCCACATTTGTAGATAGCTCTGCTGGCCTGGAACTAGTGCCTCCTCAACCGGGGTCTACCCTGTCTCTGCCGCTGACCCACCAAAAGGAGTTGAGCTGACTTAGGGCAGATTCTGCCAGCCAACCCCTTTGCTGCCATCTGCTGGACAAGTCTAGTAAGTACCCCCATATACAAAGCTATGAAGTAACTAGCATCTCCTTCAACGTGGGTTTCTCTGTGTAACCCTGGCTGTCCTAGAACTCACTCTGTAGACTAGGTTGGCTTTGAACTCACAAAGATCCACCTGCCTCTGCCTCCCAAGAGCTGGGATTAAAGGTGTGCGCCACCCCTGCCTGGCTCCCTCAATGTGTTTGAGACAGGGGTCCCCTGTGGATCCAGGCTTACCTTTAAGTTGGAATTGTTTTCCCTTAGCCACAAGTGTTGGGATCCCAAGTGTACACCATGGTCTGTTTCTCAGTGTGGTGTTCTGGAGCAATGTGTGACCTTCCCTCCAACCCCAGCCCTAGGGACCTCTTTCTCTTCCAGCCCCAGCCGCAGCCCCAGGGACTTTTCTCTCTTCCAGCCCCAGCCCCAGGGATCTCTCCTCCAACCCCAGTCTCACCTTTAGCTTCGGCAGTCGCTTGATGGTCTTTAGAGGTCGTAGCACCCGAAGAACTCGTAGAGACTTAATGGTGTTGATGTCTTTTCCTTTGCTATTGCCACTGCCGGGGGAATGTCAGGGTTGGGGAGGGAGGAGATGGAGTGGAAGTCAGGCTGGGGAGGGGCCTATGTGGTCCCCCGCCTTACCCAGGGCCCAAACACAAATCCTAGAGTCACATTTGTCTGATGTCTTCACACCCAAGCCCCAGAGGGTGCTGCTCCAAGTGTTCACTGTTCACTGGGGGCAGGAGGGGGTGGCTTTTTAGTCAGACCTTATCACCTCACACATCTCTTTTCTTTCTTTTTCTTTTCTTTTCTTTCTTTCTTTCTTTTTTTTTTTTTTTTTTGTTTTTGACACAGGATTTCTCTGTGTAGCTTTGGAGCCTATCCTGGCACTCGCTCTTGTAGACCAGGCTGGTCTCAATCTCACAGAGATCTGCCTGCCTCTGCTTCCCGGGATTAAAGGTGTGTGCCACCAACACCCGGACCATCTTTCTATTTTCTGTCTTTTTACACATACCGATCACCATTTCATTCTACTGAGGATCCTCCCCAAATCTGAGTTCTTAAAGAGCAAGGCAGACTTTTTGATTTGGCATACCAAGGCCCTTTGCAGTCTAGCCCAACTCACTGCTGCACAGCCTAACCTCTGGCCACAGTCCCTGGCTTTCTAATAAAATTTTTTTTGGAGACAGGGTCTTACTGTGTAGCCCTGGAACAGACAATGTAGGCCAGGTTGGCTTTTTTTTGTTTCCCCTTCTGAATGCTGGGTTAAAAGGTGCATACCATCATGTCCTGCCAAAAACTTTTGTTTTTAGAGAAGGGGTTTCTCTGTGTAGCCCTGGCTGTCCCGGAACTAACTCTGTAGACCAGGCTGGCCTCAAACACAGAGATCCACCTGCCTTTGCTTCTTGAGTGCTGGGATTAAAGGTATGCACCACCACCACCACCTGGCTAGCCAAAAAACCTTTTAAATTCCATTTGTTTATTTTGTGGGCATACATGTCACAGCATGTGAGAACATTTGGGATTTGGTTCTCTCCTTTCACCATAAAGATCCCAGGAACTGGGATTAGGTTGCCAGGCTTGGTGGCAAGTGCCTTTACTAGTTTAGATATCATGCCAGCTTTCTTTCTTTCTTTCTTCCTTTCTTCCTTCCTCAAATTTCCTTGAGACAAGGTTTCACCATGTGGCCCATGCTGCCTTGAGATCATCTGACGCCGTGCTCCTGAGTGTTGGGATGACTGGTGTGCCTCACCTCCCTTTGCACACCATCCCCAGACACGCTCACCTCCCTTTCCTGATGCCTCCCTCAACCACTCTGGGCTCTGCCAGCGTCTGGTGTTATTTCTGGAGAGATCTGACTTAGACAAGGGCTGTGCCCCCCTCAGAGGCCCAACTTGTGATGCATTCTGCGTTTTCTCTTTAACCTTGGCTGTTGTCCCAGCTGCCAACTCACGAATGGTATGAGGTCTCAGGACACTGGAATGGACCAAGCCTGCAGTCCCAGTGACAAACATGTTCTTATCAGTTACTGCCCAAGTCACGGGCAGAGGTGCCTAGCACCAGGGTTTCTGGTGGACAGCACCATTTCCTGGCATGGTGAGGAAAGCTGGTTATGGCTGTGTGCATGTGCGTGTGTAAGCTGCTGTGCTTCCAGCCCTCTCAGCCGATTTTTTTCTCCTCTTGGTATGTGTGCATGTATGTCTGTGTAGATGTGAGCAGGAACCTATGGATGTGTGAAGGTGTGTGGAGACAAGTCAACCTCAGGTGACATTCTTCAGGTGTCACCCACCTCATATTTTGAGGCAGGATGGCCAGCAAGCCCCAGGGATCTGCCTCTGTCCATCCCCAGTGCTTAGTTTATATGTGTATGCCACCATGCCAGGTTTTTTACATGGGGTCTAGAGACTCAACTTGGGTCCTCATGTTTGCATGACAAACAGTTTATCAACTAAGGTGTCTTTTTTGTTTCGAAAGGATCTGTCTATGTAGCTATGGCTGGTCTGGAACTATGTACAACACCAGGCTGGCCTCCAACTCAGAGATCTACCTGCCTCTGCCTCCTGAGTGTTGGGATTAAAGGCATATGCCACCACCACACAGCCCTGATATTTCCACTTATATACTTTTGTCCACTGATCGGTGTTTCTTATTTTTAACTGCTTGTTATGTATTAAAGAAGAACAATGACACACACATATATATATACATATATACATATGCATATGTATATATCTTATTGTTTTTAAGGCATGGACACAGTATGTAAACCAGGCTAACTTAAAACTCAAGATTCTCTTGCCTCTGTCCCTGAGTGCTAGGTATGTGCTACCACAGTGGGCTAGAAAGAAGTGTCAGGCAGATGCTTCTCAGTGTAATGGCCACCTCCTCCCCAGAAAGCCCATTTTCTACACTGCAGCTGGTCTGGTGGCTACTCTCCCCAGCTCCTTGGCCCTGCTACATCACATGTGAGGAAGAACACTTCTTGCTCTTTCTGTTCTAGGTAAGAGCTAGTGGGTCACAGTGGCAGGTGACACTGTGAGCCCTGTGACTCGGCCACCCCTTGGGAGCAGGCTCTGGTCATGGTAAGCAACAGGACACCAGCAAGAACAAAGGCCACAGAAAAAGAAGGCCAGAACCAACATGGCTGGGAACGGGGCATGGGAGACAAGACAGAATGAGAGAGAGAGAGAGAGAGAGAGAGAGAGAAGAGAGAGAGAGGACAGAGGGGAGAGAGGGAAAGAGAGAGAGAGAGAGAGAGAGAGAGAGAGAGAGAGAGAGAGAGAGAGAGAGAGAGAAGCACTTTACCGTGTACTGCTCCTGGTGAGGTGGCGTCGGAAGGAGAGACAAATCGTGAGTGGCCTCAGAGAGAACACAGGACACGCACAGACACACATGGGCACTGGGAACCCAGGGACCAGAGGAGCAGCCCCTCCTTCAGTCTCTGCACTGGGCAGGGCATGGCCCTGACAGTAGCTCAAAAAGGCAAATTTCCAAGGAGTGAGGCAGCTCCAGGGTTGTCTATTACCCTGGGTGAACTTGCCACTCAGTCACTGCCAAGAGCAGGATTGCTTCCTGCAGCGGTCCTGGTACCGAACCTCTGCTGTAGCTGAGGCTCATGGGAAGAAAATGGAAATTTGAATGCTGCCTTGACTGCCAACAGGCTTCATCTGGAAAATGGGCTTGTCTTTATGATGCTTCAGTATCAGTACCCTCCACCTCGGCTTATACTGACTCATGCCTGAACAACTAATTTTCCTGCCTCAAATTTCTAAACAGCTGGGATGTAGATGTGCATGTCACTCTGGTGGGTGAAGTTGTCTGGAAGAGAGGGCCTCACTCATGCTAGGACAGCATTCTGCTGCTGAGCTGCCTCCAGACCCTCCCTGGGGGATTCTAGGCAGGGGCTCTCCCTCTGAGCCACACCTTCCGGAGGAGCTGAGATTCTAGGCATCACATTATGCCTAGCCATTTTCTCAACAATGATTGGCCTAATGTCTACAAATATCTCTACTGAGCCTCCTCCTGAGGTCCAGGGCTCTCAGACCTACCTCTAAGTCTACAGGCCCTTCCCCATGGGTTTTAGTGATGCTTCCGATGGCACTGGCATCTACCTCATCTTTTGTTTGAACCCAGAGTTCCTGAACACCAGGCTGGCACTGTCACTGAGCTCCACCCCCACCTCCACCCCCGACTTCCCCTAATGTGCTACTGAGTTTTGTGTCACTGCAGTTACCTGCAGGAGGATGGCACCACTGTGCCCATTTTCCAGATGAGGAAGCTGAAGCCCAGACAGAGAGAGTGACTTCTCCAAGTGCACAGCCAGAAAGTGGCAGACTGAGATTCAAACCCACGTGTGTGCATCATGAGCCTGAACCTTCCTTCCTCTGGGACAGGGCTGTTTTGAGGGTGTGGCTGGAAGGCCTCTTGTTTATTTGTTGGGAGTGTGGCTTTGAGGGTGCAGGAGCAGCTTGATCAAGGTACACTCTGCCAGCTACGCAGGGCTGAAGACCTGCCCTGCGGGGAGGGGTGGTGGTGCCAGATGGCCTCTTGGCAGTGAGATTGGCATCATGACCTAGCAGCTGCTGTGGGATGTCAGCTGGCTGCTCCAAAGCATGGGCACTGAGCATGATGTCCCTCATGGTGACAGCTGGTGAGATGGCTCGTTAATGATGGTGCATGGAAGACGGAGGGTGGTTAGTGGACAGAGAGCACACATATGCACACCACACCTATACCTACACCAGCCACACATACAGATGTGGATAAGGAGGGTGGGGTTTCAGCACATCCCTGGAAGAGCACAGGCAGACAATGAGAGTCCTTCCCTCAATCTTTCATACGCAAGAAGGGAGCAGCCACTCTCCCTCTCATTCCTGCTCCTCGGCCTCCTTCCAGACAGGTTGTGGACCTAGATTCCATTCTCTACACACCCCACATCAGCCCTCAGATTTTCATCTGTGGAGTGTGGATCACTACCCTGGTACAACAGCATCACAGATGATAGGCACAAGGTGTTTCCTCTCATTTGAGCCTGCTGCATGGGGAAACTGAGGCTACCAGACTTGGGGAACCATTTCTTCTTTCCTTCCTTTTCCATAGCCCAGGTTGGCTTTAGATCAGCAATCCTCCTGCCTCAACCTTCCACTTGCTACCGCACCCAGTGGGGAGGCACTGCTCACGCCTGCTGGGGTTTCCTCCTTATCTACGAGCAGACAGGCCCATGGGACAGACAAAGGAAAGGAAAACAGCAAGCTGATGCTCTGCCATGACATCAACAAGGAGACACCAAGCAAAGACTTCACAAGTTAGAACACCTCAGGTACAGTGAGCAGAAGCTTGTTGTTGGGGATCTGGGAACAAGGGAGGTTCTGAAATTTCTCTTGGGAAGCAAGTCACAGGGCTAAGTGGATTCTTGGTAGTGAGGTAGGGGCATGGTAGGTGGTCAGGAGGTTTCCTCTCCCATCCCATAGCAAGGTCCACAATTCCAAGTTCTTCCAAAATTCCAAGATAATCCTTGGCCCATGTTTTCATCGCCACTTTCTGTTAGAATTATCAGCCTGCACAGGCACATGGACGTCCCTGGTCTGACCTTCTCTTTCATAAGAATTGGAAAAAAAAAGTTAAAAACTAGAAGCACAGGGTAGCACTACGTCTGCACTGAATTCACAAGAACATTAAAAACTCAACTCTAGAGCTGGGAGTGCTGCTCAGGGCTTTGTGCAAAGGTCGGGCTCCACCCTCAGGACCAGAAAAAAGAGAAGGAGAGAAGAGAATATAAGGAGGACAGGGAAAGAGAGAGGCAGGAGGGTGGACAAAAAGGAAAGAGGGCTAGGAGTCTGGCCAAGCCAGGCTTGCAGGCTATGGAAACAACCACAGCTTGCTGTACCAAGGGGGTAACCTGGGAGGGCCTATTGCAGCCCTTCTCCTGGAAATGGGTAACAGTCCGGGCCCTCTGTGACGAAACAGGCACCCAGTGCCAGGTGAGGGAGCAGGCCGAGAGGCTACACCTATTGAGGAGGCAGCCAGTGAGACAGCCCAAAGAAACCCTCAGCTGTCTGTGCTGGGTGAGGTGGGTCAGAGACCCTGTGAGACCTTCCTTTCTGGGAATGACTCATGTGATAGGCACAGCTTTGGTTGCCAAGACGGATTTCTGGACAAGGAGAAAGTTAGGTTATAGATGTCTGTTATAGATGTCTGTGGTGGGAGATGGCCCTATTGCGTGTGCTGCCAGGGATCTCGGGGCGCCCTTGCCACCTAGACCTAAACTGGGCTCCATCTCTGGCTGGCAGAGCTCATGTGCTTTTGAGAATGGCTAGAAACACGAGATACCACGTTTAGTGGATGTACAGACCTCTGATGATACTCTGAAATGACCCTTCTGAACTTAGGCACCATCTTGGAATGATGGTGAGATTTCAGTTAACATCTTGGAATTGCTTCTTGTCCCTTGATCACGTTTGAGATGGCTTCCTAGAACTCAACTGCCATCTTGGGATGACTGTTTGCTTCTTGAGCACCATTTGGAAATGGTTTTCAAGAACTTGGACTCCATTTTAGAATGCCTGCCCAGGCCTAAGGAATCGTTTTAGAACAGCTGTTTAGAACTTAGGCACCATCTTGGTGGGCACCACCATCGCCAGGCCTAGGCACCATCTTGCATTGGCCCCTAGACCCTGTAATTTTATCTTGGAATGACGACAAGAATTCACAGGCCATCTTAGAATGGCTGCCCTGCTCTCCACCACTACTATGAAGTAGGGGCTAGTTTGGAATGGTAACTCAACTTGGATGTCATCTTGAAATGGTTGCCATTTTAAATGGTCATTCAGAAATTGGGAGCCATATTTGAAACTACAACCTGCAACTAGGACGTGGAGTGGTTCCATAGTTATGCCTTTGCTGAGGGCAGGGCATCCCAGGAGCCTTGGGAGGACAGAGACACACAGAGAAGTAGGCTGCCAGGTATGTGGTGTAGTCTTGGTGCACAGGTGGGATGGGGGGGGGTCTCATGCATACTTGCTTTATGGTTGTCTTTTCAGGGTTACCCCAAAGAGACAACATGTAGGGGGATTGTGGGGAGGGAGATGAGATGTCCCCAGAGGCAAGAATACCAGAAGCAGCACAGCAAGAGGCTACCACCTTGCTGTGGGAGGAGTGGAAGGTGGCTCTGGTCCCTTCCGTCCTTTCTTAATGGTGATGGCATGCATAAAGCTAGCTGCAGCTCCACTGGGCATACTCCCATCCCTGCTGGCCCATAGCTCTCATTCCCATCTTGGAACTCCAGAATATGGACAGTGGTTCTCAGACTGGGGGTGGGGGAGCTTTGCATGGAGACTTACGTGAAGGCAAAGGCCACCAGGGCCCCACTGACCACTATAAAGTCCAGAATGTTCCATAGGTCACGAAAGTAGGCCCCCTGATGCAAGACCAGGCCCAGGTCGATCATCTAGAGGGAGAAGACAGTTTGCTCAGAGCCCTCAACCCTCCCCTAGAACAACACCCACCTGGGGAAGGAGGGGCTGGCAAGACCTCATATCCCAGATGACAGGTGGCCCTTTGGGAGAAAGGGAGTCTGGTTTGATAGCTCTCAAGTCTAAGTCTCAAGGTGTGTTTTGCCTCAACCAGCATAGGACAGCAAACATCAGCAAGACTTGCAGACCCTGTATCTGGAGCCTCCCAAGGCGCTGTCCACCTCTTACTTCCTCCACGATCCTGCCCTCATCATGGCCTACTTGGTCTCTGACAATGTGTCGTGGCACCTGACAACAGCCAGAGGGTGCTCGAGAGTGCTCAAGCAGAGTCCCTTCTGCCAGAGCTCTCCAGGGCTCTCACTTGCTTTGGTGTCTACACTAAAGTCCTCCCAGGCATGGTCAAGCCTCACCTCCCTGCTCTGACCTGCACTCCCCTGTCCTCACTTCCTCTCTCCGCCACACTGCCTGGTGAATGCCCCTCACACACAGTCAACACGTCTACTCTTGGATTGAGCCTCTCTCCTCTCTGAAGGTCTGTGCAAGTCCCAATACTGTTCTTACCTTGATCACCATCTCAAAGGTAAACACGCCTGTAAAAACGTAGTCAAAATACCGCAGCACCTGCAGGGACAGACAGAGGGCAGGGGACCAATCACAGGCTTGCTCCAACAACTCCTGGTAAACCTACCAGTAACCCTCTGGGGTGTGGGAACACTCTGAAAATTCCCCAAAGCAGAGCTTTCTTCACCCAGCAGGATTAAAGATGTGTAGGTTGTGAATAAAAGTGTCCAGCAGATGGCATCAAGTCCTACCGACTCAATCTGCTGAAGGCTGGTCACCATGAGTGTTTTTTTCACATACTCCAAGCCCCTTGTGGACTACGAGGGCCTTGGAGGAGTCCATTCCACCTTGGGGTGACTGTCCTTAGAGTGATGGGGTTGACTGGCCAGTGTCTATGACTCTCCTGTTTCCAGGAGCATCTTCTAAACTCTGGGGCCACCTGGGCATATGGCTTTCTTTCACTTTGAAGGTACAACTCAGTCTGGGATGATGGACCATCTCTTCCTCATCTAGTTGTTTCTGCCTGGATTAGCAAAAATGGCCTTTGTCCCTGCTCCAAGATCCATCCAGGACACTGAGAGTGTGTGTGTGTGTGTGTGTGTGTGTGTGTGTGTGTGGTGGGTGAGGCGGGAGCTACAGGTTCCAGGGCTGGTAATTACTGAACATGTCACTAGAGTCAGTCCGCTTCCAACCTTCCATGGCCCCAGCCTCCCTTAGAAAGGACCTGTTGGCCATTTGAGGGGCTCAGAGGCGGAGCCCCCCCCTAGAATCCTGAGGGCTGGGTGTGGCTCAGAGGCGGAGCCCCCCCTAGAATCCTGAGGGCTGGGTGTGGCTCAGAGGCGGAGCCCCCCCTAGAATCCTGAGGGCTGGGTGTGGCTCAGAGGCGGAGCCCCCCCTAGAATCCTGAGGGCTGGGTGTGGCTCAGAGGCGGAGCCCCCCCTAGAATCCTGAGGGCTGGGTGTGGCTCAGAGGCGGAGCCCCCCCTAGAATCCTGAGGGCTGGGTGTGGCTCAGAGGCGGAGCCCCCCCTAGAATCCTGAGGGCTGGGTGTGGCTCAGAGGCGGAGCCCCCCCTAGAATCCTGAGGGCTGGGTGTGGCTCAGAGGCGGAGCCCCCCCCTAGAATCCTGAGGGCTGGGTGTGGCTCAGAGGCGGAGCCCCCCCTAGAATCCTGAGGGCTGGGTGTGGCTCAGAGGCGGAGCCCCCCCTAGAATCCTGAGGGCTGGGTGTGGCTCAGAGGCGGAGCCCCCCCTAGAATCCTGAGGGCTGGGTGTGGCTCAGAGGCGGAGCCCCTCCTAGAACCCCCGCTGTGAGGGGTGGACGTGGCTCAGAGGCGGAGCCCCCCCCTAGAATCCTGAGGGCTGGGTGTGGCTCAGAGGCGGAGCCCCTCCTAGAACCCCTGCTGTGAGGGGTGGACGTGGCTCAGAGGCGGGCTGTCTGTGGTCTGCTGTCTCTGGTGGGAGCAGCGGGACTCACGTTGTTGCGGGGCGCGTTGGGCTGCACGGGGTCCTCAGCGGCCAGCGCGATGCTGCTCATGGCGATGACCATGAGGATGCACATTTCGAAGTAGCGCAGGTTCAGGATGTAATGGCACAGCCGGCGAAGGCTGCGGGCAGAGCAGGGAGCCACTCAGGCTGCAGGCTCGGGGGCGCTTCTCCTCCCCTCACCTACAGGCCCACTGTCCAATTTCACCGTCCCACCCATACCGTCTGTCAAGCACTCTCAGTGGGGCACTGAGTAGGGCCCGTAGTCCAGTGCTGCTGACTGAGTTCCTGCCCTCCAAACAGCTGGGATACTTGGCTTCCCAGGCTAAATGAAGTCACTACTACTAACGATTCTGCAGGACATAGGACAATGTCATTTATTTACTCTTTTAATTACATTATTTATCTGTGGGTGGGGGACAATGATTGGGCCACGGCTTGCCTGTGCAGAGCAGAGAACAACTGTGGGAGTTGATTCTGTGGGTCCTGGGAACTGAACTCAGGTTGTCAGGCTTGACAACATTGCCTCTACCCAGTAAGCCATCTCAAGGCCAGGTTTTCCAGGTGTGAAATATCCTAGTGTCTAAAAAAGGAAACCATGTGTGGTGGTTCCTGCCTATAATCTAAGCCTAAGGGAGGCTGTGGCTGAGGAATCACTAAGAGTTCAAGACAATCTGGACTATGGCATGGGTTCAGGGCTAGTGTGGTCACAGAGTAAGATCTGGTCTAAAAACAAAACACACAACAACAACAACAACAACAACAACAACAACAACACACACACACACACCAGCAAATCACACACAACAAATTATACAATCCAAAACAAGACATATACACACAAATACAACATTAACAATACATGTTTTAAACAAAGCAAAAGACAAGGCAGTGAGATGTGAAGGTGCTTGCCCTGCTAACCTGTCGCCCTGTGCCCAATCACTGGAGCCCACATGGAGACGGAAAGAAACTGGCCAGTGACTCCTGACCTCCACACGGGAGCCATGGCTAGCACACATCACACACACAACAATGATAAATCAAATTAAAAACAAAACCAAAATTAGATCCCATCACTTCCACCACCAACAGGAAAGCATCTGGGGCTGGGGCTCAGTTGGTGGAGTGCTTGCCTGGTCCAGGACCACCCAAACAAGCAAAACCCGGGGCCATTGGAAGCAGTCTGATCTGCAGGTACCAATGTTAAGAGGCTATTCTGAATTTTTAAAAAAATTATAATGTACTTAGAACAGTACTGGGCATTAAGTGACACTTAAACATTTGTTTAGTAAAGGAAAAAACTGAACTTGAAAAAGTTGACATGCAGGGCCCAGAGTCCGCAACTCTGTGCTGCAATGGTTAGGCACAGGACTCATGCATGGTTGGCACACTGTGAACTGCACAAGGCAGCCATTTCCAAAGCCTCTCCCAGCATGGCACAGGTCGGTATTCATGGCAGTGTTTTCCGTCTCATGGCAGGAAGGGTCTTTTCCAGGGCAGTATATTATGAGAAGTTTTTATTTCTAGTTTCCTGTTCCAGAGGGCTTCTGCAGACTCAAGAATACATCGCCCACTGTCTGCCCCAGTGCACCTGGGGAGCCCGGCCAGGCCTCTGCCCCCGTACTCACGGGTTGGTGGTGGAGAGGATGAACATGGAGCTGTAGGGCGGCATGGGTTTTGGGCCATCCTCCCCAGGATCTGCCTCCTCTTCCTCCTTCTTCTCTTCCTCTTTCTTTGGCAGTGGGTCTGGGTTAGCATTTTTGTTTACTGTTGGGACAAGAATAAACAGGGGTTCCTCCATGATTTCCCACAAAGTTCTGGGCTCCTGGTCATACCTGGAGCTGACACTAAGCATAGGACATTTGAGAAAGAGCTTCCTGTGCTCCAGGCATTACCCGATCCTGTGGGTTTGGTGCCCATGATCTCCATCTGACAGGTAAGGAATCCAGGCACAGAGAAGTGGTTAGGTCACACACTCAGAAGCTGCAGAGCTGTTTGTTGTTGAACTGGGCAACCTGGCCCAAGAATGCCAGTTCTCAAACGTTCTATAGGGTAATGGCGGCTCTGTTCCCTTTTTTTTTTTTTTTTTTTTTTTATGTGACTAGGACCTGCATGGGGCAGCTGCCTACAGCCCTGCTTCATAGAGTAGAAAACTCAGACCCCTGTGAGAGCACCCAGTCTTGACTGAGACACCTCTCTCCTGGGCAGGCTCTCCAGTCCTGTGTAGTTGTTTGTGGATAGGCTAAGCCTCCCTGGGGGTCTGTTTCTTCATCTGAAAATTAGTAAAATTAGTGCATTACCAAGACTCAATACAGGGAAGTTGGGTGTGGTGGTGCACACCTGTGATTCTACCACCAAAGGGGAAGAGAGACAGGAGGCTCACTTCTAGTTTAAGGCCAGCCTGTGTTACATAGTGAGATGCTATCTCAAACACAACAACCCCAAGCCAAAAACTGACTCCCTCCTCACAGGAACCTATACCATGTTGTCTTTAGGGGCCACACTGGTGTGTGAGTCGTCTGATTACCCAGACTAAGAGAAGAACATGTAAGCACTCTGAAGTGTGTGCTGCAACAATAGCAGTTCAGATACACACACATGTTTGGGATAAATAAAGACATTATCATTGCCAACAGAGATGGCTTCTAGGCTGGCCTTAAATTCACTATGTAGCTAAGGGTGGCCTTGAACTTCTGAACTTTCTGCCTCCACCCACCACAACTGCAGGCTGTCTGTGGTGCTGGAGTGTGTGCTAGGCAAGCACTCTACCACCTGGGCCAGGTCCTCAGGCCTTACCTCCTTACTGTGCCACTGAACCGTCTACAATGATGATGCTTCTAGCTGTGCTGTGTATTTTGGACAGCAGTGGTCTACCCAACCCTCCAAGCTGTCCCTAGGTACTCAGTTTACATTTGGGGATTCCATTCTCCACTGTGGCAGTGTGGGCTCTGTGGAGGGAAGGCAGGGTGCAGAGTATGGCCACAGGCCAAGACCACTGAGGGCTGCCCATAGGGTCTATGTTCTTCCTCTCACAATTTTGAGCAGGGACTGTGGAGAAAACATCGCGGCAACCTTGTAGCTCCTCACCTTGGACCACAGTGTGGTTGAGGGGCGGGCAGGCCGGGGGGATCTCCACCGCCATGTGCTCGGGTTTCCTGGCAGTCTTCGCTGAGTTGGGCTGGGTGCTGCTGGGGTTGGTGACGATAAGGCTGTTCTCGGGGGTCTTGGGGGGGCCGGGGTTAGATGGGTTGCCCGGATTGTTGGGCATCCTGCGGCTGGCAGCATTCTGGGGGTTGGTAGCCAAGGTGGGACCAGGGTTGGTGCTGTTCCCGATCTTGGTAGGGCTTGGGGGAAGGCCACTGTGGCCCAGGCTGTCATGGGGACTTGCAGGCTCCCCAGTGGCCAACTTGTTATTCTTCATGTTGTCAAGGTCCTCGGCCAGTGGCAGGTCCTGGCGGCCCAGGTCCTGCTGGATTGGCCTGGTGGTGGACAGGTTGGGACCAGACATGGGGATCCCGGAGCCCTGGTTCTCTCTAAGGAGAAGATCAAAATGGAAGAGCACAGAGCTGGTTAGGATCAGCACTAAGCTGCCCAGACGACCACAGCACAGGATGGTCCTGCCACACTACCCAGCTCACACGAGCGTCGCACAGCTCCAGGCAGGTCAAGCGGTTATGAACTCTTGAGATAAAGGGGACCACACTTTGTAAACTCTTTGTAGTGCTAGGGAGGAGCCCAGGGCCTCACACATGCTGTGGTAACTGTCTACTGTTGAGCCACACCCACAATCCTCACTGGGGAATTCTAGGCAGAGGCTCTACCCCTGACTCACACCCTGATACTACTATAGGGAATTTTTGCTGGCCCAGTGTGTAAAGCCCAATCATAAATTTCCAGTGAATTTTTTGTTTGTTTTTTGAGACAGGGTTTCTCTGTGTAACAGCCCTGGCTGTCCTGGAACTTACCCTGTAGACCAGGCTGGCCTCAAGCTCAGAGATCATCCTTCCTCTGCCTCCCAAGGTGTCTGCCATCACTACACAGCTTGTATTAGTTTTTTAAAGACCAGTCTCCCTATGTAGATCTGGCTGTTTTAGGATTATGGAGACCAGCCTGACCTTGAACTCACAGAGATTACCCACTTCTGCCCTCTGAGTGCTGGGATTAAAGGTGTGCACCACCGTTCCTGGCTCAATTTCTAGTTAATTTTAACTCTTAAGTATCTTCAAGGAAGATTCAGAAGATACACAAAACTGAAGTTGGGCTCTGTCCCACAGTGCCCAGGACAGGCAGCTGGCTGTATGAAGCTTGTCTCATGCAGGGTACCATGGCCAGTTGCTGTGTATTTCTCCTCTGGGGTACACTCTGTGGAGACCTGGGAAACTGTCTTAGACCATGTGGAGGAGATCATAAAAGCAACCCCTTCACTGCACACTTCCTGACCGACCTTCACTGCATACTTCCTGACTGACCTTCATTACACACTTCCTGACTGACCTTCACTGCACACTTCCTGACCGACCTTCACTGCACACTTCCTGACTGACCTTCACTGCACACTTCCTGACCGACCTTCACTGCACACTTCCTGACCCCTTTCACTGCACACTTCCTGACTGACCTTCACTGCACACTTCCTGACTGACCTTCATTACACACTTCCTGACTGACCTTCACTGCACACTTCCTGACTGACCTTCACTGCACACTCCTGACTGGCCTTCACTGCACACTTCCTGACCGACCTTCACTGCACACTTCCTGACCCCTTTCACTGCACACTTCCTGACCGACCTTCACTGCACACTTCCTGACTGACCTTCATTACACACTTCCTGACTGACCTTCACTGCACACTTCCTGACCCCTTTCACTGCATACTTCCTGACTGACCTTCACTGCACACTTCCTGACCGACCTTCACTGCACACTTCCTGACCCCTTTCACTGCACACTTCCTGACTGACCTTCACTGCACACTTCCTGACTGACCGTCACTGCACACTTCCTGACCGACCTTCACTGCACACTTCCTGACTGACCTTCACTGCACACTTCCTGACTGACCTTCACTGCACACTTCTTGACTGACCGTCACTGCACACTTCCTGACTGACCTTCATTACACACTTCCTGACCCCTTTCACTGCACACTTCCTGACTGACCTTCACTGCACACTTCCTGACCCCCTTCACTGCACACTTCCTGACTGACCTTCACTGCACACTTCCTGACTGACCGTCACTGCACACTTCCTGACCGACCTTCACTGCACACTTCCTGACTGACCTTCACTGCACACTTCCTGACTGACCTTCACTGCACACTTCTTGACTGACCGTCACTGCACACTTCCTGACTGACCTTCATTACACACTTCCTGACCCCTTTCACTGCACACTTCCTGACTGACCTTCACTGCACACTTCCTGACCCCCTTCACTGCACACTTCCTGACTGACCTTCACTGCACACTTCTTGACTGACCGTCACTGCACACTTCCTGACCGACCTTCACTGCACACTTCCTGACTGACCTTCACTGCACACTTCCTGACTGACCTTCACTGCACACTTCTTGACTGACCGTCACTGCACACTTCCTGACTGACCTTCATTACACACTTCCTGACCCCTTTCACTGCACACTTCCTGACTGACCTTCACTGCACACTTCCTGACCCCCTTCACTGCACACTTCCTGACTGACCTTCACTGCACACTTCTTGACTGACCGTCACTGCACACTTCCTGACAGACCTTCACTGCACACTTCCTGACCCCTTTCACTGCACACTTCCTGACTGACCTTCACTGCACACTTCCTGACCCCCTTCACTGCACACTTCCTGACTGACCTTCACTGCACACTTCCTGACCCCCTTCACTGCACACTTCCTGACTGACCTTCACTGCACACTTCCTGACTGACCGTCACTGCACACTTCCTGACTGACCTTCATTACACACTTCCTGACTGACCTTCACTGCACACTTCCTGACTGACCTTCATTACACACTTCCTGACTGACCTTCACTGCACACTTCCTGACTGACCTTCATTACACACTTCCTGACTGACCTTCACTGCACACTCCTGACTGACCTTCACTGCACACTTCCTGACTGACCGTCACTGCACACTTCCTGACTGACCGTCACTGCACACTTCCTGACTGACCTTCATTACACACTTCCTGACTGACCTTCACTGCACACTTCCTGACTGACCTTCACTGCACACTCCTGACTGGCCTTCACTGCACACTTCCTGACTCTCCCATGACTTCATACATTACAGCACCCGAGATGGCTAACAAGATCAGCCCCATTTAACAGAGCAGGAAGCTGAGGCAGAAAGTGGAAGACATTTGTTCCTCATGAACCAGCTTGGATGGGGCTGAGCTGGAATCTGGTCCTATCTAGAAACCATTAGCTCCAACATCACTCAGCAAATAAAACAGGCAGTGAACAACTTGGGGTGCATGGAGTGGAGGTGTTGAGAAGTGTGTTAAGGGCAGAGTGAGCCAGAAAACCCAGATTGCATCAATGGGGAGGGGTGGCCATGGTGACAGATGCAGCTGGAACTAGGCTGCAAACAGTTGATCCTGACTGGTCAGGAGACAGTCCTAGGAGTGGTAGATGTTTGGCAGCTCACAGGTCTTTACCAGGAGTTTGGAGCTTGCGCATGAGCCAAGCAATGACTGAACGAGGCAGGAGGAGTGTGGTGCACGTTTCACAGGGGAAGAGACTGCTGAGTGTAGAAATGGGAGTAGAATAAACAGAGCAGGACAATGACACTGTCAACATCCCAACAACGGAACATGGGTTGGGGCTGTGGAAGGAAGGTTCTCCTGAAACAGATCAAAGTTTGATCCCTGCCTCCTCCTCCCCCCCAAGGTTTCTCTGTGTAGCCTTGGCTGTCTGAGAACTTGCTCTAGAAACTAGGCAGGCCTCAAACTCAGAGATCTGCCTACCTCTGCCTCAAGAGTGCTGGGATTAAAGGCCACCATTTCTGGCTGAGAATTGAAATGTCTTTTAAACAGAGTTTAACTCTAGTCCAGGCTAGCTCCAAACTCATGCCCCAGCCTCCTGGGTGCAGGTTTCTAGGCATGCACCACCACACTCAGCTCTAAGGTTTTTGATGTCTATCAGGAAGAGAGCTTCAGCATTATTAATAATATGGAATGTGCACACTTACTGAGTGCTCATGTGATGATAAAACACTTGATATAGTCTTTTGTTGTTTTTGTGAGATGAGGTCTCTCTCCGTAGTCCTGGCTGGCCTGGAACTTTCTATGTAGACTAGACTGATCCTGAACTCACACAGATCCACCTGCTTCTGCCTCATGAGTGCTGCAAGTGTACCACCATGCCTGGTGAGTTGGTATATTCTTACTGTAATTCACCTTTCACACCTCAGAGTCTGTACCTGTGGACTGAACTGACTACAGAGTGAAAAAATATTTTAAAAATATTTATTTTTATTTTACGTATATCTGTTAGTGCCTGGATGTATGTCTCTGTGCCATATGGGTGCCTGGTACCCTCGGAGACCATAGAGGGCATTGGATCTCCTGGATCTGGAGTTACAGAAGGTTGTGAACTACCATGTGGGTGCTGGGGACTGAACCTAACTAAGTCTTCTATGCAAACAAAAAGTGCTCTTAAGTGCTTTGCTCTCTCTCCAGACCCAAGACTGGAAATATTTTAAAAACTATGTCCTAAATATATACATACAGACTTTCTCCTTGTCTCTTTCCTAAAGAATACAGAGTATATAGCTGGGTGGTGGTGACACACACTGTTAATCCCAGCGCTTGGGACAGGCAGATCTCTGAGTTCGAGGCCAACCTGGTCTAGAGAGGGAGTTCTAGGACAGCTAGGGCTACACAGAGAAACCCTGTCTGTCTCAGAAAAGAAAACACAGAACATATCAATGGTCTTGCCCAGTGCTGGTCCCTGCATGCTGCAGCAGGGATGTGCTCACTGGCATTACTTATGGGGTACACCAGCTGCTTACTGATGAGTTTACGGGCTGTTCCACAGCAGGGAATTTGTGCCTGGTACTGTAACCCTGATGAGTTCATGAATGTGCAGGTCACAGGCTCTAGAGGGGAACCTACTGTTGTTATTTTGCTAAATGGCCACATACTCAAACTGCTTTCTAAATATTTGTCTAAAAAAATAGAGTCTAGGTCTGGAGAGATGACTCAGAGGTTAACAGTACTGTCTGCTCTTCCACAGGTCCTGAGTTTAATCCCCAGCAACTACATGGTGGCTCACAACCATCTGTAATGAGATCTGGTGCCCTCTTCTGGCCTGTAGGCATACATGCAAGCAGAACACTGTATACATAATAAATAAATCTTAAAAAAAAAAAATAGCTGCCCACAGAGTGCTTGCATTGCATCAGGTATTCTAAGTCACCTGGAGATGATCTGAAGTCCACAGAGGATGACTGTGGGTTCCATGCAAATACAACACTGTTTTATAGATGGAACCCTAAAGTGTGTGGATTTTGGAATCCCAGAGGGCCTCAGAACGACCCCTAAAGACATCCAAGGATAGTTAAACTTACAACTGCTAATTCCAACCATGCTAACATTTACTGAGTACTTGCTGTTGGCTCAGCACCACACAACACAGTTTATATGTCTTCCCCCCCCCCCCGTTTAAACCTGTACATTCTAATCTACTGTTCATTCTATTTGTAGATGAAGAAATGAGGACCAGAGAGGTACAGTGACATCTGAAAGCCACACAGCCAGGCAGCGATTGGCAGGAGTATTCAGAGTCCCTGCATTTTAGCACCAGGTTCTGCTCTTGGTGTGACTGACATTCAACATTTAGAGACCTTTAAAAACTCCTCTTGGAGGGATGGAGTGTGGCTCAACTGATAAGGGTGCTTGCCTAGTGTGAGCAAAGCCCTGGGTTCCAAGCACAGCACCAAATAAAACCTGATGTGGTGGTGCATGCCTGTAATCCCAGCACTTGGGAGGCAGAAGCAGGAGGACCAGGAGTGACAGGCTGGCCTCGGCTATACCGTGAGTTCAAGGTCAGCCTGGGCCACCTGAGGTCCCATCTCAGAACAACAGAAAACCCTCCTCCCAGAACACAGCCATTCTGTCCTCATCACTCTGCCTCCTTCAGCACAGCAGCAGCAGACACAATACAAGGACAATGTTTTTTCTCACACCTTCAGCTGCTCCTTACCCTCTTAAGGGACTCAGGGTCCTACTAACCCATCTCTGGCTCTCTGCCCACCTTTCCTCACTGTCCTGTAAGCTGGCTGTCTTCAGAGTGACCCCAGGACCTAAACATGTACTGTTCTTGCCTGAAACTCTCCACTTTTCTCTAACTGCTCTTCTTGTGGTCTGCCCATCTTGGCCACATTTCTCAGAGTGCCTTGGCTACAGTTTTAATGTATTTGCCCCATCTACCCAAACTCATGTACTGGCATACATGAGGATAGTGTTCAGAGGAGATTTGGGAGGTAACTGGGGCTAGATAAGGTCTCAAGGGTAGGGCCCCGAAGATGGCATTGGTGGCATTCTAAGAGGAAAAAGAGGATGGTCACCATGGAGTGCCTTATCATGTCTGGTGGATGTAGCAAGAAGCCCTCAGAGGGGCTGGCACGTGCTCTGCAACTGCAGCCTCCAAACAAGACATTGGATAAACTTCCACTCTTTATGAATAAGTAACCTGACCTCAGGCATTTGGTTATAGCAATGGAAACGGACGAAGCCAACTCTGTAGGCCCCCACTGCCTGGAGTACTGGCTGGAATTCACAGCCTGGGCTAAAATACAGCTCACACCTTCACTGAGCGGAGGGAAACACTCAGGAGAGAAAACCAGGGAAGGATGATTTGGAACAATGGTGTTGAAGGGAGAACCTCGGGAACAGACGCAGTGCTGTAATAACTGAAGGTGCCGTGGACACTGGCAGTGGGAAGCAGGAGTGCTGGTTGGTCTCCACAGCCAGGACTAGCCCTCCAGGAAGACAGCTATCCTCTTCCTCCTCACCCCAACTTTCTCACTTCTCTCCATCTCCGAGTCAGGATTTCCCTGTGTATCCCAGGCTGTTCTGAACTTGTGGACCCCCTGCCTACCTGGTAGTGACTTTTGTCTACAGATCCTTGTCTAAAGTCATTCAGTTGAGACCTCTACATACTCAGTATGTGGTCCTGGGACCTGTGCTGATCTCCTCTTGTTAGGCACTCGGAGTCTCATGGCTTCACTGAAGCCCGAGTCCCATCTAGTGACAAGCGATGTCATACGGGCTGGAAGACACCTGACATCTCAGGACTCACACAGCAGGAGGAGAGAAAGCTCACTCTTATAGGTTGTACAAATGTCCCTTTCCCAAGGCCTGGGCCAAGAAACCAGTGTGAAGCTCTCATAGCAATATGAAGGAGGATCAAGAGGACATTAAAAACAAAAAGTAATAGTAATAATTATTATTATTTAGGTTCTCATGTAGTCCAGGGTGGTCTCAAACTCATTATGCAGCTAAGGTTGGCCTTGAAGTCCAGATCCTCCTGCCCCACCTCCTAAGTATTGGGATCACAGGAGTGACATCACAGTTGGCTTGAGGACAGTGTTTTATAACAGGATGTCTCTATCAACACAGAAGTCCCTGGGCTCTCTATAGAGAATCACTTCAGGGTCTTCCATAAGCACTACAAAATGTTATGAGAAGGATAAGAAAACGTGGCTACTGGTCGGGTATACTGTCACAGACGATACCTCCCCTTATGTCTGAGAGATCAGATTCCCATGACCACCCTCAAGTAAGCAAAGGGCTGGCAAAATGACAGTTGCAGGTGCTGAGTCCCCAGTGCTTCACACGCCCTACAGCCCATGTGAGCCGTTGGAGGTGACTTATTTAATTCTAGCAACGACTCAGTCATTTCTAGGTAGTTACATCCTCAGGGGAGAACACTGATGTCAAGAGTGCACCGGTTCAAGAGTAAGCAGCAAACAATGAAAAAGCTGTAGGAATCTCGTGGGGACTACGGGCTCTCCTTAGGTCTGTTTGTGTAAGACGACAGATGGCAGGGTCCTAGACTTTTTTTTTTTTTTTTTTTTCCGAGATAGGGTTTCTCTGTGTAGCTTTGGAGCCTATCCTGGCACTCGCTCTGGAGACCAGGCTGGCCTCGAACTCACAGAGATCCGCCTGCCTCTGCTTCCCAAGTGCTGGGATTAAAGGCGTGCGCCACCAACGCCCGGCTCCTAGACTTTTTGTATATAACGCTGAGATGGGGTATATAGTTCCTTGGTGGAGTCCCTGCTTAGAATCCTGCAGTAAAGGGCTCAGGGCGTGGCTCAGCAGTAGAGGGCTGGCCTAGAGTTCCCTGGTGCGGAGCTAGGTGTGGCTCAGTGATAGAGTGCCAGGCTAGAATTCCTCTGTGACAGGATGGCTCTGCTGCAGAGAGCCATCCTAAAATCCTCCAGTGAGGGGCGTGACTCTTACACAGAATATGAGGCCCTGGGTTCATTCTAGCCCTGAACTGCATCTGTTTCCCCATCTGCTAACCCGGCTGTGGCCACTGGGGGTACATCCCCGAATCTTACAGGATGCTGGGCCTAGTGACTGTCACCCTAAGCTACTAGGGAAACTCTTCGGCCCGGAGAGAGTTGAAGGCCCACCTGGGCACCCAGATCCCTCCCGGAGCCCACTCACTTCCTGCGCCGGTGCCTGCGCTCCCTGTCGTCGTGAGCGGGCGGCCCGTGTCGATGTCGCCGCCTGCGTTCTCCATCATCGCCGTCGCCGTCTGCAGCGCGGGCTGGCCTGGCGGCTTCGCGGGGACGCGGCCTGCGCTCCGGCCTGTCTTCGGGTTCGTCCCCGGGCCGGCGGCGCGCGCGATGGCGTCGAGGCTCCCCGTCGGCCACAGGCCGGTGCGTGTGGCGGCGGGGCGCGTCCCCGGCCTTGGCGCGCTCGGTGTCCGCGTCCCAGGGCGCGTGCTCGCGGGGCGGCACGTGCTCGCGCTGCTGCGGCTCGCTCTCGCGGCCGTACGGGCCTTCCCGGCCAGGGGCGCGCTCAGGGCTCCCTGTCCAGGCGCGCCGTGCGTCGGGGTCGCGCGCGCTCTCGCGGGGCCGCGCGGTCGTGCGCAGCGCGTCGGGCGCGCGGCTCTTGTTGGTGTTGTTGTTGCGGTTCTCCTGCGGGTCCACCACGAGCGGCCGGTCCAGGTGCGTCTTGACGTCCGGCCGCAGCGGGCGCGCGTAGGCGGTGGGCCAGCGCTCAGCCGCGTCCCCGTACAGCGCCTCGCGGCTGGCCAGCAGGTTCTGCTTGCGCATCTCGCTGGTGCGCTGCTCCCACACCGATTTGGCGGGCTTCTGGTTCTTCTGCTGCTCCTTCCTGCAAAGCACGAAGTGGGCTGCATGCTGTACCGTGCGGCCGTGTCGGATAACAAGGGCTGCGACCCTCACCCCCGTGGGTTCGTTCAACATTTATTACATTGATGTGTTTGTATGTGGGTGTTCCCTGTTCGGTTCTCTTCTTTCTCTGTGTGAGCTCCTAGGGACTGAATTCAGGTCTTTACCAGCGGAGCCATCTTACTGACCTTTCCATTTGGATTGCTGATTAGGTCAGTTTCCCACATCCGCTTCCCTTCAGGGATGTGGCTCTGAATGAGGGTGTTTGAGAACCTTCCTTTAATGAAGACAGTTTCCCTGTTACTGCCTCTGATCCACAGAGAAATAAATGTCTGCCCTTCCTTTAGGTATGACTTGAAACCAGCGGCACCCACCACCCTACCCTGCTCAGTCCTCATCACATTGGCATGGGCAGCCCAGGATCTTGAATCTGATCTTCAGGCCCGCATAACCATCCCCACCCCAAGGCTGTCATCCCCAAGAACAACCAGAGGGCGCCTGCGAGCATTCAAATCTGGTCTAGACACTCCACTGCTCAAGAGCCCTCTCTGGCTCTCACTTAATTAGGAGCCCAAACCCCTGAAACCAGAGCCCGAGTTTTCTAGATGGCCTCCAAGGCCTTGCCTACTCTGTTCTTACATCACATCTGTCTCCTCACCCCTTTCCCAGCCATGCTAGTGTCTTCCCTATTCCTGAAACACCCCGCCTCAGAGCCTTCCTTCCCTCTCTTGCTGGCTCTCTCATCTCCTTTGAGCTCTGTTAGGCTGAGGCCCTGCCTAACACGGTTGTTTGTCTTCTGGAGACAGGATGTTACTAAGCCTAGTCTGGATCCAGCTGTCCTTGAACTCATACAGACCCGTTCCTGCCTCCAGAGTGAGGTGTATGCCACCACACCTGGCTATAAAGTCACAACTTTGGGGGCTGGAGTGAAGCTCAGTGGCAGAGCACTGGCCTGGGATGCACACACAGGGCACAGAACAGCAGTGCAGCCCAGATTCCCCTCCCTGCCCCTTCCCAGCTGCTCCTTGGAGGCTCCACAGTGAGTCATTTATTCACCTGTCCTGCTCACTTATCATCTCCTGCACTCAAACAGCTACACACAGGTGTCCCGAACCCCAACAAGGATGCTTCTTTCCCAGCAATTACAACAGGACCAGGTGCATAGTAGATGTTCATTAAATACCCAGTGACAGTGGGTGACAGGACAAAGGCACCTCCCAGGCTCAGCATTTAGGGGCCACCTTAACCCTCCCCACATCCTTGCCTGAACGGCACCAGAGGCTTGGGGACACTTACACAGCTATAGACATGTTGGCCGCAGACAGGGGACTCACTTCTGCTACCTCCTTGGCTTTCTGTAGTGCCAGTTTCTGGTTGGCTGCCTCCTCCTCCTCTTGTTCATCCTAGGAAGCAAATGGGATTCATGTTCACAAGAACAAGCCTGGGGGCTCACTTCCCACTTTGCTGCCAGCCAGGGGCAAAATCTGAAGTACTGAGAACCAAGTTTGGCCTGGGCCTTAACCAGTTGGAACTAAGGTCCCTAGTCAGACTGGGTGGTGAAATGTATTGCCACCCCCTTGTGTGTGGGCTGGCTCACTAGCTTATTAACCCTTTAAGCCCAGGCTGGCCTTGAACTTGAGATCATCCTGGGCCAGCCTCCCCAGTGCTGGGATAATAGTCATATGCAAGCATGCCTGGCTCCCTCTACATCTGTCCCCCCAATTCCTTTTTTGGTGCTGGGGATGAACCCCAAGGCTTTGTGACAGCTAGAAAGGGGCTGTTACTGGGCTGCACCCCTAGTCCTGTGTCTGATCTATCATCAGCCTGTGGGAAGATGAGGGGAGAGGGCTGGGCTCTGTGCTTCAGTCCATTTCCTAGATGGTTGGGGAGTCAGAAAAACCATCAAAGGCTGGGCATGCTGGCCAAGCCTTTAATCCAGCAATTATGAGGCAGAGGCTGGTAGATTTCTATAAGATCAAGACCAACCTGGTCTACAGAACTAGTTCTAGAACAGCCAGGGTTATAAAGTGAGATCCTGTCTCAAGGGGAAAAAAAAGAAGAAAAATCCACCAATGGAAAGACAGAGAGAAAACAAGTAAGAAACAGAAAAACAAACCCACCAATAAGAGGAGCCTTGGGGTGGGGTTTCAGGGTGGCTGCCACCACCTTCCGGGCTCTTCTAGGGCCAGGAATAACCTTCACCTTAAAATCTGTCAGTGACAGGGAAACTAGGCATCCCCTCTCCACACTGAAAACGCAGGTTCCCAGGCCCCAGCAGCACCTGCAGACCCAGCACCTCCTCTCAGATTCTACATTTTTCAGCAAGCTCTGGGGAGGGTATGAAGCACACTCAGGTTTGAGCACCTCGTATGTAGTGGAGAAAACCACAAGTTCCAGATTCAGACAGCCTGGGTTCAAATCCCAGCCTTTCCACTTACTGTGGTGCAACCTTCAGCAAATCTCTTAACTTGTGTGTCTCTTTATTACCTAAACTTCAAGGACCCCCTGACCCACTCCACTGTACTTTTCTCCTCAGCACTGTCTGATAAACATGGTTTACAAACATGTCTGATTTCTGGCCTGCCTCCACAGCCTGAATTCCTGAGCCAACAGGCCTTTGCTTCATTCACTGCTATGCCCCAGGCTTCTAGGCCAGGGCTATCTATGCTCACTGCAGGTGCTCAATACATTAATATTGGATGAGATGTATGTGTAGAGTAGGGCTTGAGGATTACAACCGTGAAACCTGTGTAACACGGATGAAGGGGAGGACTAGGGTTTGTAGGGGAGTGGCCACCTTCACTTTGGAATGTAGCTGGCCTGCCTTTCCATGCCAGCCTCCTGTATTTTGTATGCCTGTGATGATACATGCCAGACAGCTTCATGGTGGCTCAATTCTTGGCTTTGTGCCTGGGGTGGGAGACTTCCGCTTTTCCCTGCCGGAGGTGGGGCTGGGAAATCCTCCCTCCCTCCTGCCAGGGCCAACAGATGGAGGGTTGGCAGCCCCTACCCCTGTAGTCCTACTGTCTTGAGTTCTGAGGCACTGGGGATGAGGCTGTGAAGCTGAAAGGAGCCCCAAGGCTGGGAGGAAGACCTGGTCTGCAAGCATTGCTAGTGTGTTTTAATTTTGCAAAGCTAGCCATAACTGCAAAGAAAAAGCCTCTGTCCCTGGCACCAAGTACCACCTCTGTGGTTTCTTCTCAAAGGCAGATGCACCCATCTCTGGACACACAGCCTCCACTGGCAGCCCTGTTCATGGGCTATCCCCACCAGGGAGCATGAGATGTATTGCTGAAAGCAGTGTTACCTCCCATCTCCTGTGCCTGACTGATGGAGACCTGATGATACCTAGGCTGCCTTGAGTGGTATGTCACATGGTATCCCCAGATAATTCACTATTGCTGAGTATGAATGAAACCTGGGATTCCATCTCACTCAGGTGGCTTTTCTTCCCACCTCCAAATTCTCCCTGTCCCATCTCACCTCCTCAGCCCTTTGGTATATGGCACATCCATCTACCCTCCCTGGCCTCAATTTTCCCACCTGTGGAGTGAGGATATATATATATATATATATATATATATATATATATATATATATATATACAGTTTTTTTGAAGACAGGCTCTTGCTATGTAGCATAGCCTGGTCTTAAACTTGCAATCCTCCTGTCTCTGTGCTTTGCTCACAGGGATGTGCCACCATGCCTGCTGCATGCTGCTTTAGGTAGTGGACGAGGGACTTTGTGTCTGACCCTCCAAAGGGAGACTAGAGTAGTGCCTGGCACCAAACAACCACAGTTTTTCACTATTATCCCTTGGAAGACATTTCATCTGGCCAGCTCCTCAGCACATGGGCACAAGTGATAAATATGTCCTCAGCCCCATTCTCTGTCCTCCCAGGAAGCTGACCTGTGTGCATCCTGTCTCTTGGCCTCCTATCAACTGTCCCCTGGCAGGCTCCATATGGAAGCCAGAGGAGGGCAGAGTGGGAAGCATTCCTGGTTGCGGTATCTGAGTCTTGCCATGGTTCCTGTGTTTCCAGAGGTCCAGTGCTACCCGAAGCCTTATCAAGTCACTCCTTGCCTCGTGCCCATTACCCTGGAACTCCTTATTCCTCAAGCCCTTGGATGCAGCTGGCTCTGTGTCCTCAGTAGTCATCTTGCTATCCCCTTCACCTTCTGGGCTGTAAAGTGGCTTGATCAGGGATGGCATGGCTCCAGGAGATGTGCCTAGTGCTCCCATCCCCAGCGAGAGCCATGACCCCACCCCCACATCCCTCCAAACCCTGCTGTCATGATCTGCCACGAGCAGGTGGTCACTGTGTCCTCCACCTTGGTGAGTTCCTGGGCATTGGCCAGGTTGTCCACTGCGATGGCCAAGAACACATTCAGCAGGGTGTCTGTATGGCGAGTCAGGGAAAGCAGCCGATGGAAGTACCGCCTGGAGCCTGTGCATCTGGGTCCCTCCTCCTCCGCCCACACCCAGTCTGTCCCTGGCCCCCATGAAGGATACAGTTCCCAAACAGGGTGAGGACGATGAAGTAGATGGAGAACACCATGCCACCCTGCACGCCCCCCTGAGATTTGATCCCATCATACATGACCTCATTCCAATCCTCGCCCGTCAGGATCTGAAAGACAGAGACAAACACACAGCCAAATCCCTCTCAGCCAGCAACTCACTGGAGCCACAGCTGCAGCCACGGTCCGTCACCCCAAACCCCACCCAGGTCTTCATCAACCCCATGTGAACTCCTGTTTCTGTGCCTGTAACCGGGGGTTCTCAGCTTGGCTGTGGGAAATAGGGGACTTGCTGTAATCCTGTCTTCTCAGATGTGACACAAGCGTTTGTTGTGGGCTGAGTGGGTCAGGGCACAAGCTCAGCTCCCAGTGAGTTGGTATTTGGCAATTTAGCAAGACCCTATCTTAACAAACACACAAACAACCACAATTTTGAACTGCAGGGGCCCTGGGGATGTCACTCATTGGCAGAGTCCTTGCCTAGCTTGTCATTTAACATAGTTCTTGGACCTGTGAGAAGTAACTGGGATGACATGGGATTATGAGAGTGAAGCCTGTATGATTGTGGGGTTCCTGTTAATATAAGAAGAAAAAAGAGAGAGGGCTGGGGATGTAGCTCAGACAAGGTTTCTTCTGTGTAGCTCTGGCTGTCCTGGAACTCACAGAGGTCACCTGCCTCTGTCTCCCAAGTGCTGGGATTAAAGGCGTGCACCACCACTGCCTGGCCAAAACCTGGGGTCCTATCCCCAGGATTGCTTAAACCAGGCATGTGACACAAGCCTGTCATCTCAGCACTGGGGAGGTAGAGGCATGAAGAAGAGGAATTCAAGCACAGCCTTAGCTATATTGCTAGCACGAGGCTAGCCTGAGATACATGAGACCCTGTCACAAAAAAAGGAAACAAAAAGGTAATTTGGTGCTGTAGAGATGGCTCCTTGGTTAAGAACACTAGCTGGTCTTCCAGAGGTCCTGAGTTCAATTCCCAGCAACCACATGGTGGTTCACAGCCATCTGTAATAAGATCTGGTGCCCCCTGCTGGCCTGCAGAGGTACATGCAGACAAAACACTGTATACATAATAAGTAAATAAATCTTTAAAAAAGGTGGGATGGGTATTTACAGAGCAAGATTTCACTGTGAATAGCTATGGTTCAATCTTGTGAGGCGAGGGACCTAGGGTGTTTACCCACTCAGGACTGCACCTATGACAGTGTACAAAGGCAGGTCACACACTGGGATTAAACAGCTGGCATAAAAAGGCATCGGTCCCCCACTGATGATGAGCATGAAAGAGATCGAGGGGACACCAGGCTTTTGTGTGTGTGTGTGTGTGTGTGTGTGTGTGTGTGTGTGTGTGTGTGTGTGTAAGGTAGGGTTTTGTGTAGCTAGTTGCCCTCAAACTCCCCAAATAACTGAAGATGACATTGAATACCTGCTCCTCTTGCTTCTATCACTCCAGTGCGGGGGTGACAGGCATGTACCACCATGGCTGGCTCCCAAAAGATATTTGAGCAGTGCTCAAATGCTTAAAAAAAAACTGAGGGTGTGATGTGAGTTCATATAGGTTCAACACTGAAAGACATACACCACAGTCTCATTCAGACAGGCTGAGAGCGTTGACCTAGAGAATGGGCTAGCTGATGAGAGGCAGAGAAGTGGGGAGGGAGAGACACTACATCTTACATACTGCTATGGGAGATGCTCTGGGTTTTGTTTGTGGTGTTGAGCCCAGGGCCACACACACTGTGTTAGCACTCTACCATGCCACCGTTCCTACCCTGTGTAGACAATCATCCCATAGCCTTTAAAAGGTTCTCGTTCTCTTTTAAAAGACTTTTTAAAAAGTGTGTGTGTGTGTGTATGTGTGTGTGTGTGTGTGAGTGTGTGTGTGTGTGTGTGTGTGTGTGTGTGTATGAGTGTAGATGTCCTCAGGGCCAAGAGCGTGTCAGATTCCTTGGAGCTGGACTTAAAGGTGGTTGTGAGCCTCGTACATGGGAACTGAACTCAGGCCCTCTGAGCAGTACATGCTATTCACTGCTCCCTCCCTCCCTCCCTCTCTCCCTCCCTCCCTCCCTCCCTCCCTCCCTCCCTCCCTCCCTGCCTGCCTGCCTTTTCCTTTCAGAGTCTCTCTATATGGCCTAGGCTGTCTTCAAATTTAAATTACATTTATGTATTTATTTAGCGTGTGTGAGAATGTTCACGTGCATGCCATAGTGCTAGTATGGAGGTCGGAAGATAACATGTAGAAGTCAGTTCTCTCCTTCCACCATGTGAGTGAGTCCCAGAGATCAAACCCAATTTGTCAGGCTTGGCAACAAACACCTCTGCCTATTTGGGAATCTCATTGGTCCATGGACCTTTTAATTTTCTTGAGTTGGGGTCTCACTCTGTAGACCAGGCTGGCCTCAAACTGACAGAGATCCACCTGTTTCTGCTTCCCAAATGTTGGGAATATACCATCATACACTTTGTGTCTTTTAAAAAGAAAAAAATACAACACCCAAGTTCCCTTCCTTCTGTCCATAGTCTCCTGAGGATGAAGGAAATAGGAAATAATTCTAGAATGTTCTGCTGTGGCCAGGCTTCTCAGCCTGCACTGTTGGTCAGCGATAGGTCATTCTGTAGGAGGGCCAACCTGTGACTTGCCCACTGCTGAACAGTCCTGGCCTCCAGCTACCAGATGCCAATGTCATTCGCCCATCCAACTAGGTATGACCATCAACAGTGTCTGCAGGCAATGCCCTGTGTCCCTGGGGGACTGTAGCCTCCTTGGAGCTTGATCCTGTCAATCACTCTCTGACTCGGGACATTGCTTCACAGCTGTCCTCTCTCAAGCCCACCTTGCAGCCTTTTTAAGAAAAGGAAGGATGGAGGCCATATATATATATATATATATATATATATATATATATATTTTCCCTTCTCCTCTAAAGAAGTGATTTGAGTAAGTCTAGAGATCTCTGATGGGCCAGTTCCCAAGCCTCAGTGTAGGTGCCCCAAGAGGACACAGCCTCCTTATCCCAGAAAATGTGGAGACACTTGCTTCTAAGATAGGCAGATGTATTAACCAGGCCTTTCCCTTTTTGTTTTGGGTGTGGTCTCACAGTCTGGCCTTGAATTGTAGATCCTCCAGTCTCAGTCTCCGGAGTAGTGGGATTACAGGTGTGTACCACTACCCCAGGTTCTCTTTTCTTTTGGGTTTTCCTTCCCAGCCCTCTCATTTCCCCTCCATCCTCTCTTTTTTCAACAGTGTTATATGTAGCCCAGGCTGACCCCCAAGCTCACTATGCATTGGGAACTCCTACATCCTCTTGCTCCAACCTTAAGTCCTGGGATGCCAGCCAGTGTGCCTTCTGTCCAGCCAGATCTACTGGCTGTATTGACACTTAAGTAGCTAGAGCCCTGCAGACCGTGGAGGGATGGTTTGGCCCTGGGGAAGTCAATTCCTAGAGATGGGAAAGAATTTGACCATTGCTATGATACAAAACAGCTCACTCTGACAGCTCTGTCAAAGTCCTCTTTCCAGTCATTACAGCAGGGGCCAGACACTCCTTTACCTGCTTCTTCTTGTGCAAAGTGAAATTAATAATAATAATAATAATAATAATAATAATAATAATAATAATAATAAAACACAAGCAAGGCTCTTTGGTACTCCAACTGGTCCTGGTGCTGTCCTATGTGGTCCTATATGGTATCCTATACTCTCTTGGGATACACAATAGACAAGCTATCCTCTCTCCTGCATGCGTGCGTGCGTGCGTGCGTGCGTGCGTGCGTGCGTGCGTGTGTGTGTGTGTGTGTGTGTGTATGTGTGTGTGTGTGTGTGTGTGTGTGTATGTACTTGGGCTGGAATTTAGGGCCTCATCTGTGTTAAATAAATGCTCTAACACTGAGCTGCATCTCCAGCAACAATAAAAACAGGCATTCCAAAACAGTGGGAAAGGAAGGAATTTAGGGTTGCTCCTGGGCTTCTGGGCAGCTCTTTGTCCTGTGGTTAGGGGCCTGCATCAGGGCTGAGGAAGTTCATACCTGAAACACAGTCATTATTGCTGCTGGGAAAGTATCGAAGTTGGTGGGAGGAGTCCCCTCATCAAAATTAAACCTGTGGACAGCAAGAACACTTTATGTTAGCGCTCCTTCTCTGAAGGCTTGGTTCAGCTTCTAGTTTCCATGGTAACATCTGGAGTATCTCTGTTCCCCAGGAAGATACTGTACTTGGTACCCAGAAGCCCACAAGCCTAGATGACCATTCCCATCCTGAGGGCAAGTCACCAGATGGAGGTCAGCTTGAAGGGGCCAGGTGGTGGCAGCCGGGTATGTCATGGGAACTGAGCTGGAGTTCCGGGTGGGGTGTCCAGATGTCAGGCAGTACTTACTGGCCACCGAACAGCTGCATCCCCAAGAGGGCAAAGACAACAATGAACAGGAAGAGGAGGAACAACAGACTTATGATGGACTTCATGGAGTTGAGAAGGGAGACAACCAGGTTTCTGAGAGATGCCCAGTACCTGTGACAGAAGCCAAGGCGGGGATCAGACCAGGGATATGCACGCTGGGCTGGGCGCCCTCCTCATCCATTTGTCAGAATGCTAAGAAACCTCAACACTTACTTTGTGACTTTGAAAATTCGCAATAACCTGAGAGCTCTTAACACACTGATTCCAAAAGATGTACCAGGTTTTATGACAGCCCAGATGACTTCAAAGATGCTCCCGATGATGACCTGCAACAGAGAACTCAGGCTCAAGGTCACTGGTAGCCTCAGGACTCCTACCCATTCCCAGGACCTGACCCAGGTCCACCCCTCAGAAAACATAGGCTATCAGGAAGTCACCAGACTCAGGGTTTGGCTTATAGGAAGGCTGTGAAGCTGGTAAGAAGTGGGTCACTTGGGATCAAATCCCCTCCTCCTTTAGGTTGTTTCTGTTAGGTTTTGTTTGTGAGTAGGGTTTCTTCATGTGGCCCTGACTGTCTTGAAGCTCATTCTGTAGATGAGGCTGACCTCTTACTCAGAGATACATCTACCTCTGCCTCTGCGTGATGGAATTAAAGGCGTGCACCATCACACCTGGGCATCTGTCAGGTACTTTGTCACAGTGACTGACAGATGGTGGGCCCAAAACTCATCTTTTTCCTCTACATTTTTATTTATTTATTAAAAGCTCATATATGCCTGCTATTCCAGCACTTGCGAGATGGAGACAGGAGTATCACTGGGAGTTGGAGGCCAGCTGTTTCAAACACACACACACACACACACACACACACACACACACACACACACACACACACACACACACGAGAAACTCACACACTACCAAATTAACCCTCTGGGTACACAGCTCAGAGGCATCTGAAAGAGCCTATTGTCTGCACAACTCCAGGTCAGCTTGCAGCCTCAGAGGTGCCCCACCCTCCCTCCCCCCCTGAGCCTGTGCTGGTGACCTCTGATCTGCTTCCTGTCTGTGGTCTGCCTCGTTGGCCATGTCATAGAAATGGAGTTAGATGATATGTAACCTTTGATGTTGGGTTTTCTTCAAGGTTCTCTAGTATTTTAATTTATATTTATTTATTTTAGATTATTCATTATTTATTGTTATTGTGAATATGATTGAGTGTTTTGCTACAATCTGTGGAGGGCAGAGGATAACTTGCAGGAGTTGTTTCTCTTCTTGTACCATGAGGGTCCTGGGAGTAGAACTCAGGTCATCAGGCTTGGCAGCAAGCACCTTTACCCACTGAGCCATCTTGCTGACACAAGATTTTTTTTTTAACAGAGTATCATGTAGTCCACATTGGCCTTGAACTCATTATGTAGCCAGCCCAAGCTGGCCTTGAACTATGAAGTAAACACTAATCTTGAATTTTATACTGTGGTAAACAGAATCTCTACCTCACAAGTGTTGGGATTAAAGGTGCAAACTACCATGTCTGGCCTTGAGTTTTTGAGACAGGGTTTCTCTGTGTATCCCTGGCTGTCCTGGCACTTGCTCCTTAGACCAGGCTGGCTTCGAACTCACAGAGATCCACCTGCCTCTGCCTCCCGAGCGCTGGGACTAAAGGCGTGCGATACTATCACCCGGCTGCCTTGGGTTTTTGAAATAGAAACTAGTTCCATTTTTTCCATGCTCATGGCAAAACTGCTGGGCTCTCCACTTCTACTAAGACAGTTTAAGCTGTCCCTTCTGAGTGACAGCAGCTGGGTGTCCTCGATGCCCCCTCCTTCCTCCTCCATGCACAGCACATCCAGAGGTGATGTCAGCCTCTTGATCCCACCTTCATTTCATTTCAGCTCTTACTAGGCAGCCTAGGCCTGTCTTAGACGTAGGTCAGGACTGAAGCTGTGAAACACATCTGGCTCCCTCTACTTTCACAAGAAGTCCCCAGGTATCAGCTATTGCTGATAAGATCCAGGAGAGGCCTGAGAAAATACAGTACTCACCCCACAGTCAAAGCAGTTGAAGGAAGAGTGGAAGTAAGGCCGCGTCCCAAGCCCATACATTTTTATAAACATTTCGGACATAAAGAGTCCTAAGAAAATGAATTCTGCATAGTCTGAAAGGAAAAGGAAGAGGTGTGGGTTAGGCCATTGGGAAGGCTCCATGCCCTTGTGTTTTTGCCTGTGTCTCCCCATTAGGAAGGGAGGCAGAGACGATTCTCTGTGTATCATGGGCAATGATAGCTACGCAAGGATTCTTTTCCATGGGCCTTAGTATCTCATAGTTTTTAACCTGGATTGATGTAGAAAGCTGGGTGTAGGATATTGCTGTGGTTCTAGTTTTGTGTTGACTGATAGAACCCTGTGTGACTTAGTACATTTACTAAGTGAGTAGCTGGGTTTCAGGTATAAGCTATACATGTGTGGAACTCTTCCCCAAACTAGATGGTGAGAGGCAGAGGCTTTGAATCAGCAGTAGAAAGCCAGCCTAGAATCCTCCAAGGAGGCACTGGGGGTGTGGCTTAGTGGTGGAGCCTGTGGTTAGAATGCCCCAGTGAGGGGCTGGGGACCTGGCTCTGTGGTAGAGCACCAGCCTGGCATGCAGAAAACCTTGGGTTCCATCCCAGCTCTGCAACAGATAAATGAAGCACCAAGCAAAAGTAAGTATCATGCAAGGACAGGCTGTAGATTCAAAGCAATTCCTACAGACCTCAGAATTACAGCTCCAGAGCTAACTCTGCCTGGTGACTGCTGTGGTTTGAACACTTGTGCTCCCCTTGGGAAATCTGTGTTAATGCTTTTCTTTTTGAGATGGGGTCTCACTACGTAGTCTTGGCTCACAGAGATCTGCTTGCCTCTGCCTCCCAAGTTCTGGGATTAAAGGTGTGCACCACCACACCTGGCCTCTAAAACTGGTGGTGAAAGGTAACCAATCACCCAGGGAGCAGCTCTCGTGGTGAATAAAGCTCTTAGAACAGTGTGAGGTGGCTGAAGGAACCTCAAGTCCCAGTGCCCTGTGAACAGCACTAGATGAGCTGTAAGGGGGCTTGGTGTGGGGGTTCATCATCTGGACTCTCACGGGGACCTGCTGGTCACCCTTCCAAGAGGACACAGCACTGGGAACACAGAACAGCTTCCCAGTAGACAACCAAACCTTCCGAATGCCACATGCAGACTTCCCGGGCTCCAGGAATGAAAGAAAGGAACTAACTGTCTGTTGATATTAAGTCACCCAGCCTCAGGTGTTTTGTTGCAGTAGTGCAGATGGGCTAACATAACTGACAAGAGCCCTGGCTAGGCCCTGCTTTAAAGAGGTGGTTTGAATTGATTACCAAAAAGCCCTCACTGTCATTTCTTGTCATAGCTTCCCTTGATTTATAGGACTTTCTGGAGCACCTTGATTTAAACCCTTGAGTGTCTCGGACAGAGCAGCTAGAGAAGTAGATCTGACTCCAACATCTGGTCCCTCTGAGACCCAGCAGTAGCACCTCTATGAGGACAGGTGTCTCTGAGATGCTTGCTTCCTAGTTACCATGGAAACACGGGAGCTAGTGACACACAACACTAGAGCATTGGAGAGATTGGGAGAACCTCAGGACAATCAGACCCACCCTCTACCAGGTACAGAGAGGCCCTGAGTCCCAGATTCACATCTCAGTGATTCCAAGGGTGCTCACTTGCTCTGGTCTGGATTTCTCTGAAACTGCGCTGAATCTTACAGTCACGCTGTTTCTTTCTTTGTTACTCACAGAATGCCTTAGGACTGAAGACCTCTGACCAATGGATGGTAGACCAGTCATGCCTAAGGTGTAGGACTCTATCATCAGACATGGTTTGAACTTAGGAATACAACTGCCTGGGTCCAAACCCTGGATTCATCCCTTACAAGCTGTGTGACCTGGGAAGAGCCTCTTCATCCATTTATCTGTCTCTTTTTTCATTAACTAGAAAACAGGGCTAACTAAAAGACATCTACAGATACCAAAGCCTCTAGGCAGGAAGTTCTAATCCCATGCCTCCTTAACCAGGACAGACTGCAAGATGATTAGTGGAGGAAACTAGGCGACTAAAAATAGTGTGCAAGAAGAGGACATAAGAAGTAAAAGCCCTCGTTTACAGGCTCCAGAGGGAGCAGATACGATGAGCAGCTTGGAAACAGGTCAGACACAGAGGAAGGACAGTCCCCTTGGGTGTCCTGTGGGGTCAGACAACTAGCCTGGGGGACCACAAAGGTTCAAGGAAACAGTCCCCTAGACTAGAATTTAGGCCTTTCTAGGTCAAAGTCATGACCATCCCTTATGGCTGTCCTTGGCTACTTGTGAGCAAGCGCAGCAAACAGGTCAGAAAGCTAATAGCTCCAGGAGGAGGCAGCCAGTAGACACAAAAGATTAAGGGACCTCCAGGAAAGCCAGGCCATCCACACCCTTATCAGGCCCACACTTTCTTCTGTTGATTATCCTCAGAGTCTTTCCAGTCCTGGGGCCTCCCACCTTCCAGTGCCCAAGCAAATCCCGAAATGGCAAGAGTTCAGAGTACAAAAGCTTGAGGGTCCTGGTATCCACTGAGGAACTAAGACATGCCCACATTTGTTATAAAGCCCCATCTCAGGCAGATGGGAGGCAAAGGAATATGAAGAGAGGAAGGAGAGAAGTAAACCGAAGAAAGAAGGGGTGGGGGCCAAAGGTCCCCCAGTGTAGGGTTGTAGGCATGGCTCAGTGGCTATTATATGTAAATTCTAACTCTAGCATTGCAAAGAAGAGGGAGGGAGCAGGGGGCAGACGCTGTTACTGTCTGCAGGACAGCAGAGGGGCAGAGGGGTCACTGGCAGGACACTTGAGGTTTTAAGGTTCCCATCTTGAAAGGGCCCATCACATGGACGTCCTGAGCAGGGCTCTTAGTATTAAGCACATGCCACTGTCTCTGTGTGACTCTCGTGACCATTGTGTCTTATCTCCTCCATCTGTGCTTCATCTGTATCTTGCTTAGAAACAGTAACCTTGGGACTGTGAGAAAGATGGTCTGGGCAAGGCTGGTTATGTTCTGTGTCCCTGTCAATGGTTCATGTCATAAAAGGCAGGACAACAGTGTGGGAACACTGAGAGCCAGATTGGGCTTCAATAGCTGGAGCCTAGTGGGAGGTGCTTAGGACACTGGTGGTGTGCCTTGCTGCATGTCTGTCTTACTCTGAGTCTGTCTGTCTGCATTTATATCTATCTCTGCAAGTGTGTCTGCCTTTCTTTCTTTTTTTTACTACTTTATGCTTTGTGTATGAGTGTGTGTGTGTGCTCCTGTTAAGTCAGAGGACTTCTTGGAATCTTTTCTTTCTACCATGTGAGTTCTGGAAATCAATTCAGGTTTCTAGGCTTGACACCTGTGGCTTTACCACTGGGCCATCTAGCCAGCTCCTGTCTATCTCTTTTCTCTTTTTGATGTCTGTTTGTCTGTGTCTGTCTCAGCTTCCTGGATGCAGGTGTGATCAGGGCTCCAGCACACACCCCTTCCATCCCCATGTCACTCACCTTGAGCTGCCCAGAGATAAGCCAAAGCAGATGGCATCATGCCCTTGTCCCTGCCAAACCATGAGTCTTAGTCTGCTCAGCTGCCTCGGGTCTAACACTAGCCTAAGGCAGGTTCCACTGTGGCACCAGTGTGTGGCCCATTTTAGCTGCAGAAATGGCCAGAGGCTTGGGAGGGGCCAAAGGAAGAGCAGAGGCCAGCAGAGAGCAATGTCTAAGAGCTGCACTCACAGAGGAAGTCGGAGAGCCACTCGGGCTGGTTGTAGTGGACGATGGCGACGCACAGCGTATTGAGGGCTACCAGACTGAGCACGGTCCAGTAGAAGGCCTGAGTTTTGACCATGCGGCGGATGTAGAAACGCATCCTTCTCTCCTTTTTGTGAAAAAAAGTTGAGTTCTCCAGCTTGGCACTTTTAATGCTGGCTCTGGCGAAGGGAGACCCTGCCAGGGAAAAGAAAGGGCAGAGAAAGAGAAACTCAGGATGACCCTTGGTGAGGAAGCCCATCAACAGGAGGTCACATGAGAGGACAAGATGGAGCACGGCCCTGCGCTCAAGTCCCCATGGGAGCTACATGCTCCAAAGCCTCCAGGATGAGGGCTGCAGGATGCTCTTCCCAAGTGGTCAACATGGGCTTTCCACCTCTGCAGCTTGGTGTGCTGTTTAGAGCTTGGTGCATTTTAGATGTTGCAGGTCACTGGGAGCTGTTCACGGGCCCTGCTCTTATCAGGCACTGAATTGGGGACAAGGCAGAGACAGAATTCCCACCCACACAAAAGTTGCCATTCAAGGAGAAGACACATTAAACAGAGATTTGGAACTAAGGGATAGCTCGGTCAGTAAGGATTTGTCCCCAACCACAAAGACCTAAGTTCAACCCTAGAACCCACATCAAACCGGTACAGAGCAGAGCACATTTGTGATCTAGCACTGGTGACAGGAGACTTTCTGGCCAGCCAGGCTAGCCTAATCTCTGAGTCCAGGTCAGTGAAGAGACCAGATCTCAAAGGAGGGGGCAGGGTTCCTGAGGATGCCACTTCTGGCTGTCCACCCACACAGACATGAATAGGTGAGTGATTCAGAAGGACCTGCTGTGTCCTCCGCTGGCCTCTAATGCAGGCAGGGCACACACACCTGCACACACAATATACACACCACTTATGCCAAACTTAAATCTAACTGGAATGTAATAATAGTTTTTAAGCATTTATTTTCGTGTGTGTGTGTGTGTGTGTGTGTGTGTGTGTGTGTGTGTGTGTGTGTGTGTGTGTATACAGATGTTCCCGAGACCAGGAGAGGACTAGAGTTACTGGTGGCTGTGAGCCATCTGATGTGGGTGTAGAAACTGAGTTCAGGTGTTTTAACCCACTGAGCGTCTCTTTCAGCCCCACATGTAATGCTTGATTGGAGAACTCTACTCGCAGAGGCTCCCCTTTCTCTCATGCTCTACAGTCTTCATTTTATTTATTACTTTTTTTCTTTATTTTTTTGACAGTGCCAAGAATGGGACTCAGGGTCTTACACACAGTAGGCATACATAGTAGGCGAACATGCCATTACTGAGTCATGGTCCCCATCTTTTAAAATAATTTTTATAAAAATAATTACATTTGGGGCTGGAGCGATGGCTCAGAGGTTAAGAGCACTGACTGCTCTTCCAGAGGTCCTGAGTTCAGTTCCCAGCAACCACATGGTGGCTCACAACCATCCGTTATGAGATCTGCTGCCCTCTGCTGGTGTGCAGATATACATGGAAGCAGAATGTTGTATACATAATAAATAAAATCTTTAAAAAATACATTTTATACAAGTAGATACAAATTGAAGATAACTATGATGAATTGGACAAGTTATTATTTACTACGGCTTCTGTATGTGTGTCCCTGTCCACCAGGCCAGCAGAGGATGTCAGATACCCTGGAGCTAGGCTGTCATGAGCTGCCCTATGTGGGTGCTGGGAATGGATCCAGTCTCACAAGGGCAGTGAGCACTCTTTCCGCTGTGCTGACTGCAGCCTCTGCAGGAGGTTCTGAAGCATGTCTACACTACAGCATGGCCAGCTTGAGACAGTTACCATGTGCACTACTGTTAGGGTTTGCATCTTCAATGCTTCCAGGTCTAGCAGAAATGGGAGGTGGTGGACCCTTTATGAGATGGGGCCTAGAGGGATGTGCTTTGTCATCTGGGAAGAGGGAATCTTAATTGAGAAATCACCTCTGTAAGATTGGTCTGTAGGCAAGTCTGTGAGAACATATTCTTAAGAGATTGGCGTGGGAGGGAGGGGCCCAGCCCACTGTGGGTGCTGCCACCACTGAGCAGGTGGTCCTGGCAAGCCAGGAAGTCCCACTGCTCCACTGCTCCCCGGCTCATGCATCAGCTCCTGCCTGACTCCTCCCTACCTTTCCCCCTCTGCTCCCTGCTGCTGAGAGCAGCTGCTTCTGCCACACACTTCCACCACAACAATGTGCTGCTCACAAAGGGAACAGGGGTGAGTGATAGTTGCCTGGAGCCTCCTGGTTATGAGCCCAAATCAACAGCTACTCCTTGCCACTTGATTGCCTCAGGTAATGTGGGTAAACAGTGACTTTTCTTTCAGGAGAGCACGTACAAATCTCTCAGCTGTCTGTGTGTATGTGCATGATTGTATGTGTATGTGTTCATGTGGGCACTCATATATCTCATACATGTGTGCATACCTACATGCTTGTGAATTCTTGTACTCACGTGCACTCGTGTGGAGGCCAAAAGTCTTTAGGTACCATTTAAATTCACTTTTTTTTTTTTTTTGAGATAAAGTTTGGAACTTGCCTCCTAGCTTACACTGGCTAGCCAGAGAGGCAGGGAGCCACCTGTCTCCACTTTCTCTAGCCAGCAATTATTAGCATGCAGCACCACACCCAACTCTTTGAGCTTGATTCCTGGAGGATCAAACTCAGGTCCTCAGGCTTGCTTGCACAGCCGGCACTTTAGCCACTGAGCCATCTTCCCAGCTCTCCAGCCATTTAAAAACATATAATACACTGCTACACATGGTCTGAATGCATCATCAATGGAGCTCTTGAAGGAACTTGCTCTGTAGCAGACATTTTGTGTCCTAGGCCCCCGCCCAGGTCCCCTTCCTTGCCCCACAGCCAGCTCCTCAGTGGTGAGTAAGCTTGCTATGGTATGCTCATTGGCTAATTCACAGCACAGTGAGTGGGGCCAGTGAAGAACTATAACCATAGAGTTTTCTTAGAGTTCTGGGATCCCAGATAGCCCTTCTAGGAAGCCAGGGGTTGTTAGCGCGGGCTCCCCTCCTTTGTGGCTGGGCAGATTTGCTGCCTAAATGGAACCCACCACAAGATATCAGACCACAGATTGTGTTTGAGGTCCATTTAGAAAGTTGAAAACATTTTTGTGTGTGAGTGTACAAAGCACACGTGTTTGTGTATGCACTCATACACATGGTTCATATATGGAGAACAACTCTGGGTGACCATCCCCACCTTCCCCCTTGTTTGAGAAGGACTTTTGTTTGTTGTTTATTTGAGACAGGGCCTCACTATGTAGCCTTGGCTGGCCTGGAATTCACTAAGTACACCAGTGTGGTCTTGAATCCTCAGAAATCCATCTGCCTCTGCTTCCCCAGTGCTGGTACTAGAGGTGTATGCCACAGGCTCATTGAAACAAGGTCTTTTTGTTGTTCTTCACTGCAAGATAGCTGGCCTTTGAGTTTCCAGGAGTGCCTCTGCCTCCCCCTCACTGTAGAATTACAGACACATGCCACTGACTCTGGCTTCCCATGGGTTCTGAGTCAGGCCCTCACACTTGCAAGGCAAGGCTCTACTCCCTGAGCCAGCTCCCAGGCCTCAATGTCTTTTAAATGTGTTTGGTTTTGTGATGCTTAGAAGGCAGTACCTTATGCCTTCCGAGCAAGCACTGTGAGCCCCACTCTAGCCCCTGCTCTTATTTATTCAAACAGAAGCAATCCAGCCAGAGCCACTGGAATGCATGTCTCCTGCACAAGAGAGTAAGTCACTTTTGAAGAATTCAGTCAGCAAAGGGGCCAGAGATGGAGCTGAGTAGGAGAGGGGGCTCCCAAGGCACTCACTAGGCTGTGCCCTCAGCTTTGCAAAACCAAGCACACAAATAAATAAAAGTTGCATAATCTACAATTAAATAATGGGTGGTGATGGCTCACACCTTTAATCTCAGCACTTGGGAGGCAGAGGCAGGCGGATCTCTGTGAGTTCGAGACCAGCCTGGTCTACAAGAGCTAGTTCCAGGACAGCCTCCAAAGCCACAGAGAAACCCTGTCTCGAAAAACAAAACAAAACAACAAAATAATAATAATAATGCCAAGTGATTTATCATAAATAAAGCAGGAACGTTACAGACTTATGCCCCTGCCAACAGCATCCAAGAATGTCCATTTCCCCTCATCCTTGTTAGCATGGGCCTGGATCAGTTTTTCATGTCTCTCAGAATGAAGGACAAGGAAGACCAGAAGCTCACTAAGAGTAGGCAACCATCTAATTCACAAGATCTTAATTTGAGTTCCCAACTACACAACAATATCAGCAAAGAAACTTGCCTACCAAGATAGAGCAAAGCAAAGAGTGGGGCCTTCGAGATGCCTGCCTAGGCCTTATGACTGGAGTTGGATCTCTGGGACCCACATGCTGGAAAGACAATACCTACTTCTGCAAGTTGTCTTCTGGCTTCCACGTATGTATGGTGACATGCATGCCTGCACACACACACACACACACACACACACACACACACACACACACACTCACTCACACACATATATAAAATTTTTTTTGAGACAAGGTTTTACTATGTAGCCTTGGCTCATCTGGAACTCTAGGTAGAAAAGGTTGACCTCAAACTCGTAGAGATCCACCTGTTCCTGCCTCCTGAGTGCTGGGATTAAAGTCATGTGCTTCCTCATCTGACCAGACTTACTTTTATTTCACATGTATGAGTGTTTTGTCTGCATGTATGTAAGTGCACTATGTGTACTTGGGGAGGCCAGAAAAGGATGTCAGATCTCTTTAGAGTTACAGGTGTTTGTGAGCTGCCATGTGGATACTGGGAATTGAACCCTGGTCCTCTGCAAGAGCAGCCAGTGCCCTTAACTTTCTGGGATATCCCTAACAAAAAATGTAATTAAAAAAAATGAAGTAGGCCAGGTATGGTGGCCCACCTTAAGTCCCAGAACTTGGGAGGCAGAGGCATTTAGATCTTTGTGAGGTTCAGACCAGTCAGGGTTACATGGTGAGACAAAAGAAAAAAGGAGGAGGGAAAGAAGGGAGGGGAGACAGAGGGGGAGAGAAGGGGGGAAGAAGGGGAAGGGAGAGGGAGGGAGAGAGAAAAGAGAAAGAGGGAGGAAGGGAGGGAGGGAGAGACAAAGAGAGACAGAGAGAGACAGAGACAGAGACAGAGAGAGAAGAGTCCTTAAGGCCAACTGAATGCATGAAGTGAAAACAGACATTTGCAACCAACACCTTCTCAAAAGACATGACTAGGTGCGCCCACAAATGGAAACAGAAGTAATAGTCACTATAAACAAAAGTGTTTGGGCCAGAAATTGAAAATAAGCTTTAAAACAGCACTACAAAGCTCCTTAACTGGGAAAGGGAGTGTGCAACAGCCAGGGTGGGGAACAGTGAGAATCTGTGTCCTGGACAACTCATGAATGAATGTCCTGTAATTCAAGTGCAGAAAGGCTTAGGGAGTGAGGAGCTGGGAAGTCATTCATATCTTTGATGCTGTAATTATCCCCAGGAACACGCCCCGCCCACACTTCCAGTGTGCACAGCAGGGTTCGTCAGAGAAACTGGCAAGGAGGCTATGTCATCTGTTAAAACCACCCTCCGGGGACCAGAGAGTTCTGTGAGGAGAGACGGTGAGATCAGAGGGGAGTGTATGCAGGAACCCCTCCATCGCTCCCCCAGATATCCTGGGTGCCGTGCCTACAGAGCTTGGCCTCTGTACTAGCCAGTGGCACTGCTGAAGAGCCACCTTCCCAATATGAGCCTTCAGCTCTCAAATGTCACCTCCTCTTCTGAGGAGCCTTCCCTGAGCATGCTGTACTGTGTCAGAGTGGGCAAGCCTAGGTTTCACCTATACAGCCCCTGTTATTCTAGTGGGATATAACTTTTCTAGTGTGTTTTAGATTTAAAAAATTGAGTTATTAATTATATTACTGTGTGGAAGAGCTCACACATGTGCCACAGTGTGCGTGTGAAGGCCAAAGGACTCCTATCACGTGGGTCCTAGGGATCAAACTCAGGTCAAGCTTGGCAGCCAGCACCTTTGTCTGCCAACCCATCTTTTAACTTCCTTTGTTTTTGTTCTAATGTGCATGTGTTTGTATGTACGTGTGTTTGCATGTTCACATCTGTGTGGGTGGACAGCCAGAAGTAGAATCCTCAGGAACCCTGCCCTTTCCTTTGAGATCCCATCTCTCACTGGCTTGGACTCGGAGATTAGGCTAGCCTGGCTGGCCAGAGTCTTCTGTCACCAGCGCTGGATCCCAAGTATGCTGTGCTCTGTCCAGGTTTGATGTGGGTTCTGGGGTTGAACTCAGGTGTTCCTGCCTTCAAGGCAAGCAATTACTGACTGAGCCATCCTCAGCCCAAATCTCTTTTTAATGTGTGTTCTCATTGGGTGGTAACTTTTGTGTAGGTGGGAATTCTGTCTCTGTCTTGTGCTGAACTCAGGACCCAGTATGAACGCAGCACCCATCCCAAACTCAGTGACCAGTGACCCTAGACTGACATTCCTGATCCATGTTGGTGCTGGCAAGACTGGTAAAGTGCTTTGGAACTCCCGAAAGTTGTCTTCTGGCCTCCATAACAGTGGCATGAGGGACCTTGCCCAATACATCATACACAACAAAATAATAAATAAAATGTAAACATATACATTATTTCATGTATAGAATGTAATTTATTTATTGTGTGTCTGTGTAATCTACAGTGAGTGTGGAGGTCTGAGGACAACTTTTGACAGTCGGTTCTCTCCTTTCACCACACTGATTCTGGGTATTGAACTCAGGTCATGAAGCTTAGTGGCGAGCCCTTCACCTGCTGAGCCATCTTGCCTGCCTACAACATTGCTGTTGTTATTATTATTGTACTATTTTTAGACAGAATCAGACCATATAACTCTTGCTGTCCTGGAACCCATAGAAATGCATGTCATGGGATTAATCCATTTCCAAAAGCATTTTTAAAGGAGTCTGAAGTTAACTTTAGGCTTTGTGTATGAGAAATGAATAAATGTTGTGTTTAGACTTTGGTCTCACACCTAAGACACGACACACATATATGGAAATACTCCCAAATCTGGAAATCTGAAACAATCAGAATCTGAAACACTTTGGGTAGAGGATTTTGTTTTGGTATGTTTATTTATTTATTTATTTTTGGCTGGGAACTCATTATGTAGACCAGGCTGGCCTTTGCCTCCTGAATGCTGAGACCAAAGACATGTGCTTTAGAGTACAGACATTCAGCCATAATGAACTTACCCAAGGAACTAGGAGCCTGCTGGAACTGGATGTAAATAAGTAAAGTCTGGACTTACACCTACAGTAAAGAGATCTGTGGGGCTCATTTAGTTGAGACACTACAATATGAGGAGACAGAATCTAGCCAGGTATGAAAAACAAAACCAAAAAACCAAAGCAGCCAGGGGTGGTCACTATTTTCATCATAACGTAACATCCAGGGCACTGGCACACCCACCCGCCCAGTCCTCAGGCTCAGCCTCTCATTTCTTGGTTATGGGCAGTGATTGCTACAGAGGTGGGACTTACCTACAGACGCGATGTCAGCCAGCTGGTCCTCGGCCTCCTCAGGGTTGAGCAGGTCCGTCTTGCTTTTCTTCAGGGTAGCTCTCCGCAGAGCTCCAACAAGGGAAACATGGCGAGAGAAGACGGCATTACCCTTTTATGCCAGGGTTGCAGCAGACACCACATACTGCCATGCCCACTAGTCCACAGTGTGCCCACGATATTCATGCACAGCCACCACTGGGGCAGGCAGGGAGTCCAAACCAAAGTCCAGTGCTGTTCAGTTTCAGTTCAAAGTCTAGGCTCAGAAACACTATTTTCAATCTGGCCAGTTTTTGTTTTTTATTTTAATTAACAATTATTATTTTATGTGCATGGGTATCTTGCCTGCAAGTATATCTGTGCCTCACATGTGTACAGTGCATACAGAGGTCAGAAGAAGGCGTCAGATTTCTCAGGACTAGAGTTACAGAAGGTTGTGATCTACCATGTGCGTGCTGGGAAATTAAACCCATGTCCTCTGCAAGAACAGCCAGTGCTCTTGACTGCTGAGCCATCTCTCCAGTCTTTCTTGTTTTTTTTGAGATAGGGTCTCACTATGTAGCCCTAGTTGTCCTGGACCTCACAGAGATTCACCTGCTTCTGCCTCTGGAGATTACAGGAGTGCATCACCACACTGGCTCTGGTCTGTTTTAAAAACAGTCCTGGGACAGGAGGTATAGTCCACCCTTAACCGAGCACATGCGTGCTGGACCAGCTGGGGCTGGGGCAACTGTTCTGTGCCAAGGCTTGTTCCCCAAAGCTCTGCAGCAGACATACATTCTAGCAGAGACTTGGAACCCCCACAGAAAATAGCTCTCTACTACCAAGTAAAGGATCTAGGGTTCTTGATTTTTTTTTTGTCATTTTGCTATTTTAAAATTTTCCTAGCTGGGTGCACGCCTTTAGTTCCAGCACTGGAGAGGCAGAGGCAGGCAGATCTCTGTGAGTTCGAGAGTCAGCCTAGTCTATAAGAGCTCTGTCTTTCTTGGCAGTGCTGAGGCTGAAACCCAGGACTTTATGCAAGTGTTCTGTCACCAGTCTACACCTCTAGACAGATGGAATTCTTCCTTTCATTATTAGTAATATTGTGTGTGTGCTCATGCATATGTGTGTGAGGTGTGTGAGGTGTGTGTGTGTGTGTGTGTGTGTGTGTGTGAGAGAGAGAGAGAGAGAGAGAGAGAGAGAGAGAGAGAGAGAGAGAGAACACTTCTTTCTCTACTTCTGCCATGTGGGTTCTGGGGATGGAACTCAGGCCACTAATCTTGGACACAGACACCTTCACCCACTGAGACACCTCACCAATACTATTATGCCCATGTTACAGAAGGGGAAAACTGGACACACGGCTAAGGAGAAAAGGGCAAGTAGGAATAGAACCTGTCCTCCTCCTCCCTGCATTCTGAAATTCCTCCCAGAGGCCCATTCTTCAATTACTCAAACCTTGCACAGCTCAGTTGCACAACCCCACACCCCTGGGACCTGCCTTCATGCTGGGCTCAGAGCAGTTACCATCAAAAGGGTGCCTCTGCTCCACGTCCGTCTCGTCCTCCGCGAGGATCACCTCTTCTAAGGAGAAGACAGAGTTAAGGTCCTGCCTGAAGGGCTCTCCAGGGGATTGACCCTCAAGGACTATGAAGAAAAGACTCCTGGCCACACCCACTGTCCCCCCAACCATCTGGTCCAATTAGCCTGATCCAGGCAGTTTACTGTTTCCTGCATCTTGGCCCCACCTAGCAGAGGGTGCAATTGGCAGCACAAGTAGTTTGGATGTGATTTAGGCACAGCTGGGCTCCACGCTGTGGAACAGTGCTTTGGGCAGGAGGCAGCAGAGGGGGTGGGGGCTTTAAGAGACAGGTCCTTAAATTACAGGAAGGCTCTTATGGGACATCTGAGCTCTTTGTACAAGTAAGCTATCAGGCCAAGCCCGTCCAAGCTCCACCAAGTCCACCACAGACCTAGAGTCGCCACCAGGCTGAGATCCATCAACCTTAGTGAAACATCCGCACTGGCTCACACATTTGAGCCCTTGGTCCCCACATGGTGATGGTGTTTGGGAATGTTGCCATGGAGGAGAGTCACTGGGGGGCGGGCCTTCAGGCTTATAGTCCAAGCCCCACATGTTGTTCTGGTTCTGCTTGCTTGAGAGTGTGAATGTCATGTGACCAGCCAGCCTCCTGCTCCTGCCACCATGCCTCCCCTTCCTGCTGCCAGTCTACCCACCATAACAGACTCTACCCTCCGGAGCTATGAGCCAAAATAAACCCTTTCTCCCTTCTATTGTTTTTGTCACAGCAACCAGAAAGTAAGACACACTTTGTAACTGCGTATGTTTAACTCTTTATGATGTCTGTCTGCCTCAGATACTTTGTGATAACCACAACTGGATGAATGTAACAGCATCAGATCACCTCAGTCTACCTGGCCATGCTTCCCTGCTCATTCTGCTCTGCGTCTTCCCTGCCCCCTCCTTCATACTTCTCCAGGGACACCCATCTCTTGTGTTTCCACTGTGTTTCTCCTCCAGGATCTCTGCACTGGCCCTTTCCCCTCCTCCACCTCTCCCCCACTCAGCATCCCCAGCACGTCCTTTACGTCTCTGCTCAGACTTTTTTTGTTCAGGGAGACCTTAGCTGTCCATCCGACCCCAAGTGTTCCCTGCCTGCTACCTTGCCTTTTTTCTTCCCCACTTCTGTGTTTGAGACAGTCTCACTGTGCAGCCCAGACTGGCCTCCCATTCCTGATCCTCCTACTTTACCTCCCAAGTGCAGGGATGACAAGTGTGCAGCATAATGCCTGGTCTCTTTCTCCTTCTTAGCTCTTGGTGGGGAGCCTGTCTCTCACTAGCCAGTAGCAGGGATCTGCCACATTCTCAGTGTACAGTGGTGCATGGCAAAGACCAGGTGCCTGGTAAATAAACGTGTGCCTACTGACTGTCAGTTGCTACTCTGAGCATCTCTGTTTGATCGTCTTATTGAACTTTCCTCAACAGCCCTGGGAGCAGGTAGTCCCCTCCCCCACAGGCATGGACTCTGCTTCCATGGATTGAACCCAACACAGACCTGAAATACGTAGACAAGAATGCATCTATATGTTGCAGAATATTAGTTTAAGATGTGTTGCTTTTTTTTTTTTTTTTTTTGGTTTTTTGAGACAGGATTTCTCTGTGTAGCTTTGGAGCCTATCCTGGCACTTGCTCTGGAGACCAGGCTGGCCTCAAACTCACAGAGATCTGCCTGCCTCTGCCTCCCGAGTGCTGGGATTAAAGGCGTGGGCCACCAACATCTGGCTGTATTCTTTTATGTTGCATTTGTTTAACTCTGTGAAGCTGTGCTGCTGTGCCTGTCTAAAACACCTAACGGTCTAATCCAGAGCTGAACGGCCAATAGTGAGGCAGGAGAGGGCTGGGTGGGGCCGGCAGGCAGAGAGAATAAATAGGAGGAGAAATCTAGGGAAGAGGATCGAGAAAAGGAGGAGAGGAGGACACCAGGGGCCAGGCACCCAGGCACCCAACCAGCCACACAGTGAGAAGGGAAGAAAAATATTTATAATAAAGAAAGGTAAAAAGCCCAGAGGCAAATGTAGAAGAAGACAAACAGATTAATTTAAGTTAGAAAATCTGTCTAGAAACTAGCCAAGCTAAGGCCAGGCATTCATAAGTAAGAATAAGTCTCCATGTATTTATTTGGCAGCTAGGTGGAGGGCCCCCAAAAAGTTAAAAAAAATACCCAACTGCATCTATACCCAACATTTACAGACATTTTTCTTGTCATTCCCTAACAATATACAACTGCCTTAGGCACTAAGTTACTGTGCATCAGAGGAGCCCAGGGGAGGTATGTGACAGTTGTGGAGATAGAAGAGGTCATTTTCCCTAAGGGGTCCATGGATTTGCTGTTTTGGTGTCTGTGAGATCCTGAAACCAATCACCCAGATACCACTGGATTACTTTACCATCGTTTCCTTAATTGAACAGTTAAGGAAACTGAGTCATAGGTGATGTACAGGGCTAAGAGGAATTGGAGATGGAACGTGTACCCATGTTTGGTTTAAAACATGACTAGGGTAAACCAGGAGTGGTAGAAGCAATAGGATCAGGAATTCAAGGTCATCTTTGGCTAGTTTGAGACTAGTCTGGGCTATGTGAGCCCGTCTCAAAAACAAACAAAATGTCATCTCAAAGTGGCCTTTCTTTCTTTCCTTCCTTTTTATTTGATGGGAGGAAGGTCTTACTATATAGGCCCAGTTAGGTTCAAATATAACCTTTGTGAGCTGGGCGTTGGTGGTGCACGCCTTTAATCCCAGCACTCGGGAGGCAGAGGCAGGCGGATCTCTGTGAGTTTGAGGCCAGCCTGGTCTCCAGAGCGAGTGCCAGGATAGGCTCCAAAGCTACACAGAGAAACCCTGTCTCGAAAAAACAAAACAAACAAACAAACAAAAACAACCCCCCCAAAACCCCCCAAAACAAATATAACCTTCCTGCCTCAGCCTCATGTGATGATTTTAATGTCAACTTGCCACCAAATTAGAACCCTCTGAGTGGGAAGCCTTGCCTGAGAAATTGTCTTGTCTTAACAACTGGTGTGGAAAGAATATGTTAGCAGCCCAGATGGCCATGGCGTGGCAGGAGGCAGGGTATCTGGCCTTCTCTCTCATAGGAGTCAATTTCTGCTTCATTTGCTGCTGCGATTCCTTCACTGACATGAGAACCAACATTTTCAGACTTCTACTCTGACTGAAGACAGACAGTGACTCTCCAGGAACTTGCCAGGTTTTTGGTACTAGATAGGGACTGCCAAGGCACCCAAACTTGTGGATGGAGGAACTACTGGGTCCCTGGTCTTTGCAGTATGGAGAGCAAGCCAGCAACCAGTGTTCCTCCATGGTCTCTGCTTCAGTTCCTGCCTCAAGGTTTCTGCCTTGAGCTTGTGCCCTTGACTTCCTCAACAATGGGCTGTAAAGTGTAAGCTAAAATCAGCCCTTTTGGTCACAGTGTTTGTCACAGGAAGAGCAAGTGAACCAGCAGAGCCCCCAGCACTGGGCTACAGGTGTGCACTGCAGGCCTTACTCTGCTGTGGATCTTACCGCTAAAATCTGAGGCTAGCAGTTTGGATCCTCTTTCTCCTCCCATCATCACCCTCCCTTAGGCCTCTTCAAAGTGCAGGTATGACTCTGGGTTGTCCATGACCAGAATGCCCATCCTTGGACCCCAAGATGAAAGGGCCTCACCTGCTTTTGAGATCCACTCCATGTATCCATTGAGCTCACGCTCAATCTGCTGTTGTCTCCTGAGTTTCAGAAAGGCCCTCCGGTTCTCCACACGTTCTCTTTCTTTGGCAAACTCCCTGCAGAATCACAAAGAAGCCAGAGGTTGGTGGCCATGGAGCTCCATTGGTAAATACCTGGTGACCATGCACAGAGTCCTGGGTTCCCTCCCCAGCACAGCAGGAACCTGGCAAAACAGTGCATGCCATTTATCCCAGCACTCAGAAGACGGAGGTAGGAGAATCACAACTCAAGGTCACTGACTAGAAAGACCATCCTGGGCTAGTGAGACCCTGTCTTAAAAATAAACTAAAAAACAAACAAACAAACAAAAAAACAAAAAAAACCCCAAAGTATCTTGACTCCCTCAACAAAGCCAAAAACAGATTCTGTTTTTAAGGAAGAATTTAAGAGGCCATGTGTGTTTGGGGGTTCAGTGAAGGCAGTGGCTCTCAACACAGCAGTCAGTCCTCAAGGAGGCCGTCCTAATCTTTCTGACAGTGCACACACCTCCAAACGTTCCCACACATCTGGACCAAAAAGGCAAGAGCATGAAGCTAAGCCAATCACTGCTGACACACACACACACACACACACACACACACACACACACACACACACACACACACGAGTCCCCACCACCCCCAGAACATTTCTGCTAAACCCTTCCAGCCCTTTTTCTGTCAGCAGCTCTCCTTCCCTGTGGCTCTGCAGCCATCTTGTGAGTATCTTGAGATATCAACTATCTGCCAACAAAAGTCTTGGTTACAGATGTCAGGGAGGAACCCTGGAAGAATTGGGGATCGCTGTTGGCAGTATGGAGCTACATTATGAGCTCCCACACTTCTTTGCTGAGAAATATGAAGTCTATTCATAGTTAAGGGTTTTTGTTATTAAAGTAATTTTTGGGACTTGGGGACCATTTGTGTTAGGCGAATGCATTTAACATACTTATTTATAAATTTTATTTACGTGTGTGTGTGTGTGTGTGTGTGTGTGTGTGTGTGTGTGTGTGTGTACCATGCTTGAGCAGATGCCTTTGGCATCTAGAAGAGGGTGTCTGATTTCCTACAGCTGGAGTTACAGGTGGTTGGTTACAGGCTGCCCAATGTGGATACTGGGAACTGAACTTAGGTCCCCTGTAACAGCAGTAACCACTCTTTTTTGTTTTAGATTTATATGCTTGAGTGTTTTGCCTGCATGTATGTATGAGCATCAGGTGTGTGCCTGGTGCCAGAGGTCAGACCTCTGGGACCCATCATATAGGTGATGCTGAGTTATCTCTCCAGCCCCCTCCCTTTTTTGAAGCAGGGTATTACTGTAGACCAGTCTGGCCTTGAACTCCCAGAGATCCACTTGCCTTTGCCTACAGAGTGCTAGGATCAAAGATGTGCATCACCACGACCAGCTTATCAGTAAACATGTTTGACTGCTGGGCCATCTCCCAAATTCCAAGCAAAATGCATGTTTGATTCTGTTATATATTTTTTTTGTTGTCATTGTTTTATTTTTATGAAACAGGGTCTGACTCTGTAACCCAGCTTGGCCTGGAACCGACTATGAAGTAAATTTTCAGTAATTCTCTTGTCTCAGCTTCCTGAGTGCTGAGATTATATGTGTGAGTCACCACCCACTGCTTCATAGTTTTTTATTTGTTTAATTTATTTTTTAAAGATTTATTTATTTGCATTTTATGCGTATGGGTGTTTTGCTTCCTTGTATGTCTGTGTACTATGAATGTACTTGATGCCTGGAGGTCAAAAGAGGTTGCTGGATTCCCTGGAACTAAAGTTAAAATTGTTGCTAATGGCCGTCTGGGTTAACCTGGGTCCTCTGGAGGAGCAGCTAACTCTCCTAAGTGCTCTTAACTGCTGACCATTTATGCAGCCCCTTATTTATTTATTTATTTATTTATTTATTTATTTATTTATTTATTTTTGAGACAGGGTTTTGTTTCAAAGCCTGGGACAGCCTGGACCTCACGATCCTCTTTCCTTAGCCTCCTATGCCGGGATCACAAACCCATGCACCACACATGACTTGTGTGCTATGATTATTTGAAAGGCAAGAAAGGGGGAACCCAAAGTATTGTTTTCTTTTAATTACTCTTTCTTAAATTTATCTATTTTATTTTATCCATATTGATGTTTTGCCTGAATGTATGTCTGTGTATCACAGATGTGTTGAATTCCTTGGATCTGAGGTTACAGACAACTGTCAGCCAGCCATGTGGATGCTATCAATTGAACTGTGGATGAGCAGTCAGTGCTCTCAAACAAGTCATCTCTTCAACTCCCCAAAGTATTGATGTTACTAGAGGTTCTTGTCCCACTAGGTCCTGCTGCCCTCAAGCCCCAAATAAGCACACGGATGCTATATTAGTTATAAAACTGTTGGTCGATGGCTAGGGTTTTTTATCGGCTAGCTCTGTCTTAATTATTAACCCATTTCTATAAATCTATGTATTTCCACGTGGTCTTAGCTGACTGGAGAACACCTAGTGTGTCCTTTCTTCCCGGTCCCTACATGGCATCCCCACAAAGCCTCTCTCCCAGCCTTCTCCTCATCTCCTAGCCCTGCCTATTTTCCTGCCTCTACTGGCTACTGGTCAAACAGTGTTTTATTCATCATATTGATTTTATAAAAATAAAAACTAACAAACAAAAAGCCCCAGAAGGGCTTCTTCATTGGTTGACCCTAGCGGCATACAATCTATGCAGCTGGCTTACTAATGAGAGTCTTGCTGATTGAGAACCAGGAAGGAAGTTTATTCATGTTCGATGGAGGGCAAAGTAGCAGAGACTTACCCAGATAGCACACCCAGCACAAGGTTCAGCATAAAAAAGGAGCCGATGATGATGAGGGGAATGAAGTACAACCAGTTCCAAGTGTTCCCTGAGGCATCATTGCTCTGCAGAGTGCAAAGAGGGAAAGCATGTGAGATGGGAGTTGGGCACAGGTGGGACTGAGGAGGAGCAACAGTGTTAGCCTCATGTCTCCTGTGATTCTGTTTCAATTGTTCCTGACTTGTGGAATCCTGGCACATTGGAAGCCACATGAGGGATGTGGAAGGTAAAGTTTAGATGGTGGGGAATATCACCAAGGTGCCACCAGGGGACAAAGCTCTCTCATGTCACACACAGTTTTTTTTTGGGGGGGGGATTTTCAAGACAGGGTTTCTCTGTGGCTTTGGAGCCTATCCGGGCACTTGCTCTGTAGACCAGGCTGGTCTCGAACTCACAGAGATCCACCTGCTGCTGCCTCCCAAGTGCTGGAATTAAAGGCGTGCACAACCAATGCCCAGCTTCACACACAGTTCTTAAGGCATCTGGGAGCCAAGGTGATGCCTAGGAGGATTTTGGACCTGAGTCTGAAATGAGAAGGAACCCCCCCCCCACACACACACCTCACACACACCCCCTGAAATGTAGAAAGGAATGAATCTTGGATCCCACTCTTATCTTTACATAGTCATCATTTTCCCTTAGAGGAAGCATATGGCTACAGTGTCTCATGGTCTGGTGAACTCAGAGCCACAAGCCTATTCCTCAAGTATCTCCACCACGCCCTGGGATGTGATGAGAATCACAGCAACACAAACCTATCTCTAGGATGTGTCCAGATAATTCTGCAGGGAGGAGGAGTCTGCAGATAGCATACTCTTGAAATGAATAACAGAAAACTGAGAGAGGAGAATGAGAGGAAAAGAAGAGGAAGACAGAAAATGAAGAGGATGAAGTGGATGTGAGGGGAAGGGAAAGTTGGCTGTAGGGAACAACTGGTATGAGCATTAATCGAGCATTTACTATTTGCCTGTCCTCCTCTATATTAATTCACTTGTCTCCTCTTCACAAAGCCCCACACAATCACCATATGCATTTTTACAACTGGAATGAAGACTGAGAAAGACAACCAACTAGCCCAGAGTCACAGAGTGCCAGGTGTGGATTTTGAATGTCCAAATCTGTGGACCTGACCTGTTTCCTGGAGAAGATTCTCCTCCAGTCTAGGGATGGTGGATCCTCCCAGTGGTTGGTCACCTGTAACACTTGGAAAATGTGGGGCTCTTAAGTGTGGCTTTAAAAGCTCATTTTTAGAAGCAAGCACAAATACTATAGAGTGGAACTCTATGGTCAATTTGTGGATGTGGTTGGTTCTTTTGAAGGCTGGGAGAGGATCTGTTTCCTGTCTCTCTCCAGACATTTGGTACTTTTCTGGTCATCTTGTGTCACCCACCTCCAACTCTGCCTTCATCTTAACATGGTCTGCCTCTTATGTTTGTCTTTTCATAAAGACATAAGTCTAATTTGTTTAGGGACATCTACTGATCCCAATGTATTGAATTACATGTGCAGTGACTACTTCCAAATCAAGTCATATTCTGAGCTACTGGGGTTTTTGTCACTATGATTTATTGTTGTTTGTGGTGCTGGGCACAACCTTGTGCAGTTGACACAGTACTCTAGACCTGAACCACACACCCAGACCTGTGTGTTTTCTCAGGAAGGGTATCATAATGTAGCCCAAGCTGACCTCAAATTCCTGATTCTACGGCCTGGGATGACAGTCAGGCACTAGCACATCAAAATAACACATAAGGTTTGAGAGGACAGAGTACTCTGAGAAATAATGGTTTCTACTCAAACTGGTAGGTGCATTACCAAGCCCTAGCCAGGCCACTCCCAGATGGCTACCCAATAGAAATGTGAAGCTATGCTCACCCCAGGCATGCACAAGAATGTTCACAGTGAACACCAGAAGAATGCCCCAAGCTGTGAACAATCTAGAACGTTATCAGCAGGAGGTAGTATACAGGAGTGTCTATCCGATGATGGGCTGCTATAGGAAGCTGTACAATGCCAAGTGAAAATTTCCACATAGACAGCATACATGTATGACTCCTAGCCAGACACAGAATATACACATTGTATAGCAATTTCCTCTGAGATAAAACTATCCACTTCAGAGGGAAGTTTCTTTCTTTTTTTTGGGGGGGGGGATTTCAAGGCAGGGTTTCTCTGTGGCTTTGGAGGCTGTCCTGGAAATAGCTCTTGTAGACCAGGCTGGTCTCAAACTCACAGAGATCTGGCTGCTTCTACCTCCCGAGGAGTAGGCCACCACTACCCGGCTCAAAGGAAAGTTTCTTAATAGACAAAGGATGTTCTAAGGGGAGGTGAAACATTCCACTCTGCAGGGAAGCTCCTTAAGTTCAGGAAGTAAAACAACTCAAAAGCTTCAGGAAGCCCCTGAAACTTACCAGATTCACTAGGCCCTTCTCTCCCTGAGTGTATATAAGGACTGCTGACAGACTTTCAGACATGCTGAGTGCCTAGAAGAGGCAGAGACCAGACAAGTGGCTTGGGAGAGACTCAGACCACTGAGCTGCCTGAGAGATAGTTTTCTACCTGTTGACCAGCTGCAGGTGCAGTGCATTCCAGGTCCCCAGGTTTTGTGAGCTGTCACCATCACTGGGGTGGGCTTTGGTGATGCTGTCTTTGAGTACTTTTGTACCTGTAAGTAACCCCTCACCCACAATCCTGTAAGTAATCCCTGTAAAACTTATTGGTTCACCAAATTAGACTTGGGTGCTGTCCCTACTTTGGTTCCCTAGCTGAAGTGGGTAGACGTCTGTTTGCATCGCTCCATGGATGGTGCCGCTCTGCAGCCAGAAGGCAAAGAAAAGGCCAATGACGGCGTGCAGACACCAGGGACCCCAGACACATGGGAAGCTGAGACAGGATGACTTGAGCTCAAGAGTGTAAGGTCAACCCAGAAAGCACAGACTGTCTCAAAAACTAACCTCCACCTGCCTTTAATCCCAGCCAATCTACACAGAGAATTCCAGGCTAGCCAGAACAAATAGTGAAGCTTTGTCTAAAAAAAATTAAAACAGGGTGGGAAGTAGGGAGTATGGCTTAGAAATAGAACCCTGGAATCTGACTCCTGCAACATCAGAAAGAATTAGACACATTTATTATTAATGTATTTACTCAAACAATTAAAACAAGTTGCTTTTAATCATGGCTGCATACAGGATTCTGAAGAAAATGAATGCCCGAGACCCTAGTCCACAGCCTGTTCTGTCAAACTCAGCATCCCAGCTTTGCTCCCAAAGACTGAAGAAAGAAGTCATTGGAATATGCCGGACAGAAGGCAGCACGGCTCTGTGTTCTTCTTGGCACTGTGGAGCTGAGATCTTCTTGTTAGAGTCCTTAGGCTAAATATAGTGCTGGAAGCCATAGCCAGCACCAGCAGCAGCCAGCAAGAAGAAGGGCTCTGGGCTGTCACATGGGATGGCTCAGATGGGGACAGAGGGGGGTGGTGGAGGGGTGTAAGGTAGCCGCTTTCCTCAGTTGCACTTGTCTGCACTCTACTCCCTGACAAGGGCTGTGTGACAGTCATAGAGCTCTGGCCTTTTGAAATGGACTAAAATCCTCTTGTGAATTCCAAGAGGGTGTGTATGACCGTCTGTCATCTCAGGTGGGAAACTAAAGCCCAGAGAGGCAAAATCATAAGCTCACTGACCTGCGGTTCATGGAGTTTCCTGTGAGGGTGCCTAAGCCAGAGCTACCAGATCCTGTGAGTGACACCCAGACTCTCTGCAGGTATTGCCATGTCAAGATGAAGTCATCAGGGTAGGTCCTAATCCTGTGACCACTGTCCTTTCATAAAGAGGCAGTCAGGCAGAGAGATGGACATACAGAGAAGGGCAGGGCAATAGGAGGTGAAGGCAGGGGTGGTGCGTGTCAGTGAAGGAGGAGACAGAAAGGACTCCATATAGGGGTGTGAAGGTAGAGGCCTGCTGACAGCTCTGGATCAAGGACAACAAATTTTGGTTGTTTTAAGCCACTCAGCTTATGGGAAGAAGGGACAGGGAAAAGACAGGTCCTTTAGAGACACAGCCCTGGTGCCCTGCTTCCTCACCTAGCCTGTGACCAGCACAGTCTTTCCACGTCTCCCATGGATGAGCCCCCAGAGGAGGCCAGCACCTTCACTATCCACTTCTCAGTGAACCCCAGGGGAGACCAGCACCCTCACTATCCATTTCTCAGATGGGGCTATCCTCAATTCAGCAGTTGTTTTGGAAAACATGTTACATGCGAACAGTTCTGATGATAAAACCTCCTGACAAAAGCAACCTAAGGGGAACATGTTTCAGCTCAAAGTCCAGCAGTTCAGTCTCTCATGGTGGGCAAATCAAGGCAGCAAGAGCTTGGAGCAGCCACCACACTGCAGTCAGGAAGCTGAGCATAGGGGACTGGTTTGGGTTTGTTTCTCCTCTTTATACAGCACAGGATCCTAGCCTAGGAATAGTTTGCTCCCCTTGGTGGTCACTGAGGTCTTTCTTCCTCAGTGAATCTCATCAAGATAGCCTGCTCGTCATAACCCCCAGCTAGGCGGTGGTGGTGCACACCTTTAATCTCAGCACTCAGGAGGCAGAGGCAGGCAGATCTCTTTGAGTTCAAGGCCAGCCTGGTCTACAGAGTGAGTTCCAGGACATCAAGGGCTACACAGAAAAACCCTGTCTTGAAAAATCAATCAACCAACCAAACAAACAAAAAAGCAAAGCAAAGCAAAGCAAAAAGAAACAAAACCCAAAGGCAATCCTTCCCAAGTATGCCTAGAGGTGTGTCTTTAGGTGATTCCATGTCCTATGAAGTTGACAACACTCGCCATCATGTCATGTCTGTTTGCCCTGTAAGTAACACTCATTCATGTTTCTGAAGGTATCTCAACACCCATTCATTGGTGAGTAACTACCATAAATTTGTTGGTTTGCCAAACCGGACTCTGGTGGAATCGCTCCTCTGACTTGTTGTGGGTTCTCCATTTGAAGTGAATGGAATTCTGTTTACTTCCCCAGGAAAGATTAACAGCACCACACACACACAGGTGGGAAGCCAAATGGCTTCCCCGTCATTCTGCTTTCTGGATGCTTCTAACTCCTGTCACTCTGGCTGTGCTCAGCACCCTGTCTCATGTTGATAACAAGTGGACCCCCAGAGCCGGAGGAGTCTGATTCATCATGAGCAGTGCTAAGTCCTCACGTGGTGCCTAGCACTTAGTGAGCACTCAATAAATACTCTTCAGGCAAATTAATGGCTGAGGCCCAGAGAAATCCTTAGGTGCCTTCTGCCTTTTTTCCCTCTTTTTTTTTTTTTTTTTTTTTTTTTTTGAGCCTGGCTCATTCAGAAAAAAAAAAAAGCCACAGAGAAGATGTAAGAAAAAAAATAAAACAAACAAACAAAACAAACTCTCAATTTAAGAAAACAATCACTTTTCACTTCCACAGTTTGAGATAAAGATTAGGTCATGATAAAGATAAAGATTTGATCTTGAAGAAGCAAGGCTTGTCAGTGACCTTGAGGGAAGCCCAAGGCCCATAAGTCATGGATGGCCACGCCCAGGATACTATATATCCCATGTCATGGATGGCCACGCCCAGGGCTGGATGGCATTGCATGTGCAGGCTGGAAGGTCCCACTCTTTTACCCATGCTGAGTTCAGGACGGCACACTGAAAGCATATTTAACACCTGGCCTAGGCACCATGAGGACGGACTGTGTATGTACTATACAGACTTCCAGAGCGCAGGGCTCCCCCCCAATGCTGCCTTGTGTGCTCCAGCGGCACTTACATTGTAGAGGAGATCAGTCCAGCCTTCCATGGTGATGCACTGGAAAACAGTGAGCACAGCAAACAGAATGTTGTCGAACTGAGTGATGCCGTTGTTGGGCCCTTCCCAGTACGGCTGACACTTGGTCCCGTTGGGGCAGGTGCGGGCGGGCTCCTCTGTCCCACACGGAGCTGGCGACTCACCCTGGATGTCGTCTAGAAAAGACAAAGTGGAGAATAAGAAGGAGGGACAGGAAAGAACAGACAGAGAACAGGAAACAGTGATTATTGGGCTGAAATATCAGTGTCCGATTTTAGAACTCTCAGTTCCTATCTGCAGCATCACATTCTTCAACTCTTGTGTTTTTTTCCAGTTTTGCACCAGTTTAATTCTCCTTCCTTTCTTTACTTTAAAAAAATATTTTATTTATTTATTATGTATACAACATTCTGATTCCATGTATATCTGCACACCAGAAGAGGGCTCCAGATCTCATTATAGATGGTTGCGAGCCACCATGCGGTTGCTGGGAATTGAACTCAGGACCTCTGGAAGAGCAGTCAGAGCTCTTAACCTCTGAGCCATCTTTCCAGCCCTTTTTTTTTTTTTTTTTTTTTTTTTTTTTTTTTGAGAAGAGTTTCTTTGTGTAGTCCTGGAATTTGCTCTGTAAACCAGGCTAGTCTTGAACTTAGAGATCCGCCTGCCTCTGCCTCCCAACTGCTAGGATTAAAGGCATGCACCACCACCTCTGGGCCCTTGTTCTTTTCTTAACCTGTTGAAACTGAGTTATTTTCTTTAAGTCTACAAATTGTCCTTCAAGTGCAGCTTTGACTGCATCTCAGAAACACTGTCGTGGTTATTATTCATTACTGTGAAAATTGTCCCTGTGGCGGTTTTAACAGAAATGGCCTTCACAGACTCATGTTCTAATCCTTGGTCCTCAGGAGAGGTACTATTATGGGGTGAGGCCTTGCTGGAGGAAGTGTGTCACTGGTGGACTTTGACGTGATAGAAGCTCAAGCCAGGTCCAGTAACCCTCTCTCTTCCTGTTGTCTGCAGATCCAGATGTAGAATTCTTGGCTGCTTCTCCAGCACCATGTCTGCCTGCACATGGACATGCTTCCTGATATGATTATAATGGACTAAACCTCTGAACCTGTAAGCCAGCCCCAATTAAATGTTTTCCTATATAAGAGTTGCCATGGTCATGGTGTCTCTTCACAGCAATAGAAACCCTAGCTAAGACAGTCCCCAATTTCCATGACCCATGGGTAACTACTAAATATTTATTTGGAAAAATAAACTTGAGAGAGAGGGGAAGAAAGAGAGAGGGGTGATTTTCCATGAATTAAGACTGGCTGCAACACCAAGTAACTCGGGGCCAGCTTTGCTCAAGTCTACCCTCTGGCCCACTTAGACCACTCACTAGCATATTTTGAAGGCAAATCCCCAACATCAGATAGTCTCATCTGCAAACGAGAAGTATGCCTCTGGCTTTCCAAATGCTTGTGGCACTTTTATTGGCAGCCACATGAGCCAGTGTTCTATGCTGCATCTTGCCAGCCTTTAACTTCTGGTATGTGTTGTGTGATCCACAGCACGATCAGATCATGGTGCCATGAAATGTGAATCACCTGGGTGGACTTTTAGGGCCTTGCTGACTGCTTTTCTTTGTGACATACAAGGGGTCCTGGGGTGCGGGACAGGCACACATGGTTCCTGCCCTTACCCCAGGGTAGGAATACAACAGAGCTTTCTTTCCCAACACTAGGAGACACATTGTGATATGTTAGGAGTGCCAGGGGCTACTCCTTAACGCTGAGACCCAAGACAGTGTGGGTGGGGGAGGCCCAAAGGTCAGAGCCAAATCCTTTGGTATTGAAGTGAACACGGAGGCACTGGACATCTGACTCAACCTGGCCACAAACTTACTGTGCAGCTCCAACTCTTGGAAATCCTCTTGCCTCAACCTCATCAGGGCTGGTTTGAGAAGGCTCAAAAACAAAGATGACATGTTTGAAAAGAAAACTAACAGCCAAGTGTATGAAAATGCAAGTTTCCACTCAACAGACTTCCATTTCCTGTGTGCAGCTGGCTTTACTGCACCCACTCCAGCTGCCATACAGGGAAGGGGACCGTTTGTAGTCCCCACTAGATGGAGTCATCCTGTCAACAGTGAGGAATGTGCCCAGGTAGTGAGTGACTCCTGTCACACCTGTCACCCCAGAACCCATGTGGCTGAAAGATGACTGGTTTCAGGCTAGCCTGGGCTACACTGTAAGACTGTCTTAAAACAAGATAAAGACCAAACCAACCAAAAAGCAAAACTAAAACACAACAAAGAAAGTAAACAAAGGCAATAAAAAGGCCTTGCTTCTAATTTAGATAGCTAGGCTGCACTCACACTAGACTTCCACACATTGAGTGCAGACAAGAAAATGAAACCATTAAAGCTTAAGGCTCACTGGGCGTTGGTGGCACACGCCTTTAATCCCAGCACTGGGGAGGCAGAGGCAGGAGGATCTCTGTGAGTTCAAGACCAGCCTGGTCTACAAGAGCTAGTTCCAGGACAGCCTCCAAAGCCACAGAGAAACCTGTCTCGAACCCGCCCCCCCCCCAAATAAAAGCTTAAGGCTCGGGGTTCTACAGAGGCCCCCTGGGAAGATCACCTGTGTCTCTTGAACCTTCTCTGCCCCACTTCCAGTCCAAATCTGGTTCATGTGAAACCCTGTGTTTACCTGGTTAATTGTGGTGTCCCTACTTCCTCAGGCCTCCCTGCCCCCAATTTTCCTGTGTGTGGGAAGCACGGAGACAACACCACATCAGTCGCTTTGCCTAGAAATGCATGCAAGCCAGGGTCCTGTTCATCTAGGATTCTAGAAACTCGTAGAAAACAGGAAGCATTCCACTTTGTCTTGGAGTCTGTGAATGTGTGGGATGGCAGTGGGTGATAGGAAGTGGGCTCCCTGAGCCTGTGGCTGGGAACGGCCTATCTTTAGCAACATCATCCAGAGGTGTGCTCGACCCCAGCCCCCTCAACCCCAGCCGTCTTCGACGCCAAGCACTCCCAGGGTTGATTCGAGAAACACAGCCATCCGGAGTCAGAGAAATTCAGCTATAAATATATTTTAAAATTAGCCTGCTGCTGGGGCGTCTGTGTATATCTGTTTCTTACTCACACATCTTACAGTCTTAATCGGGAGCTCTTTGGATCACCTCCTGAATCCAGGCTGCTGTCCTCCATGGCTCCACCTACATTTGTCCCCCCACAACCCCACTGGGACCCCAGCCAGCCAGCCCTGGATGGGAAAACAAAACAAAACCAAAAACACCCCAGAAACTTCACACAGCCTGAGCCCCTAGGTCCTAAGTTTGGGTTTTTCTGTTTGTGGCTGATAGACACTTTCTCTGTCTTCCGCCCGGGTGAGGCCAGGTGCAGAAATAGATCTGCTTCAATTAACACCTTCTTCATTGGAGAAAGAAATAATTAGGCCACTCTGTATTGAGCAAACTTCACAAGCCCAGGAGAGAAGAAGCAGGAGAAAGAAATGACATTTCAGCATTCTAGAACAACTTTTCCAGCTGGGACCTGGCCAGGACACCATCCTCTGTGGATCTGCTTGGGGTCAGTGGGTGCAGTTGGCACAAGGCCACTCCTGCCCATAGCCTTCTTCTCTGGTTGTCTTTCCCAACAAGGCACCACACCTCTCCGCCCCTGGGTTCATTTTTTCTCTGGCTATGGAAACCCAGACTTCCTGCTCTGGACAGGGGGTCCAAGTACTGAAAACACAGGTACCCCCTTTTGTTTGAGTCTTCTTGGTTCTAGGGCATAATGCAGCTCTAGTTTGGTGAGTCTAGGATAAAACTGGAAATGCATCTTGAGGGCCTGCACTTCCAAATGTGAATGCAGCATACGAAAGACTTCCACATTGCTGGTCAGACCTGAGTCCCAAGTGCAGCTCCATGCTGACCTCTGTGGGACCCACATCATGGTTCCCTCTGGACTCAGCCTCCTGAGTCCAGAAAAAGCAGGATGGGGCACTGGGCAGGCAGGCCACACCTGCTGGGTGCTGGGTTCTGACGGGATGAAACAGGATCCTCTCAGAGGCAGGGTTCCATTGCCTGGGACAGGTCCTGTCAGGGGCTGGGTACTGAAGGAGAAGGGCAGGACCCTCCGTCTCCTCGGTGGTGAAGTACTTCCTGATGTTTCCAGATACTACAACATTGCTCCATGCATACATGAAAAACTGCTCACGAGCACACCCTCTCTGTGTCTCCCAGGGGTGCCAAGCAAACCACTTGTCCCCTGGGTTGCCTTTAGGGGCCCCCAAACCCAACACTGCAGCTGTGATCAAGGGATCAGAGGCAACTGTCCTTCCTGCAGGCAGTTTAGCCATGTTGGGGATGTACCCAGGGCCTCATGCATGTCCAACAAGACCCCAGGCCCCAGCCATGCATGCAGCCTTCTCTCTGGCGGACTATAAACAGGCCCATTGCTGCAGAGTCCCAGCTTCCAGGGCTGGGGGAACCAGTTCCCCTGCTCATCCTTTCTGAAACTTTGTCCCAAAAAAGCCCTCACATCCCACAGTGTGGACCTACCTGTCCCCTCTTCAAAGCAGGTGGTATGAAATTTTCCCATATAAAATTCTAACCCTATGATTGCAAAAATAAGGATTGCAAAAAACAGGAGTAGGCCGATCTGCAGCAGAGGGATCATTGCCTTCATGATTGACTTCAGGACGACTTGTAAACCTGGGGAGACAAAGAGGGCCAGTGAGTGAGCACCCTGCCAAGTGCCTCCCATGGAGCCCAGAGTGGGGTCAACGAAGTAGGTGGTCACTCACCCCCAAGAAAGACCTCAGTATTTATGATCTAGAAGGTTCTTTGAGGAGTTTTAGGGCTCAAGGGCAGCTAGCCAGGGCTTTCAAAGCCATTTTCTGGGTAGCTCAGTGGCTTCCTTCCACAAGGGGGTGCTGTTTCCCTAAACTGCCCCTTCACGCAGTCTCTCTTTAGTTACCCAGCAGCCCTGCAGGGCCTGCAGCTAGCACCTGGACTCTCAGCTCCAAAGATCAACTTCCTTATTATCTCCTCAGCTTGTAGTCATGACCTGTGGAGGCAGCTGCAGGATAAAAATCACCTCCATTTTACAGACTAGGAAGTGAGGCCCAGGGGGTCTGGTTTCTCTACAAGGGACGGCAAAGTCAGGGTTCATCCTGGAGTCTACCCGACGCTGAGCCTGCCATACACTACCCACATAAGCTTCTGTGTTCCGAGTAACTCAACTGAGGAGGATGACGTTGGACATGGGAGCAGGTAGCACCAGGGGGACATGGCCAGCTATATGCCACCGGGTGTGGGAGATTTGGATGTGGGGAGTAACAGATTGGGGCCTAGGCAAGCCCTTGTCCTCACAGTCAGTGTCTTCACCTCACTGGATGACGCATGCACGTTGGTGGACTGTCTCAGTGACAGCTTTAGGTATTTTTTGAGAGACAGGAAGGAGTTAAATTGACAATGCTCAAATTTTCATCGTATGTGAAAAGTCCCACGATTTTAAACTTTTTAAAAGTTTAATTATTGTAATTAAACTGGGCACTGGTGGCTCATGCCTTTAATCCCAGCACTTGGGAGGCAGAGGCAAGTGGATCTCTGTGAGTTCGAGGCCAGCCTGGTCTCAAAGTGAGTTCCAGAACAACAGGCTCCAAAGCTACACAAAGAAACCTTGTCTTGAAAAATATATATACTATATATGTATATATATATATATATATATATATATATATATATAGTAATTATTTGCAGAGGTCAGAGGACAACTTTGTGGAGTCAGTTCTCTACTTTTCTCGGGGGTCACACTCAGGTCATCAGGCTTGTTTGGTAAGTACTTTACCACTGAGCTATGTTGCCAGCCCACCACAATTCTAAAACTCAAGGAATGTTGTAACAATTTTTTCCCTTATCTGCTCTTCTTCCTCTTTTGCAAACTAGAAGGAAACAGAATGAGACTTGTAACTTCCCTGTGGAGCAGGTCAAATCCTGACTGCAGCTTCTGCGCTGTACAGTCCTTCCAGTGTCCGGGAGCTTCCCTGTGGACTGCAGTATTTGCAGACACCAAGTCTGCGCTGTACAGCAGATGCCGTTACACAGTCTACACATAACCTCCTGTGTCAATAATCTTGAGATAACTGTTTGTTTTCGAGACAGGGTTTCTCTGTGCCGTCCTGGCTGTCCTGGAACTCACTCTGTAGACCAGGCTGACCTCAAACTCACAGAGATCTGCCTGCCTCTGCCTCCTGAGTGCTGGGATCAAGGGCACGAGTCACTGCACCCAGCTTCTATGTAACATTTGACAACTAACACAATGCTAACACTGTAAGTAGATTTAGACTGTGTTGTTCAGTGAAAAGAAAGACATGCTCAGTACAGATGAGGCTGTTCCCTCACGAGTGCTTTCAACCACAGCTTGCTGACAGTGAGTGTGGAACCCATAGACACAGGGCAGATTGAATGAGGGCCCTTTCACTGTATTCTTCATGGGTAAGTTGTTTTATTTCTTAAAATTTTAAATGATTTGTTTTTATTTTATGTGTATGAGTGTTTGGTTTGTAAGCATGTTGGTGCACCATCTGTGTGCCTGGTACCCACAGAGGCCAAAGGAAGGTACTGAATATTCTGGGAATGGAGTTAAAGACAATTGTGAGTCCCTGTGAGGGTGCTGGGAATTGAACCACCATCACCTGGAAGAGCAGCCAGTTCTCCTGACTGCTGAACCATCTCTCCAGCCCCTAAAGATGTATTTTCATGTTTATCTGCGTTTGCATTTGTGTTTTGTGTTTGTTCAGGTGAGTGTAGTGCCATCAGAGGCCACAAGAGGACTCCCGGAGCTGGAGTTACAGGAGGTTGTGAGCTACCAGACATGCGTACTGGGAACTGGATTCAAGACCAGCAGGTGTTCTCAATCCCCAAGTCACCTCTCCAACCCCAGGTGAGTGATTTTACTCTGCCTTGTGCTCCCACCATGATGTGTGGCCTCCCCACAAGCCTAACACAAGAGGGCAGGCAGCGCACAGGCTGAAACCCATCCCGAGGCAGGCAAACCTTCCTTTCTTCTAAGTTGATTATTGTGGGTGTTTTGTTATAGTTACAGAGGGCTGACTAACACAGAATCTCTCAGAGAGCCCATGGCTAGTTTGATGGTTTGGATAAGTCCACACAGAAGCCACTGGCTAAAGTCTTGGTTCCCTGCCTGTGAAGTAACTGGAGTGTAGAACTTTAAGGGGCGGGGCTTCATGGGAGGATGTCACTGTGTGTAAAGCTTTTGATTTTCTCCTTTCTGGCTGCCATGTGGTAAAGCCACGGACTATGCATTCCCACCAAAATGTGCTGTAGGGGACCAAAGGCCCAAAGCATGACAAAGGATTACAACCTTCCAAACTGAACAAAAACAAACTGTTCTTTTTAAAAATTTTCCTTTGCATTTATTGTATGCATATGGGTGTTTTGTCTGCATGTATGTGGGTGTATGGGCCAGTGTCTGTGGAAGACAGGAGAGGGCACTGGAGTTAGAGGCTGTTGTGAGCTGCCAGGTAGGCAATGAGAGCTGAACCCCGATCCTCTGGAAGAGCAGTCAGTGCTCTTAACCATTGAGTGGTCTCTCCAGCTGCTCCCGATACTAATCTCTATCTATCTATCTATCTATCTATCTATCTATCTATCTATCTATGTGAGCACATGTGCCATAGTGAACATATGGAGGGCACAGACAACCCCTAGGAGTCAGGGCTCTCCTTCTACCATGTGGGTCCTGGGAACGGAGCTGAGGCCGGTAGGTGCCTTTACCTTCTTGTTGTTTTTCTCCTTCATCTCATGCATTTTATGACAGTAACAGAAAGCTGACTAAGACCAGGAAATACCTAGCTCATCCTCCTCACCAGGGCCTCTTGTTAATACTAACTTGTCATCTGCTTCTTAACCTAATGCAACACAGAGCTGGCTGGGCACCAAGCCTGGCTATGGGTTCCTTTCACTGTAAAAGGAGCATGCTGGTGGATAGCTCAGAAATCTCTATTTTTATTTTCATTTTAAATTTTCCTATTGTGCTGAGGGAAAAGCTAGAAGCCATTGATGGCTAGGTAAGTACTCTACTACTGAGAGACACTAACCCCAGCAGAGAAACCTCTTTAAGTCTGGGAGGGAGTGACTCTGATCAGTGAGGCTGACACACTGAACACAGTGATGATAACAGAGCCTAACTCGGTGACTACCTGGAGATAAACAGAGTTCAAAATATTGGACAGGTAGAATTGCCAAGGACTGCACAGGACACACATGTTCATTCATGTGTGTGCACATGCATGAATGTGGAGGCTAGAGGTTAATGCCAAGTATCCTTCTCAAATCTCACTAACCCTGGCACTCATCGGCTCAGCAAGAGCCACTGGCCATGAGCTCTAGGGAGCCTCTGTCTCCACAATCCCAGTGCTAGAGTTGCTGACATGCACCGACACACCTGATTTTCTACAAGGGTGCTTTGTGACCAAACAGAGGTCCTCACACTGAGCCATCTCCCGGTGCCCAGAGTAACTGCTTTTTGATTTCTATCCAGTGAGACACTGGGGTAGAAACAGTCCTCTGTGAGCATCTGGCTTGGGACTGAATCCTGAACCTGTGCTGCAGCCCTCTCTGTGGTGTGAAGCCCATACATCACTGGAGAACAAGGGAGCAGGATATGCACAGACCCTGTGCTTATTCCACCCACCTGTCAGGACTCCTCTGAGCCTTGCCCCTTTCACCTGTGCAGTGGGTATCCACCAACTGAGTGCAATGGTGAAATGAGAGCACTGGAGGCTCTCTGCAGTGCTCCATTCATATGCAGTAAATGCCAACAGTCACTACCACGGGGTCACCACCCAAGCATGGAGTTCTACTTGCTAACTCTCACTCAGCCCCTTCTTTTTCATGTGACCCTGACCAATTACTCAGGCACCTGAGCCTATGTACCCTCCCCCCAAAACAGAAACACTGGCATTGTTTATATAATGGGCTGTGGGTGCTGAAGGAACTGTGTGCAAAACATGACTCCTGGTAGACTGTAAGTGCTCAGTAAAGGCATGAGGCCTAAGGCTTACTTCTGGAGACCTCCTAGACCTGATTCCTGGGGAAGCCCCTGAGGGGTAGCCTGTCCTGATGGGAGTGGGGGCCCCTAAGCAGGGCCTTCTAGAAGGATGGAGACTCACGCACTTGGGATTCCAGACACCAGCTTGAGTGGCCGCAGCACACGAACCGCCCTCAGTGTCCGTAGGTCAAACTCCGTCCCGACAGTGGCCAAGATGCTGCAGGAGAAAACAACGGTAAGGCATGAAAGTTAGGAGCAGGGGTAGGGGGATGGGCAGGCAGCGCATGGTGCTATGAGACCCTCAGCTGGTGACTGGACATCACCAGGTCAGTTCCACCTGTCACGTGACAGTAATGGTTCCTGTCTTGTGGAAGGAGAGGTAACGGATACCTGTCGCTTTCTTCCTGTGTGTCATGCACTCGTGGACCTGTGGGTAGGGTGCACATCTCTAATCCCAAGATGCTCCTGGGCCAGCTAGCCTGGAGCACACAACAAAGTGGAGGCAGGAAGTGACACCCTGTTCACTTTTCTCTTTCTCCACGACTTGCTTGTGGGTTTTGTTGTTGTTGTTGTTGTTTTTTCGAGACAGGGTTTCCCTGTGGCTTTGGAGGCTATCCTGGAACTTGCTCTTGTAGACCAGGCTGGTCTCGAACTCACAGAGATCCGCCTGCCTCTGTCTCCCCAGTGCTAGGATTAAAGGCATGCGCCACCACTGCCCAGCCGACTTACTTGTTTTATACATGCTAAACACATACATGTGTCTGCATACACACACTCTCTCTCTCTCTCTCTCTCTCTCTCTCTCTCTCTCTCTCTCACAATTTCTGAGACACTGTCTCACTGTATAGTCTTGGTAGGCCTGGAACTAACTATGTAGACCAGGCTGGACTAGGACTCAAGAGATCCTCCTGCTTCTGCCTCCCAAGTGCTGGGAGTAAAGGTGTGAGCCACTCACTACACATAGCAAATATACATATACTTAAGACAGAGCATCAAAATGCAGCATACTTATTGTGTAGCTCAAGCTGTCCTTGAACTGACAGAAATCCTCTTGCTTTTGCCTTGCAGGTATGGAATTGCAAGCATGAGCCAACATCACACACACACACACATACACACACACACACACACACACACTTCTTTGAAGACAGTGTCTTTCATATATAGCTCAGGCTGGCCTGGGTTTTGCTCTTCTGATGTCATAGATTGCTGACTGTTGGGATTATGACTGCAGTTTTCTTTGAACTTTTTCAGATTTCCTCTGACAGGCACTGTTCTATTTCTGAGCCTCACTTTCCTCTTTCTGTGCAGACAGAAGCTGTTGCTCAGTGTGTGCAAAGGAGTTATGGGTCTCTGTGTGTGGAGGAAGCTGAGAGAATCCAGTAAACACATCAAATGTCAGAGTGATGTGTGCTAAGGAGAGAAACGCTGAGAAAGGCACACCAGGGAAGCCGTGGCATTTACATCAGAATGGGGACTGGTCTTTATCACTTGGGGCAGGGACCAGCTCAGTGTTCTGATCCAGGTTGGGCTGGAGGCATGGCTAAGAAGTACAGCCCCTGCCTAGAATTCCCAGTGAGGGATTAGGGTGTGACTCAGGGATAGAGCCCTGTCTAGGACCCCCAGTGAGGGATTAGGGTGTGGCTCAGGGATAGAGCCCTGTCTAGGATCCCCAGTGAGGGGATCTAAAGTTGCCTTGGCCCTTGTTTGAGACACAGTGTCTTCACCGCTGCTGCCTCAGACATGGAGATTCAGGTTTTGTTTTTGGACAAGTCCTTACTTTGTAGTCCATGTTGATCCTGGAAGTGGAAGCAATTCTCCTGCCTCAACTTCTAGAGTGCTGGGATAACTGGTATGAACCACTATTCCCAGCTACAAACACTCAGCCTCTGAGCTACAATCCCAGCTCTAAATTATGTGTAGTACTGAGGACGGAAGCCAACGCCCCACCTCACTGTCACAGAACCCGGTCATGTTCCTTGTCTGCTCCCACCTTCCTCAGTAAAAGCTGAAGTCCTCCTCCTGATCCCCAAAGCCTTGAACTGTCGGCCCCATCCTCCACCCTCACCCATGGCCAGTTTCTTGCTGATTCTGCTCCAGCCACCCCAAACTTATTATTCTCCAAAGACACAAAAGGAGTTTAAGGCCACCCTTAGCAGGGTGGGGCAAGGCCAGAGCCTGGGGGAGGGGTCCAGTGATGACTGCTGGGCACAGGCAGGGTGGTGCTGGGCATGAAACTGCCCCAGGGACATGGCACAGGTTCAAGTTTCTCCGTGGTTCATGATGCAGGAGGCAGGAAAGAGGACAATGAAGACACAAACGGGAGAGCACAGAGCCAAGGAGCTCAGATCCAGGGCACAGCCATGAACTCTTAAACCTAGGCTCCAATGCCACCCTGAACGTGCTCACGGTGAGACCTTGGCCTTAGCTGGCCTAGGCCTCAGGATGGTGGGAGCACTGACTTCTCTCATGGCCAGTGTGACTTCAGCTGGCTCCTAAGATGTTGGAGCTCCCGTCTCTTTGCCCACTCCCCCAGAAAGATGGTAGGAACTGGGAGAAACCAGGAGGCTGCATCCTGGGGTCTGTGGGGACAGTGGGAGCCATGAAGACTGTGGAGCAAGGAGAAGACGAGAGTGCCTCTTGAGAGGACAGATGGGTGGTGATGAAGCCTGAGTTAGGAAGGAGCTGTGAGACGGGCCGTCCTAATGAGGGCTGGAAGTAGGGCAGAGGCAGTGGGAGTACAAAGGAGGCCTTGGGTTATATATAGCTGCCAGGAGCACTGTGCATCAGGGAGCCTGCCTGGGTGTACTGCATCCGGCCTGCACTCATGGAAATCAGAGTACAAAGATCTGAGTCACACCAAGGAGGAACTTGAACCCAGAACCCAGGTCCCTATCCTGCAGAGCTTGACCCTCATGGTACTATTTGGATGGGGAAGGAGTCACGGGGGAGAAGAAAAAACCCATTTGCTCATTCAACAGAAACTTAGCTACCAGGCTTTCAGGGAGTACCTTAGAGGTCACAGTGAACAGCTGAGGGGAGGGTTTGGTGGTGAGGAGTGACATGATTCCCACCCCCCTCATCCAAACAGGAAGTAAGCACTGTGTGGGAAAGGGAGGGACTGAGATGTCTCTAGGGTTTGGTGGGTCAAAGAGATGGAGCCAACAGAGAAGGGAAGAGCTAGGAAGGAGGAGGAGGTTCATGGGGTGTCAGAACTGGGTGGGTATGCTGAGGCAGAAATGCCTGTGTTAAAAGCCTTCCAGTAATGCCAGGCACTGTGACCACACCTTTACTCCCAGCACTTGGGAGGCAGAGACAGGTGGATCTCTGTGAGTTCCAGGCCAGGCTGGTCTGCATAGTGACATACTGCCTAAGGGCCTGGCCCTTGCTGCCCTCACTGAATGCTGTCCCCCAAGTGTCTTCTTGTTCAGACATCAGGAACTTTCAGGATGTTCAGACATCCTGGACTTTCTTCTCTTCACCAAGCTGCACTTCTTGGTTCAACTCCTTCTTGTCCAAATCCAGACCAGTGAGCCCAGAGTAGCACCCAGTGCACTGTTTCTGTTAGTCACTTCCTCAGTGCCAGCTCTAAGAGGATAGCCACCTTTTCTGTGACAGTGTACCTTATGCTTCCTAAATATTTGGTGGGTGAGTGGTACAGCATGACAAGGGGTGGGTTGACAGGCTACTGAATGTCCCTGAGCAGGTGGGAACAGTGGAAAAGGGACACCTGGAGGAGTAACACTAAGTAGGAAGCAGGCTGCCAATCACAGCCCTTGGGAGGATGCTGCAGGAAGATCACGGGGCAGTCAAGATGAAAAGAGGGTGAGGACACAGAAGAGGGAGAGAAGTCCATGTGAGGGATGGCGGCATCCCTGAGGGCCAAGGGCGAGGCTGATTACTGCTACCCAGAGCAGCACCAACAGGACACAGGACAGGCAGCCATCTCCCATGCCTGGTTTCTAACTGCTGTGAGAAGAGATGGCCCTCAGGCCAGACTGCAGCACATGTATTTAAGACTCATTTTATTTTCAATCACATGTATGTGTGTATGCTTGATGGTGTGTTATGCATGTGAGTGTAGTTGCCTGTGGAGGCCAGAAGAGGGTATCAGCTCTCCAGGAGCTGGAGTTACAGGCGGTTGTGAGCTATTCAATGTGGGTGCTAGGGAATCAAACTTGGGTCCCCAATAAGAGAAGCCATCGTTTTTAATTGCTGAGCCATCTCCCTGGTACCTGGGTACATACATTTATACATGGTGGAAGGATACCAATGGCAGGTCCCACGGATTCCAGGAGCTGGGCTACTCACATATAACTACTGGCCACATAGAGCTTCACTTTACTGTGCGTTTATGGAAGTACTCATTTCTTACAGAGACAGGGACAGTGTAAATAAATACCATGGAGCTCAGTCTGGCCTTGTACCTCCAAGTGCTGGGATTGTAAGGCTTCCCTACAGCTTTTAATTATACATTTAAGTTGACTTAAATTAAACAACAACAAAAAATCAGATATAGCGATTGCATGTGGAGCACTCAGTCACACATGGGCACAGATGGTGCTCCAGCATGGCCACCCTGGAGGACAGGGAATCCCATCAGCACCTAAAGTTACGTCTGGCACAATAAATGTTTGTCGAATACACGGATGATGGAGAAGTAAAGACACGCACGTATGATAACAGATTCTCTAGAAGAGATGGGAGGCTAAGTTGTTTAAAGCAAAGAATCGTAGACAACACGAACTGTTCTCTGCTCAACAGATGCTGGTGGCAGAGTGTGCCTCCTAGCCAAGCCTGAGAAAATGCTCCGTAGTGAATTCTTTCCCTGGATGCTTTGCTATGGAGGTATTGGTCTCATGACCTAGTTACATGCATAACATGGGACATGGGGTCCCATGTTGGTTTGCTGGGGAATTCTGGGAAGGGGTTTTCTCCTAGAGAAGAGTCAAATGATAGGAAACAGCCCCTCCTCTTCCTGTTTGAGGCTGATTTCTTTGTGTCTGCAAAGATGGCTGAGGAAAATTTTGGAATGGCTCTTGGCCATGCAGAAACTAAGACAATCCCTACAGTCAAAGGAAGAGCAGGCACAGGAAAGACTCCGTACAGGTGTGGCTGAGTCACAGACCCAACCCCACAACCAAGAGGCTTCCATACTTCCTGTAACAATGGTCTCAAGGGTCCAAATCCAAATTCTTCTAAACATAAGTTGTGTGGCCTTGGGCAACCACCTCAGCGCTCTGTGCCTCGGTTTCCCGAGTAAGATGGAGTTTGTAACAGTACTTCCTTTGTAGGTGGGAGGATGTCTGTGATGTGCTCTGTTTACTCTGTATTTGCAGCTAGATTCTTCTGGACTCTGCTTCCATCAGGCTGTGGCTGTGGGGAGGAGCGCCACTGTTCTCTGCTGGTTGGAATTGGTCTGTAAGTCGTTTTCTTCCACCCCTCCCCCCATGTGGCTCACACATGTGTGCGTGCAGGTGGAGGCCCGAGGTTGATAACATCGTCCCTCTCTCTTCCACCTTATTCATGGAGGCACAGTCTCTTCGTCAGACTGGGAGCTGGCACATCTGACCTTTGCATGAGTTCTGGGGATCTGAATTCCAGACCTCAGCTATGTGCCATGTTACCAGGCACATCAATAAGTATTAACAGAGGCAGTAATTACCATGCACTTGTGAATGAGGTGAGGAGCATTTGACAAGGTCTTGGGGTTGGAGCTTAGAGTGAGCAGTGAGGCTGTCAGCTGAGAAGTGGGGGGAAGCGGCAGTGTGGAGCTGCTGAGAGAGCTTCATGGCTCCCTACCCCAGCCTGCACCAGGCTTCTTAGACTCACAGTTCCAGCATGGCCAAGGTACGGCCTGGGAGCATGGCTGTTTCTTGTTCATCTGGGTTGTACACATCTGCTTGCTGGTATGCAAAGGAACCACAGGCTTCTCCAGCATGGATGCTGGATGCTACTCTTCCCTGGGATGGGGCTGAAGCCAGGAAGAAAGCACCTTAATGGACAGAAAGATAGGTTTTCATAAAGAGCTCAGTAGTGAGTGGTACACGCTTTTAATACCAGCATTGGAGGACTGAGGCTGGAGGATCTGAGTTCTAGGCCAGCCAAGGCTACATAGTGAGACCATGTCAAAAAAGAGCTCAGGTGAAGAGGCACTCTCCACCCTGTGAGGATGAAGCCAGCAAGAATGTCTTGTGCATGGAGAGCCAACTGGCCTTGGCTTTGGGTTTCTGAGCCTTCAGTCTGAACTTCTCTCTCATGTTTCCCGCCTCAAGGAGCTGGTGGATGGATGGGTACACTTGGCCTTTTCTCCTCTTGGGAAGATTTACTGGAGATCCTTTTTCTAAAACCGTCCAAATTGAATTAATTTGGCTGCTTGGCTCATACAACAGCTTCGTCTTGTGTCTGAGCAGGATGCTTCTCTAGTTCATTCACCCATATGTCTGTTGCATGTTACCCCTAGCCAAGTTTTTAAGGTTATTCATTTTTGCAGTATTGGGAGGATGGAACCCATAGTGTTATCACACAGGCCACGGCCAAACCCCTCACTGAGGGACTCTAGGTTAGCCTCCTGCTGCTGAGCCATGCCCCAACCCCTCACTGGTGGATACAAGTTTATTCCTCTATTGCTGAGCCATGCTCCTAGCCCCTTATACTCTATTTCTGTAATTCTGTCTTGCTAGGCAATCAATGTTGAGTTTAATTTGGTCCTGATGGAATGTGTCCTTGCGCAATCACATGCTGCCCTCTGACAGCATGTATTTGTAACTGATACACATAGGACGAAGTTAGCGATCATGTGTTGCTGCTATCTGTTTCCACCCAGAACCATGCTTGAAGCACCACCTAAGAGGAGCTGATGGACAGAATGTCTTGGGCTTTCAATGGGCCTGGGCCTTGCAGGTGTCTTCTTCAAGCTTGAGGGTGGATCCTGCATGGGCACTTGGCAGCCCCTGAACATGCTCTGCAGAGGGCCATGTAGCCATTGTGCTCCTCAGCTCCTGGAAAGGGGCCCTGGACCTAACACCACTGAGCACATCTTCTATATCCCTGGGTTTCATACTGCAGCTCTCATCAACTGGGGGATGGAAATACTTTACAAAGCCATGCATATAACCTGGGCAATGAAGTGACCGAGGTGTCTGTAGCACTACACAGTGTCAGGTGTTGGGCATCTTTTAAGGCTGACTGAACTTCTGAGGGAGGATGTGCATAGCGCTCGCTCTGTGAGCTCTACAGAGTGTTACTTGAAGGATTTCAGTATTGCAGGGTTTCCTGGAGTCAGTATCCTGTGGATGTGGAGGAAAGACTGGATTCCCAGTTAGTACCAGGAATGAGGCCAAGGAAGGGCTGAGTTTTGAACTTTATTGAAGTCTCATTTTATTGTTAGGGTGTGTATGTGTGTGAGGTATACTTGTGTGGGCATGTGTGTCACTCATGTGTATTGGGATCAAAAGACAAACTTTGGGAATGAGTTTTCCCCTTCCATCAGGTGGGTCCTGGGGACTGAGCTCAGGTCCTCAATAAACGTGGCAAGCATCTTTATCCACAGTCATCTTGCAGCCCACCATTCATTTACGGCCAAACCCATGGGCAAGTATAAAGGTATGGGTGTGGGTGTGTCAATGCCCCACACACCTAGACAGTGCTTCTCCCTTCAGACCTCATGCCGACTGCTCTCCAAATGATTTATAAAAGTGAGGTCACTCAGAGCCTGTAACAGGATCATAGAGGTGACTCTCCATACAACTGATGAAGCAACTGAGGTACAGAACAAGAACACACAGCCTCAGCCTCCTGAGAGATGGGATGACAGGTCTGTGCCATCACCCGGGTTCAGAGCTTGTGCTGTTGAGGTCCCCTGTGCCCTGAGGCCCCTCTGCTCCTCTGTCCCACCCTGCAGTGGCTCTGACTGCTAACCTACCTTCTCCTGAGCACTGCACCCACATGCAGGGAGCACTTCTCTCCCTTCATCTTCTAAATTAACAAGGTGAACCAAAGGACTTGTTTCTCTGTGGGGGCAGTTCCTGAGCCTCTCAGCCTACGGGGACTTTTAAGAAGGGGCAGGGGCTGAGAGGCAGCAGCCCTGAGGAGAGGTAGTGGCCATAAGAGGCAGTGGCCCTGAGGAGAGGCAGTGGTCCTGGAGAGAGGCAGTGGCCTTAAGAGGCGGTGTCCCTGAGGAGAGGCAGCAGCCCTGAGGAGAGGCAGCAGCCCTGAGGAGAGGCAATGGCCTTAAGAAGAGGCAGTGTCCCTGAGGAGAGGCAGCAGCCCTGAGGAGATGCAGTGACCCTGAGGAGAGGCAGTGGCCCTGAAGAGAGGCAGCGCCCTGGGACTCCACAGCTGGGCTTACCTAGATTGCACAGTGAGGGTGAAGTGAGTAGGTCACAGAGGTCCTGGGAGTCTAATAAGGGTGGGAGGTGGGAGACAGGGTTGTGATCCAGGCAGGTATGGAGATGTTTTCCACACAGAGGACAGCGTCAGTAGAAATCAGAAACCCACAGGGGATACAGTATGGAGGAATGCTCTAGAGAGACAGGTGTCGAGTGTAGTGCTAGTGGTCCCCACCTTAGGAGACACCGAGATGAGGGAACCAGGAGTTCAGGAGTGAGCTGCAGAGTGAGACTGGGTCTCAAGCACATACACCTCCCCAAAAGAGAAAGAAATGGATGACTATATTCCTAGACATTTGGCAGAGTCTTTAGGAACTGAATGGCTCCGACACACACAGTAACATCCACAAAAATGGATGCCCATACCTTCCCTCATCCCACACCACCCCAGTCAGTGCAGCAGCCTGCAAGCACCTACAAGTGTATTCCGTCCTTGTAAAAATTGAACCAGCCCACCATGTAGTGTTGCAAGTCTGTAACCCTAGCACTCTAGGCTGAGGCAGGAGGATTTGTAAATTCAAACCAAGCCTTAATCACATAATGAGAACCTGACTGAAAAAAGAAAAAACAGTACTGGGGACAGCTTAGATGCAGGAGGACTTGAGTTTGCATCCCCAGCACACATCGAGAAAGACAGGTGTGTGACAACAGTGTGTGCCTGGGAGCCCAGCACTGGGGGCCGCAGGGCCAGGAGGCCACTGGGCTGCAAGCTGGATGGTCAGTATAGCAGACTGAGTCAGGAAGCCTGAGGCCAGTGAGAGACTGTCTCAAAAGAGGTGGATGGTGCCTGAGGAACTGTGCCTGAGACTCCCCATCTTTGCCTTCAGAGTGCCAGGATTATGTGTATGCCATCACATGCAGCTCTCCCATGGAATTCTTTTGTTTTATTTTATTATACAGTATATATTATTATATTTAGTGTGTGTGTGTGTGTGTGTGTGTGTGTGTGTGTGTGTGTGTGTGTGTGTCACATATGTACAGATACTGTTGGGGGTCAGAAGAGGGCACTGGGCCCTCTGGAGCTGGTGTTATAGGCAGCTGTGAACTGCCTGCCCTTGGTGCTGGGAACTGAATTCTAACTGAACTTGAGTCTGCTACAAAAGCAGTACACAGTCTTAACCACTGAGCTGCCTCTTCAGCCCCTCTCATGAACTTCTAAGTACAGTTTTCCTTGGTATCCTCAGGGGGCTAGTTACACACACTAAAGGCCCTTTTGTAGGATGGAAGTGTTTTCAGGGTGTTGTGCCCTCCCACAGACTTTAAGCCAACAAAGTGTGACTCGAACTATTACATCCAGTAAAGATGCCATCTGAGGGAATGCTGTGCAGACACAGAAGGCTGCCTGTCTGCTGTGGCCTTTTCCAGAGTAGGAGAAAGCATGTGTGGATTGCTCTGGGACAGAGAAGTAAAAGACAGTCCCCAGGAATGGAAAGAAGCTTGTGTCCATCGATGTGCTCAGCACCACTTTATGGCAAATGTGGTGAGAGCCTGGGTGGGCAGAGGTAAAGCAGGTGCAGAGGGAAGCTTTCCTCAGGGAAGCGGTCCCTCAGGCTCACTGTCCTGCACCTCCTGGCCTTAGCTTTCGTTTCCTCCCTGGAAACGGTGGAGGCCTTATAGTGGTTCTTCTTTAACAGCCCATCACGCAGACCATGGTCCCATGAGGTCTGTCTCACAAACACTCACACTTGAGGGAATGGATACCTGGAGGTGAAGGGACCGTTAAAAGGCAGGGCCCAGTGGGAGGTCATAGTTCTCACTGGAGGGCTGTACAAAACAGCAAGACCAGGAATTTCCCTTGTCCTCCGTCCCCATACAGTTTCTTCTCATCCACACTCCTGCTGATGCATCCAACCACGTACAGCTGTTATGCAGGCCCTTGCCAGAGCCCAGCTGATGGTATACTCTACCCTTGGGACTTCCAAACTGAACTGAAGAATCTCTTGTCTTTAGAAATTGCCCAGCCTCAGGTATTTGGTTATAACAATGGAAATGGATCAATGTATGTAGTGTGCAATTCTGCAGTTAAATTTGGTGAATCATGGGGAGGCACCACTTATTCATAGCTGTGCGAATGGGTGATCCCCACATCCCATCTCCAGTTAGCTGTGCTCTGTGTGGCAGAACCACGAGAACTATAAACCTCATAATACTTGGCTTCCTGCTTGGGTTTGCCTCAAGGTAGGTACTGGGACTACATCTCTGATTCAAACCTTGGGTTTATATACGTCTAAGTGTCTGGACTATATTCCCAGAATGCTCTGCTTTGGCTCCTGGTTGGGTGGGTGCTGGAACTGCACCTTTGGTTTATGTGTGGCTAGGGGAGGTACTAGGAGAAGGTCAAGGGAGGGGCGCTGCTTCCCCACCCCCTTCCTGACCTCTGTCCCTCCTGCAGGTCTGGACCTCCACAGGATCCCTAGAATGGCGGACTGACAAGGCTTCCCTCTAGAGACCCCGGCAGCCTTGTCTGTTTGCTATTGCTGTCTGCTGAGGTCCTCTGGTGCTTACAGCACTGAGGACCAAAGGCTGGAGAACCAGGGCTGGATTCTTAGGTTTCTACCCCCAGGGCACAGATGGTATGCCACTTTGCCTCATTAAGCTAAGAGCAAGTCTGAAGGCAGAAGGCACAAGACACAGAGAAGGAGGTAGAAAATGGTGTTTCCTAAAAGGGTCTGAGAGAGTGAATAAGGAGGTCACATGGCTGAGACAGGGCCTCTCACCCCAGAACCTGCTCTTAGTCTCCAGGAGCTAAGAATCAAAACCCTAGTGAGAGGGGAGGTGCTCTCTCTCTCTCTCTCTCTCTCTCTCTCTCTCTCTCTCTCTCTCTCTCTCTCTCTCTCTCCTTCCTTCCTTCCTTCCTTCCTGGGAAATGGAGGGGCAGATGACTGGGAGAAGTGGAGGGAGGGGTAACTGATGTCTGGATGTAATGTATGAGAGAAGAATAAAAGGAAAAAGAAAAAAGAATCAACTCGAATCAACTCCCTGACATCAGGATGGTTTAGAGGATAAAGGTGCCTGAGGCCGAGCTTCATGATCTCCACACACTCTCAGTGTTGGGCTGGACCAGCTGGCCAGTGAACCTCGCCAGCACTGGCACTGATGCTCTCTGCAATGCCAGGCTTCTGTTCAGGATGCTGGGGATGAAACCCAGGCCCTCACAAGCACGTTTGTGATGGAGCTATCACCCAGTTCCTCTTTTTCCAGTAAGAATGTTAGAGTGGCAGGAACCCTGCTGACAGTTAAGACACATTTAGCTTACTTTCTTCACCTGTAAACTTTTCTGTTTCTGAGAATCTCACTAGGAGATTAAGAACCATGTTCAGGGCTAGAGAGATGCTCAGAGTCCAAGAGGGCTCACTACCCAGATTTCAGCTCACTATCACCTGTAACTCCTGCTCTAGAGGAGCTGATGTCCTCTTCTGACCTGCACAGGCACCTGCCCTCACATGCTAATTACTAAGCACACACATGTAGTTAAAAATGAACACACACATGTACACACACACACACACACACACACACACACACACACACACACACTCATTCTATAAGTTCTGTTCCTTTAGATAACTCTAATACAGAATCCCTGGGTATTCTTTGGTATCAGATTTTACCTCAGCAAGTGATCTTAGCTATTGGTCCTCACAAAACACCTTATTCAAAAGAAACCCCATAGATGCAAATAGGACACTAAAATATTTTAAATCCTTTCAACAATGTAACTTCAAAGGCCACCAAAATACCCCCACAGGTGTACAACTGTCCTTTTATAATTGTGCACAGGTGTCTACTTCTCCACTAAGTGTCTATACTAAAACCTTTCCTGGGCAGGCATGATTGCTCAGCAGGCAAATGCCCTTGCTGCCCAGCCGGGTGACCTGAGTTCAATGCCCAGAACTAGATGGTAGAAGGAGAGAAACAATTCCTACAAGTCTACATTTCATCCTCTGACCTCCACATGTAAGGACAGATGGACCACACACATGTATGCACACACATGTATGCACACACAATAAATAAATGTTACAAAAATGTAAAAAATCCTTTTCTTCAATAAACTGCAGCTTTGTTTCAGACTGGCTCCTCTTCTGTGGGGACCTGAGAACCCAGCTCCCCCTGAGCAGTGGCTGAGGTGTGGAGTGGATGCCTCAGGGAGGACCTGGGCAAGGGCCAGGTCTTTCGTCACCTCCTGCACGCTCAGCTGGCATCGCTGGCAGCTGGCGTGGGGTACCTTGTGGACTAGTTTCTGTTCAGGATAGAAATATTTCTCCTTCCTATGGCAGCATCTTCCATAGAGGGACAGGGAGATGGATGTGGGCTGAAGATGAGGAGCCAAAATGATGAAGGAGCCTGGCCCCTCCGTCAGTACTGAGAAAGCTGCTATGAATAGAGACCACGCCTCTGGAAATGTGTTTTCTACACACAGGAATATCACCATCCCTAAAAGACAGTGGGCTCTGTGGGGAAAGGTACAAAGCCTGAGGACCCAAGCCATCTTTACCTCCAGGCCTGTGTGCACTGGCAAATGCAGGCATACACGCACAGGTGTGCGTGCATCCCCCGCCCTGCCCCGCCCCGCCCACATGATCATCTGCATATGGGCGAGATGCAACTCAGGCCCTTCTCGATTATTCAGCAAGTGTTTTACCAAATGAGCCATCTCCCCAGGCGTTTCCCTCCCCATTATTTAATTGTCTCCACTGGAAACCCAGCCTCAGTTTCCTTCTAGGGAGGATTAAAAAGTACCCTTTTGGTATAAGAAAGAGGCGTACACTTGATAGTTCAGGAAAAGTGCTGAGCAGGCCCAGGAGCTGCCAAATGTGAGAATTCTCTTTCTCAGAGCAAAGCTACCTGTGATTGGCTCTGACATGTTTCCACCAGAGGCTGGAGGAGGCAGCTGCTAGCCAAAGAGCTGCCCAGGAAATGACAGCATGTTCCCATGATGCTTAGCTGTCCCAGGAGAGCACCGGCCTGGTTCCATCCAGACCTCAGACTAACTTTCCAAACTGCAGCTCCGGACTCAGATTCACTTGCCCTGGTTCTTGAGTCCCAGTGGGACTCAGAGTCAGGAGGGCTTGGGATTCATGGTATATTCAGGGCACCCACTTCTTTCAGGTCTGACTCTTGTACCCTGCCAGGGGTAAAGTCAGATTGGATGGCCTGTCCTCAGACCCAGCAGGCTCCCCACCCCTCATTAATTAAAATGTGAATCACAGCTGAGTCACTAAAGGGATGGAAAAAAGGTCAATGAGCCAGTCTGGCTTCCTCCTCCTTCCAGCTCCATGGGATGAGTCAGCAAAGTGAGGACCAGAAACTGGGGAGAAGAAGCGAGGTGTGCAGCCTGGCCTGAGGCCTGAGAAGCACGGTCAGCGTGAGCAAGCCGGAGCTGCTTCTGTTCTTGGGTTAGCAAAAAACAGTTCCCTAGCCCTTCCCTCTAGGCCTGCTGGCCAAACCCTCTGCTGAGCACAGCATCCCCAAGTGTGCACCCAGCCTTTCATCCTTGCTTCATTCAGCACTCTGTTCTTGCTTACTTCAATACAGCAGGCGCATTGCTACTGCACCCCAGACATGCAAATCTCCACTCCCCTCTCCCTACTTCATACCCCCCACAAAGCCCACAATCCCCTTTACATTCATACATGATGGCCCTGTTCTGGGGGTGTGTGGGGGGGGACACGACGACTGCCATGTGGTCAGCAGGAATTGACCACAAGGTGGGAGAATATCCCAAAGTAAGGGCCCTTCAGGGTCAGGCTGATTGTGACATGGTCCCTGAGCTGGGAGTGGTGGTCCAGGCCTATAGTCTCTGTTAGTATTCAGGCATCTAAGAGCATCACCTGTGCACATTCACTACATTCCCTTTTAAAAGGATCCTGCCCACCTCCCATGCCTCTCTCTCTTTTTCTTTCTCTCTCTCTCTCTGTTCTGCTCTCTCTCTCCACCTTTCCTCTCTCCTCCTGCAGCTCCTATCTCCAGAGGCTGGTCTCCCTACTCCTCTCTCCCCTCTCCCCCTTTTATGATCCTTTTCCCTAATTAAAAAAAAAAAAAAAAAAAAAAAACCCTCTGCTTGAACCCTGTCACATGGAGTCTTTCTCTTGTGTGCGATGCTTTTCTTAAATTACAAGAGTCTCAGCTACTACTATCTGGCAATGGGAGGCAGGAGGGTCACAAGTTCAAAGGCTGACTGAGCAAGAGTAAGTTCAAGGCCAATTTTAGTGACTTAGTGAAATCCTGTTTCAAAGTAAAAAGTAAGAAGAGGGTTGGGGGCTGTAGCTCAGAGACAGAGCGCTGGCCCAGACAAATGAGGCTTGGTGGTCGGTTGTCAGAACCCCAAACCTTAACAACAATGGCAGCACCCAGAGACGGGCTGCATCTGAAGCCTGGCCCAGTGGAATTCTGGGAGAATTGGTTTACCTCTTGGAGCCTCTAGTTTCTGTTCTATAAAAAGGGGAGAGCAAAAACACAGGTTCAAGAGCTACACAGATGAAAATGGAACACGTCAGAAGTTAGTGCAGAGGGACAACAGGACAATAAGGCCCCCTCACCCTGTCCCTGGGAAGGGAGTGCTGGGCAGACAAACCCCACTGAGCACTGAGGAGTCTCGGAGACTGGCTCACACTCCAGACAGGCATTAGGTGGTGCGTGCGTGCGTGCGTGCTTGCGTGTGTCACAGAACACCTTGCAGGAGCTGGTTCTCTCCTTCCACCACTTATGTCTCAGGAAATGAACTTAGGTTTGGATGCAGCCATCTTACTGTTCGACAATTGTGTATTACGTTGACAATACTTGTAATTTCTGCTGGTTGACCTGGCAGAGGTGGTGCCCATGAACATGGAGGGCCTAACTGCAGGCACAGCAGCCTGGTGCTCAGAGACGTGGAGTGAAGGGAAGTGTTTGAGTCCTTGTACACTGTAATGATCTTCCCACAGGAGGCTGGCCCTGCCCACAAGCACCAAGGCACTTTCCCTTCTCACCCCTGACCAGAGAATGACAGTTCTTTGCCCTGAACTGCAATCCACTCTTGGAGGAGGGGCAGCCACCATCAGCTGGATCCTTGCAGGGCTGTGTGCAGCAAGGCCATGCTTGCACCCCCATCGTTACCTCATCGAACCCATCACCAATCACAGTTAGACGGTGATTTCTGAGGGGCCAGGGTCATGGCCCAGTGATGAAGGTGCTTGCTGCCAAGGCTGATGACCTGAGTTCTGTCCCTGGAAAGAAACCACAAGTTGGAAGGAGAGGACTGACTCAGCCAAGTTGTCCTCTAACTGCCACACACACCATGGCACAGGTACACATGAATGCACACGTGTGTGAGTGCACGCACGCACATGTGCGTGTGCATACCCCCCCCCACACACACACACACGAGAGGGTGTGTGTGACAGAATTCAAAAGAACTTTTTAAAAATGTGATTTCTGGGCTGGGGAGATGGGGAAAGTGCTTTCAATGCAAACCCTGGGACCTAAGTTTGGGTCCCCGGAGTATCCATGAAAAGCCAAGGTGGTGATTTGTGCCTCTAACTCCAGCACCGGTGAGACAGAGACAAATGAGTCCCAGAGCCAAACAATGAGGTCCAGATGCAGGAAAAGACCCTGTCTCAAAAAACAAAGTGAAGAGAGATCGAAGAAGATGTGCCACGTCAACATCCGGCTGCCACACTTGACACACAACACACACATAATAAAAACAAAGTTGGTTTCTAAGGCTGGGGTGTGGCTTGGTGGTAGAGCACTTGGTAGCATGTGAGGCCCTAGATCCCATTCCTGGGAGGATAAGAAAAACAAACAGCTTCCTCATACACTGGAGTTTGCTCTCTGGGACCCACATGGTGAGAGGAGAGAACTAACTCCTATGAAGCTGTCCTTCACCTCCACCTGTACACCACACCCTGCTCTCCACTTCCAAGCAAACAAAACCGAAGCCAGATCTTTGGTTGCACCTGTCAACATGGCTGGTTTTGACTAACACAGTCCAGAAAATGCAGCTATTCCTTCAGTCAGACCTGCGGTGTCTCTGAGACTCTTTCATTCACACCTATCTTACAATCTGGGAAGTGAGCTGAGAAGCTGAGGACTAGGGATAGGATCTCACCAAGTGGAAGGGCCATAGGTTGGCAGAAGGTGGAGCTTGGATGGAGGAAGTGTGGTCACTGGGGATTGTGGGACGCCAGCCTCTTCCCTGTCCTGTCTCTCACTGTCCTTTCCTTCTCTTTGTCCCCTTCCCAGTCGCTGTGAGGGGCCTGGTCTTGCTCCGCCTTCCATGACCTCCTCTCTTACCAGAGAAACTCGCAAAACTGTGAATAACCCTTTCTTTGAATCTTGGCTATCTCAAGTATTTTGGGATCCTGACAGAAAGTTAACATACACAGTAAATAAGAGAACGAGGAGCACAGTCACTGGTGTTCAGTGTCACTGTACCTCCCGCACGTAACTGTTGTATGAACAGGCGGCTCATATACACCTGTGACACCACAGACATGCAAGTCGTGTGTCACCAGGGTAAAAGGAAGTCCACTCTTTGGATACTAAGAACGGGGCTTAGGGACTATGCAAGCTGGGTAAGTGCTCCACCCCGGAGCTATGTCAGTGGCACGTACCCCAGGCTGCCTTCCTGCCTCTGCCTCCTGGGTCCTGGAATTGCAGATGTGAGCCACCAAACCTATCCCCCAGTCTTTTTTATGCTTGTATTTTGAGACAGGATCTCACTGTCCCCCAAGACTTGCAATCCTCCTGCCTCACCCTCCCTAGTAATGGAGCACCATCTTCTCCCTCCCTTTCCTGTGCCTGGCACTGGAGATGGAGCCCAGGCCTCTCACACTGGAGGTAAACTTTGTCGATGAACCCTGCCCCAGCCAGGTAGGAATACTTGAGTGGTGTCAACATGCTCCTGGGACCAGTCCCATCATATGTAAAACCCCATTTTACATATGATGAAATGTAATGAAATGTCATGAAGTGACTCGTGATGTGTCAATGTGGATTTGAACGTAGTGCTTCTCTTTTGGAATGTTCTGGAACATTCTGGGTTTTACATGTACACCCATTTTAAGGCTCACAAAAGTTTGACAAAATGAGGGCTTTTAGCATGATCCCGGCTTTGCAGACTTTAGCCTAATCCTGTGTCTCCTCTGTGCTTTCAAGTCACAGCCAACACCCTCCAAGCACTGTCTGGCCCCTGGTGACCTTCAGTGCATTTCCTACTCTCAAGACATGAACCCTTGCAGGACACACCCCAGCACATGTGTAGCACAGGAGAGCACACAGGCAAAGCTCCTGTTACTAATTTCTGCCACCTGGAGCAGTCTCAGTATCCACTACCTTCAATTACCCACACCTCACTCCCAGCACTCGACAGGTATCCAGGGACACCTGACACCTAGCACACCCAAGGGGCATGCTGCTCAACTTTGAGGGCAATGGCCCACAGGGACTGCACAAAACTCAGGAGGACCAAGTGTGGCTTCAGCATTTCCTCAGCACGTGCCGGAGGCCTTCTGCTCAGACAAAAGGTGCCCACATTTAGGGGATGCGTGTAGCTTTTCTTGAGACGGGTTCTCACGTAGCACAGCTAGGCTTGAGCTCAATACACATCTGAGAATGACCCGTCTGCTTCCACCTCTGCAATGCTGGGATCGCAGCTGGGCACTAATGTGCTTAGTGTACTATTGTTGCTGGGGATGGCACCCAGGCCTCATGTTGCTAGTCGCTTGACGCTACCAATTGATTCTCATCCTAGCCTGGATTAGAGTGGTTGTTTTTTTCCTTCCTTTCTTCCTTCCTTCCTTCCTTCCTTCCTTCCTTCCTTCCTTCCTTCCTTCCTTCCTTCCTTCCTTCCTTCAATAAGGCCCGTGTCCCAGGCCAGTTCCAGATTCACAGCCATCCTGCCTTTGCTTCTCCAGTGCTGGGATGACAGGTATGAACCACTGCACCCAGCTCATAATTAAGTGTCAACTCCTCGAGGCACACCAGTGGCCAAGCACCTCCCCTGAGGACCTTCAACTGCCAGGTTCTACCCACAGAACACTCTAACTGCCCTAACCACTAGATTCTGCCCCTGCTCTACAGAGTAAAAAGCCCAACCTCTGAGACTGAAATCCCACCAATCCCCACCTTGGAAAGCTTCGCCCTGAAAAGTTCCACTCCCCTTTGCAAGAAACTCTATATAAGCCCTGTATCCTGTTCAGGTACTGCTGTTTCTCACATGAGCAGAGGCAGTCACCCTCCTGTTTTTCCCCTCCCAATAAACCTCTGTGTGGGGTTTATTTCGTGGTGTGACTTTGTGGTATCCTTTGCTCCCGACTGCCAGGATCCCTTTCTGTCCAAACAGTAATGCTTATATTGAGTTCTTGTGGAGACTTCTGGATGGATACTCTATGCATTTACAAACAGGTGGAAGCCACACTCTGAACCCTGTTTTTTTTTCACTTGACAGTTTATCCTGGATGAGATAATGACCTCATCTTCATGTATATGAAGGAAGCATGATACATTCCCTATAAAGAGCTTGCAAGAAGGGTCAAACAAACTAATAATTCATTTTAGAATGGCGGGTTGCATACAGTTGACCTAAAAGTGCCATTAGCACCTAGAGATTGGCTTTTTTCTTTCTCTCTTTCTTCCTCCTTCCTTCCTTCCCTCCTTCTTTTAAAGTGTGATTAGATTTTATTGGTTTTCCAAGACTGATTTTCGATGTATAGCCTACATGGCCTCAAATCCCCCTGCCTCAGCCTCCCTGGTGCTGGGACAACAGACATGAATCTCCAAGTCTGCTTGTTCCCTTCCGATGTCTCCTAAGATATCACAAGTGATGAGTGCACCAGAGTTTATTCCACACTCCCATCCACGCAATCTGGAGTTATTCCCAGCCCTTTGCTGAAAGCCTTGGTAAATATAGTTGAAGGAATGAGCATGTGAACATGAGCAAGAGAAGAAATGGGGCGAGGTGCCGAGGTCCAGCCTTCAAAGATGCCTTCCTAAGTCTGTCCCAGGCACCCTCCCATGGGTCCTGCAGGTCTTTGTCAGCAGTGGGTGGGGGCAGAGGCTGCCCTGTGCTGGGTCTTGCAATTGTCAGATGGGAACTGATCTACCCAACAAGGTCCTTGTACGGACTGCTTTCTAGATAGCCTACTATCTTCCCCTTTCTTTTTAAAAGATCATCTTTGTTTTTTAATGACATGCATGGGTTTATGCACATGAGTGTACTTTCCCGAGGAAACTAGAAAAAGGTGTTTGATTTCAGCCATAAGTCTGATGTGAACGCTGGGCCTGGAGTCTTCTGGAAGACCAGCAATCACTCTTCACCACTGAGCTAGCTCTTTGGCCCTTTCTCTCTTTCTCTTTAAAGTAAGTGTGTGTGTGTGTGTGTGTGTGTGTGTGTGTGTGTGTGTGTGTGTGTGTGTGTGTTCCTGTTATATGGGTGTCACACTGCAGGTACGGAGGTGAAAGAACAACCTTGGGTGTTGGCTCTCTTTCCCACTTGTTTGAGGCAATTATTCCCCACCCCCTGTGCCAGGCTAGCTGGCCTGTGAGCATCTGAGATGCCTCCTGTCTCCAGGTCTTAACTTGCCACAGAAGCACTGAGCTTACAGAAGTGTGGTACCAAGTCAGGGACATGGGTTCTGGGGATCCAAACTTAGGTCATCATATTTTTTAGGTGAGTACTTTGCCATCTCCCTAGCCTCTGACTTACGACTGTTACCCTAAAACAGACAACATGCTTCCCCATTGCACTCATGGATTTAGAAGATATGGCTTGTCACCTCAGGGAGGACAGTCAGTGGTCTGAGAAGTACCACCTCACCAGAGGAGTAGACGAAAGTTGATCCCACAAGGTGTCCTTGAGGGGGTGGGTGCCTGGTGAGCCTTGGCTGAGTGGTGGGAAGAGTGAACACATAGGTGGGAGGAGGGAGGAGGGAGGAGGGAGAAGGGTGGAGTTGGATCGTGATCTTTATGAAAATGTATTTTTGTAACTCTGGGTTGAAAATAGACACAGCAACTTCACACTGACTGTTCCAGCCCTGTGACGTGTTCCTGCTAGCTGGGGCTTTTCCATCCGGCACATCTCCATGGCAACGGGCCACATCTCATTCATGTTGCCATCTCCCAGGTTACCTTGCCGGGCTCATTCATGACTATTGCCATGGAGACTGGTTCATTGATACAATCTTGAGGCTTGAGAACTTGGCTTTCCTAAATGATGGGATTGGATTATGGTGAAAAGTGAGGGGTGCTGTGGTAAAGGGTTCTGGGGTGAGATTTGGGGAGCTAAAGACTAGCCATGCAAGAGGAAGAAGAAGTGGTGGAGGGACATCTGGCAGGGCAATAGCCACCAGTCTAGATGTTTTTTGTTGTGGTTGTTTTGCTGTTGTTGAGACAGGCCCTCACTGTGTAGCTCTGGCTGGCCTGGAACTCACTGGACAGACACCTGTCTCTCAAGTGCTGGGATTAATATATGCACCACATTCCACCCCCTTGTCAGGGCAACCAGTCTCTGTTTTGACATTTGAGGAAGATCAACCCTGCAAGTCTCCTTCTAGTAGACTCATGGTCTTTCCTATGTCTGTGTCTCAGCCACTAGTACAATATTCAGTACAGGGTGAACAGTCAAATGATCTCTTTTGTTTGGGGATCTACACACACACACACACACACACACACACACACACACACACACACACACACACACACCAGAGTACAGTCTACCTCACACCTTCCACCTTCCATCCCCAGGCTCACACCCTGCCCCACTCAGGCCCCTGCTCACCGGGCAAGTGCTAACCTAAAGTAAAACTTTCCTTTCTGCTCTGGTGGTTTGAATGTGTCCCCTAAAACTCAGAGGTTGGAAACTTGATCCCCAAATCTATACATTCATGGCCTTTGACAGTAGATTAAGGTTAGATGAGATCTTGAAGTGGAGGCCCCCATGAAGGTGTTAGTGGTATTATAAACAGATGAAGACGGACTAGAACTGCAGGATGACTCTGGGTCACTGTGGGTCCTTTGCCATGTTTAGACAAGGCAAGAAGCCTTTGTAGTTGCCAGCACCATGCTCTGAGACCCAAGTCTCCAGAATGAGGAGTCTGCTTTTTATAAATGGTCTGACTATATTTTCTATAGTAATGAAACACTGTTTTCTAGTATGCTAAATGCCATTCTTCCTTGTCTACTGAGGTGTCCCTCTTGTTAATTCTTGGGTATGTGGTGCCTGAATTCTAATTACAGGCAGGGGAACTGGGAGTTCCAGGGCAGCCTGGGCCACACAATGAGAACCCACCACAAAACAAACAAGAAAAAGCAGCCACACACTGGGGATGTGGTTGACTGGTAGATGACCTGCATCGTATGTACAAGAATCTGGGTTTGCCCCGAGCACCATTAAAACTGGGTATGGTGGGCCAGGTGGTGGTGCACGCCTTTAATCCCAGCACTCAGGAAGCAGATGCAGAAGGATCTCTGTAAGTTCGAGACCAGCCTGGTCTACAAGAGCTAGTTCTAGGACAGCCTCCAAAGCCACAGAGAAACCCTTCCCCCCAACCATCCCCCTGAAAAAAACCTGGGTATGGTGGTGTTTACCCAGGATTCCAGAAAGAAGATGACAGGAGCAAATGTCATCCTCAGCCCAATGAGTTTAAGGCCAATTTGGGATACATAGGGAATTCAAGGTCAGCGTAGGCTACACGAGAACCTCCCCCCCCCCCCCCCCCGCAAAAGAAAAAAGAAAGCAAATGTGTAAATTCCATCTCATCTGCAGTTACCAACCTATTTTGCCCTCTCAGCCCCTGACAAAAAACTTGGAGGATTTTTCTGTGCATGTGTGTAGGTGCACGAGTGTGTAGGTGCACGTGTGTAGAGGCCAAACTCTGGTATGGTTCGTATGGAGCAGGCCACTTTGTAGTTTCCGAGGCAGGATTTCTCAGCCTGGAGCACATCAATTCAGCTAGGCAGGCCAGCCCTTGTGCTTCAGGGATCCACCTGTCATCACTTCCCCGACTCTGGGAACACAGGCGAGTGCCATCACAACTGTTGTTGTTTCTTCCTCTTCCTCCTCCTCCACCTCCTCTTCTTCTAACATATTTGTTTGCTTTGAGACTCTGTCACCCCAACTGGTCTGGAACTCTCCACACAGAGTTTGAGGCTGGCCTCAAACTCACAGAGATCTACCTGCCTTTGTCTCCTGAATGCTGAGATTAAAGGTGTGCATACCACTACCACCACCAGGTTATATTTTATGTGTAGATATGTGCTTGCCTGAGTTTATGTGCACCACATAAACTCTGTCCTCATCTAGAAAAGGGCATTGGAGCCGCTAGAACCGGAGTTACAGATGCTTGTGAACTGCATGTGGGTTCTGGGAACTGAACCCTGATCCTCTGCAAGAGCAGTGCTGTTAACCCCTGAACATCTCCCCAGCCTCATCTGCCTTCTATGTTGGTGCTGAAGATGGGACTGAGGTCCTCACATGAGTGGCAGATAATTTACTGACAGAACTGCCTCCTTTTCTATTTATTTATTTATTTATTTATTTATTTATTTATTGGTTTTTCGAGACAGAGTTTCCCTGTGGCTTTGGAGGCTGCCCTAGAACTAGTTCTTGTAGACCAGGCTGGTCTTGAACTCACAGAGATCCGCTTGCCTCTGCCTCCTGAGTCCTGAGATTAAAGGTGTGTGCCACCAACACCCGGCTCCCTTTTCTCTTTATTTATGGCTTCTTTTTGTGGTTAATAGATTTATTTATACAAGGATATAAGGGGAGTCATCTTTACCAAAGTTCCTGGGAAAGGCTAAATGTTTAGTCCAAACTTCCTTCCCAGATAAGGTATTCTTTTCTCCCTGTCTGCCTTCAACACATAACACCAGAAGATGACAGACGAGGCCCAGTTCACAGCACAAATCCTAAAAGTGAGTTCTTAGGAGTGGGCTTGAAATCAGGATAGAGAGCTGTTGGCCTTGCATGGGCAGGCTGAGTCACAGCAGAATCTTCAATGTGCCCTCGGCATTTGAAATCACTGTACTAAAGCAGATCTCTCTCTCTCTCTCTCTCTCTCTCTCTCTCTCTGGCTCTCTCTCTCTCTCTAAGCCAAGCACTCCCTCAGCCTGCACTTTCTGGAGACACAAAGGCTGGGTGGAGGGGACGGGGAGAGTGGCTGGTGTATAGGCTCACATGTGACATTTTGGGTCCCCACCACACAACTGACACAGCCTCACTGTGTAACATGCGGCCTTGAGCTGGAGCTTCTACTTTATAGACTAGGCTGGCCTTGAATTCACAGAGATCTGTCTGCCTCCTCTCTCTCTTAAAGTCAACACCCATTTCATCTGCAGATCTTGTGACTTCTACACTGAAGCCAATCACTCCCCTGCATGTATCCTCTGATGCTACATGACATGCTGGCTTAAGCTGCCAGCCCTGCCCGCCCAATCCATCACGGTCAATGCTGTTTCCACACAGCCTTCAGGAATCCCTTTCTCTCAAGGCTCTCGTCTCTGTCTTGCTTTTCTTTTTCTCCCCAGTGCCAATCACCAGTATGGTTAGGTATCTTATTACATTTATCATCCATGATCCAGTTCCTTCTACTAGATGATCAACTGGATTGAGTACTAGAAGCTCATCCATATTGTGCCCCAGCACCTGGAGAAACTGCCCCGAACACAGCAGGTGCTCAAAAGCATTTGCTCAGTGACTGAAGGAGGGAGGCAAATGGGAAGGAAGGCTGGTGAGCTGAGAAAGGACAGTGTAGCCAGGGAAGAGAATTTGTCTTTGGTCTTAGAGGACTGGTTCTCAACCTCTGGGTCACAGATCCTTTGGGGCCGAATGACCCTTTCACAGGGGTCACATAGCAGATATTTACATTATGATACATAGCAGTAGCAAAACTACAGTTATAAAGTAGCAATGATAATAATTTTATGGTTGGAGTCATCACGACATGAGGAACTGTATTCAAGGGTCACTGTATGAGGAAGGTTGAGAACAACTGTCTTAAAGATTTGTGAGTTCACCTGGGTTACTCCAAGGAGTATCAGGGACCAACTTACACACAAGAAGTCAGATGTGAAATGGGCACAGGAAAACGTCTAGAAAGTTGTTTTATACCTCAAAATACCACTTTTTTTTGCTTTTCACATTGGGATTCAAACAGCACTTAGAGATACATTTAATAAGAATGTGTCAATATTAGTTTCTCAGTTTCTTTAGATTTAAAAACTACATTTATTTGCTTATGGGGGTGTACATGTGTCATAGGACATGTGTGGAGGTCAGAGGACAGCTTGTGTGAACAGTTTTCTCCCTTCATCATGTGAGTTTCTGGTGGTGGATGCCTTCACCCAAATGAGTCATCTCACCTGCCCAGCTTCTTAGTTTTGAAAGTACGGTATGGTAGCACGATAGGCCAATGCAGGGAGTGACTCAGTGTGGGAGGACACACGCAGTACACACGAGACCAACAGCAGGGAAAGCAGAGCGAAGGTGTGTGGGCTCTGTTTTCTCCGTAAACTTCTGGAGGTTTGAGATTATTCTCCACCCAATAATGGGAAGTGAGATTCATTTGCCAGAACAGGTTCCAAAGACATAAAAGAGCTTGAGGATGGCATCTGTAGGCATTTCTGAAGTGGCAAGCAACAAGATAAGTATTTATGTGATGAAAATGGTTTGGCTGGGCCAGGATGGCTCTGAAGGCCCTGGTCTGGCAATGGGTGGATGCCAGGTTGGTATGGTAGAGAGGGAGCAGGCCTGGGCTGTGTGTGCTGTGTGGGGGCACCTGTGCTGCACTACAGCCCAGTCTGTGCCAAGTAGTTGGCTATGTACCTCTAGGGAGGCCAATTGTGGTCACAGCATGGGCTGGCCATCTGCTTTCCAGTTTCCATGTTCTCACTGGCTCCAGCATTTTTCAAGGATGTATTTCCTAACACCCCTTTCATCTAGACAGGATTACATGATTAAATCTGGCTGGTGAGACATGGGAGGGAGCGATGGAAACTGTACCCTGAAACAGTTTTTTCTTTTGTGTGTGTTCTGTGTATGCGTATGTACACGTTCATGTGTGTGTGCTCATGTGTCTATCTATTTGCATGTGGAGGCCTAAGGTATGTCAGGGTTTTCCTCTATTGCTTTTCACTATATACATTGGTTTTCAAGACAGGGTTTCTCTGTCCCAGAACTTGCTCTGTAGACCAGGCTGGCCTCAAACTCACAGAGATCCACCTGCCTCTGCATCCCCAGTGCTGGGATTAAAGGCGTGTACCACCATTGCCAGGCTAGTACATATGTATGTGTGTATGACGCAGGCTAGACTGGAGCTCAATATGTAGACCAGGCTGGCTTTGAACTCAGAGATCCTCCTGCCTGAGCCGCCTGAATACTGGATTAAAGGCGTGTCCCATTGTACTGGGAGCCACAAGATGGATGGAGCCTGGAGTTCACCGATTGGCTAGAATGATTACCAGTGAGTCCCAGGGAATCCTCCCATCTCTGCCTCCTCAGTGTGGGGGCTACAGTCTGCCCACCTCCTACATGGGTTCCAGGGATCCGAAATCTTGTTCTCATGCTTGCATGGCAAACACTTGTCCTCTGAGTCACCTCCCCAGGCCATTGTGTCCTCAGCTTTTCTCTAAAGTGTTCCTTCTGTGTTTCATCTCTTTCCTTAGTTGCTTACAACTGTGGAGGATCCAATGGAAGATCCCACAGTTCCATGGATGGAGCCACAAGATGGATGGAGCCTGGAGCTCTGTGTGACAGGTGGAGCTGAGCACAACCATGCCCAGCTATCTGGACTTCGGAACAGACTCAAAATAATGCTGTTCCTGTAAGTCACTGAGATGTGGGGTGAATCATCCCAGCAACATCCTGTCCCTGATCAGGCGAGCTCAGCATTTGCTGCCACACAGTTCAGTTTAGCCTTCGGGACAGACATGAGCATTGACAGGCACAGGTGCTTTCATGGTAACAGGATGTAGATGAGACACACGACTGGATCCTTCTCTCAAAAATACTTCTGTTTCATCCAGTTAAGAATTTTTAATTGTCATTTATATGTGTGTCTGCCAAATGTATGCCATGTGTGCACGGGTGCCTGCGGAGGTCAAAAGAGGACTTTGGATCCCCTGGAACTAGAGTTACATGGAGTTGGGAGCCATCTAATGTAGGTGCTGGAAACTGAACCCGGATCCTGTCTCTCCAGCCCCTCATCTAATTTTCAAAAGAACATTATGATGAAGTTAGACCCTGAACATCCCCAATCCAAGCCTTAGAAATTCAAAATATTTCTGGTCCCAAACATTTCCATTTCGTATTTCATATCTCTCTCTCTCTCTCTCTCTCTCTCTCTCTCTCTCTCTCTCTCTCTCTCTCTCTCTCTCTCCCTCCTCTCTCTCCTCTCTCTCCTCTCTCTCTCTCTCTCTCTCCCTCCCTCTCTCTCTCTCTCTCTCTCTCTCTCTCTCCCCTCCCTCTCCCTCCCTCTTCTCTCTCAGTCTCTGAAGACTTAACTTAGGACCTTATGTATACTAGACAAGCACTCTATCATTAAGCCTCATCATCAGCTCTCCCACTGTTTAAAAAAATTGTTTGAGAATTTCATACAATGAATTTTAGTTATTTTCATCCAACCCTCCTCTGCATCGTCCCCCCCCCATTGGTACCCTTCTCCCTGCCTTCTGGTCTTTGTGTGTGTGGCCATGGAGTTTAGTCAGTTTTTTTTCCCCAGTATGGCAGGAGGTTATTTACTGGTGATAGTGCGACTTCCCAATGGCTACACCACTGAAGGACAACATAGACCCCAACTGGTAGCTGACAATAGTCCCCCAGGGAGGGGTGGGGTCTCACAGGCCCTGACTCTGTACATGATGAAATGCTGAGAGACCAGGGTAGCCACAGTAGTAATGAGTTCAAGTCCAGAAGCCATCATGTTGCAGCTCCTCTCAGATTTTTCCTGACCCTTCCTTTTCAAGGTCCTCTGAGCCTTGGAGTTGGTGACACAGCTGTCCCACTTAGGGCCAAACACCCCACCATTACTCAGTCTCAATACCTCAGCAGTTATGGGTTCTGCAATAAGAAGCTGGGCATGGCATTGATCTCAGATGAGGGGGAAGTGGGGTGTTGGGATCATGCCTTTTTTTGATAGGGAGAGAGTGGAGGGAGAGAGAGAAGAGAGGAAAGACGGGGGGAGAGGGAGAGAGAGAAGAGAGGAAAGATGGGGGGAGAGGGAGAGAGAGAAGAGAGGAAAGAGAGGGAGAGAGAGAAGAGAGGAAAGACGGGGGAGAGGGAGAGAGGGAGAGAGAGAGGAGAGAGAGAAGAGAGGAAAGACGGAGGAGAGGAAAGACGGAGAGAGAGAAGAGAGGAAAGACGGGGGGAGAGGAGAGAGAGAAGAGAGGAAAGACGGGGGAGAGAGAGAGAGAGAGAGAGAAAGATGGGGGAGAGGGAGAGAGAGAAGAGAGAAAGAGGAGAAGAGAGAGAAGAGAGGAAAGACGGGGGGAGAGGGAGAGAGAGAAGAGAGGAAAGACGGGGGAGAGGGAGGAGAGAAGAGAGGAAGAGGAGAGGGAGAGAGAGAAGAGAGGAAAGACGGGGGGGAGAGGGAGAGAGAGAAGAGAGGAAGACGGGGGGAGAGAGAGAGAGAGAAGAGAGGAAAGATGGGGGGAGAGGAGAGAGAGAAGAGAGGAAAGACGGAGAGGGGAGAGAGAGAGAAGAGAGGAAAGACGGGGAGAGGGAGAGAGAGAAGAGAGGAAAGACGGGGGAGAGGGAGAGAGAGAGAGAGGAAAACGGGGGGAGAGGAGAGAGAGAAGAGAGGAAAGAGAGAGGGAGAGAGAGAGAGGAAAGACGGGGGAGAGGGAGAGAGAGAAGAGAGGAAGACGGGGGAGAGGGAGAGAGAGAAGAGAGGAAAGAGAGAGGGAGAGAGAGAAGAGAGGAAAGACGGGGGGAGAGGGAGAGAGAGAAGAGAGGAAAGAGAGAGAGAGAGAGAGAAGAGAGGAAAGACGGGGAGAGGGAGAGAGAAGAGAGGAAAGACGAGAGGGAGAGGAAAGACGGGAGAGAGAGAGGAGAGGGAGAGGGAGAGAGAGAAGAGAGGAAAGACGGGGGGAGAGGGAGAGAGAGAAGAGAGGAAAGACGGGGGGGGGGAGAGGAGAGAGAAGAGAGGAAAGACGAGAGGGAGAGAGAGAAGAGAGGAAAGACGGGGGAGAGGGGGGAGAGGGAGAGAGAGAAGAGAGGAAAGATGGGGGGAGAGGGAGAGAGAGAAGAGAGGAAAGACGGGGGGGGGAGAGGGAGAGAGAGAAGGGAGAGAGCTGAGATGCTCTCCAAGGACGGCACTTTCTCACTGGGGTCTTTTTTCAGATTGGATTTGGGACATGTGGGGACAGAGGCTGTTGGGTGAGAAGACAGGAGGCAGTCCTAGAGTCATGAGAGTCTGGCTATAGATAGAGGGAGTGTGAGAAAAAGATCAGGAGGGGGTAGACACTGTGGAATAAATGTCACTCTAAACTCATTCATTAAAACTTAATATCTGGCTGGTATCAATGATAGGGTCGTGGTGGACAGGGGCTTGGGACTGGAGTGAATGCCTAATTAGCGTCCCCATTTGGGAAGATGAAGATGCTGGGCAATGCTGGTGGTGATGTTGGCAACCATCGATGTGTTTCACGCCACCAAACATCTCATTAAGGGTGCTCAAGAGTCAGGGTGTGGCTTAACAGCACATGCCTAGAACCCTCCACTGAGGGGCTAGGAGCATGGCTCAGCAGGACAGTGCTGCCTACAACTCCCAAGTGAGGGGGCTGGGTGTGTGGCTCAATAGGAGGACACCTCCCAAGCATGTGTGAATCCTTGGGTTCAAGCTCTAGTTACACACACACACACACACACACACACACACACACACACACACACACACCCCAAATGTTAAATTAAAAAGTTATACTTATTTATTCTTACATGTTTGTATACACGTATATGTGCCATGGTGCATATGTGGAGATCAGAGGCAATCTGTAGGACTGTGTGTTCTCTCCTTCCATCAGGGGGCCCCGGGACTAGAACTTGGGTCATTAAGCAAGGTGGCAAGCACCATACCTTGCAGCATCTCACTAGCCCTCCCATTTTACATCATGTCTATTTTATCACAGTTAAGATAAAAGAAATGTAACCTCCATGTGTGAAGTTGGTGGTGTCCAAACTGCACATCACACACAGCTCCTAAAGTGCCTAGGGATAGCCTTGGGGACCCTTCAAAGCTCATGGCCTCTCAAGTGGGATTGTCACCAGGAGAACAGCTCGTTGTTCCAGGAGGTGGCAGCCGCCTGTCCAGGTCAGAAAGCAACTGCCAAGAACTCATTGGCCCCTGGCTGGCAGCCAGCCGTCCATCTGTCAGCTCACATCGGCATCCGGAGGGTGGCAGGGGCCTGGTACTCACAGTGCTGCCTATGCCTAGTGCTGGCCCCCGGGGGTTTTCCACTTGGCTAGGCAGGGTGGACAGTGAAGGCTGTCACGCCTGGGTTCTGCGTGCCCCAGGGCACCAGCAGGAGAATGACTGGGGTAGTGCTGACCATCCTGTCAGCACAGTCCACACTCAGCACATGTGGGGGCAGCGACGCTGGCAGACACTCTCCTCCTCCTGCAGCCCTCCTTCCTCCGCAGCCTTTTGTGCCTACCCCGAGGTTTTCTGGGGACACCAATTAGTCTTCTTTAGTAAGTCCACAGATCAGTTAAAAGGAACTCACGGTGTCTGTGAACACGCTGGTGATGGGTCCTCTCACCTGTTTTTCCCACATCACTTATCGTTATCATTTTGTGTCTTGAGACCAGGGAGGGGAGGCAGGGTCTCAACTATGTTGTCCAAGATGATCTCAGGTAACCTTGCCTCAGTCTCCTGAAGAGCTGAGACCTTAAGTGGAAGCCAGGGCCTGGCTTTCTGGTCCTATTTTTTCCCTTCAGCCTCCTCCCCGGCACAGTGGAAGCTCACACTGTCTTTGTGACCACACCCTCGTGGATTTTAGAACACTAATCTGAAGCTGGGCCTTGTTGGCTGGCATCTTGGCTTTGCCACTTATAGGTGACAGAGTGGGATAGCTCAGGGAACCCAATGTCCTCCTCTGGCCTCTGCATGTACAGGCACACACATAAATTAAACCCAAAAGTGAGAGCATGCAGTATTTATCCTATGTGCTCTGCAGTGATTTTTCAAACCCCTCTGTGCCTGATTTCTAAGAGACTTTGTCTACAGATAGAAAGAAACTAATGTACAAAAAATTCTTACAATAGTGATTGGTTGTATGAGATCAGACTGCCAGGTCTTGTGCCAGCAAGATGGCTCAGTGGGCAAAGGCACTTGCTGCCAAGCCTGACAGCCTGAGTTCTGTCCCTGGGATCCACACGATGGACGGAGAGAACTGACATCTACAAGTTGTCCTCTGACCTCCACATGCATGGTGAAACATGAACAAGCACACATATAAGTAAGTGAAAAAATACATAGATGCAATAAGAAATTGTAAACTTAGAAGTCTATCGTCTCACAGCATACACTGGGAGAATTTTCAGGTGTTATATACAGAAGGAGGGGCCCCCAGAGATCAGAAGGCAAATGGTGGGAAGACATACCCTGCACCTGGAGCCTGCAAACTTGTCACTTCCGAAATGAGTCTCAGTAGGTGTGCTTTAGTTATCTAAACAGAAGAGCCCATGCCTGGGTTATCTGAGGGACCAGGTCACAGCTGTCCTTAGGACAGATGGAAAGGGAATCTTGCAGAGATGGGGCAAGTGAAACTATGACTAGGGAAGCAGAGAGTGGTGGCCATGGCTACAAGCTGAAGTTACTTGGAGCCACCAGGAGCTGAAGGAGGCAGGAAGAGTGGCCTCTAGGGCCAGCAGAGGAGGCAGTTGGATCAGCAGCCTGTTTTAGTGCCACGTCCACTAGAAGGTGAAATGAAGAAAGTTCTGGGTTGAAGTTATGTGGTCTGTGAGTTTTGCTGGCACAGAAAGACATGGGCCAGCGATTTTAAAAAAGTTGTCAGGATGGGTAGGCATGCGACTGTCACCCCAGCATTCAGGAGGCAAAGGACAGCCTGGGATTCAAACAAAGACCGCATCTCTCTAAATCCCATCAAATAAGACAGAAAGACAGAGGAAATGTCACTAGAGCAGCATGACAGGAGGGATGACATGTAGTACACCGGTCCCAGGTGAACACTGCACACTCTCACTGCCAGGTGTGGTAACGTGTTTGTGGTGTGTGTGCACCATGCATACCGGTACACCCATGTGCCTGGAGGCCAGAGAAGGATGCCGGGTGTCTGGCTCTATCCCTCTCTGCCTTTCTCCCTGAAATGCTCAGAACCTGGCAAGGACCCCCCTCACTGAGGCTTCCGTCTCTGATGGGCAGCTCACTGGGAGCAGAGCCTCCCTGTCCACTCAGCCTCCCCCTTGGGGCCTGGGCTTCCCACACAGGTGCTCAATATTCAAACTCTAGTATGAAACAGAAGTACACTTTTGTATGGAAAGCCCAAGGCAAGTCACTCAAAATGTGGTCTCAGTCCTCCACAGAGTGGCCCTGCAGTGAGCAACATGGGTTGGCATTTCAGCCCCACAGTCATTCAGGGTTTCACTAAACCTGGAGCTAAGATGGCAGCCAACATCCTCCTGTCTCCACCCACTCAGTACTGAGGTTACAGGTGTGTTTGGCAGTGCCTGGCTTTTTACATGGATGCTGGGGATTCAAACTCAGGTCCATACACACGCTGAGCAAGTGATCTTATATATAGAGCAGCTCCAAGCTGTGGGTATTATTTCAAAAAGACTCATAGGAGCAGAGCGTGGAACGATGGCACTTGGGTTTGGGGTGGGACTAAGGAAACATTAATCAAAGTGCAAGGTTTCAATCAGACAGTAGGGCTAAGTCAAGAGATCCCTCTGCACCGTGGGAACTGCTGTTACTGCAGTTAGGGATGTCATGCAGCCCCAAACTGTGGGGAAACTGCAAGCACTCTTGCCCCACAGTGACAGCTGCCTCGCTACACCACACATCCTAGGATACCTGCGATCTCAGAGCATCAGACTGCTCAAGCAGGGGTGCAGTGCACATGTTTCAGTCACCACAGCCTTTCACAGAGTCAGACTGGAGTGACTACGTTTCTGGTGACTTGCCAAGGCTACCTGAGGAAAGTTGTTACCCTGCTCTGTGGGCTTCCTCCAATTGCTCTCTGTCTGCACTGGACACACGAAAGTGCTGTGGCACTGGCTGGGACTCAGCCAGGCAGCCCAGCTGGCCCTCTCACTAAAAGCCATGTCAAGCTGTGTACAAAAATCTGAAGCCCACCTTGCAGAGCCCCCAAAGACAAGATTCCATAGGTAAATTATCTGCCCCCCAAAGACGTGAAGCCAGGCACTTCCAATTAGCAACGGGAACACTAAACCCCTGTGCTGGAGGGCATCTGCTTAACCTAGAAAGTGCACAGCCTTCTGGGGCTGAGGCAAGTCCAGGAGACCCCACAAATCAGATGGGACCCCAACAGGCCAAGGTATTATGTAAGAGACCCAGAATACATTTAGCTTTCCCTTACCTCCCACAGGGACTTTGAGGCAGCAAAACAGAAGCTCAAGAACTCTCAGCTGTGGTGGGGCCTCTGCAGCCCTTGGTGACCGAGATTCTCAATGCATAGCTGGTCCCCAAACTTAAGGGAGCCTGCGTGCCTAGAAAAATGTGAGTCCTACACAGAGGACACATCTTCCTCTTAGGCCTCAAAGAACTTCCAGCCCAGCAAAAAACAGATACCACTCCACAGAACAAGACACACACAGCAAGAAGATGGAGAAGATGCAGGCTGAGGAGGCAGTGGAGACAAGAGCCAGCAGACGGGCCTCTGGCTTTGGAGATGGAACTTTCCAACACCAATCATCTGCACGCTGCTGTTCGTGTATGTGTGTGCAAATGTGTGCACACATGTGTGGAGTCAGACACCTGGAGCTTCCTCAATCATTCCACAGAATTTTCTTTGAGAAAGCATCTCCCATTGGACCTGGAGCTTGCCAACTAGCCTAGACTGGCTTGCCAGTGAGCCCCAGACTCTAGCTCTGCTTCCCCAGTGGTGTGATCACAGGTGTGAAATACTGCACCTGGCTTTTTGTTGACATTGTTGTTTTACCATGTATGGGTGTTTGCCTGCATACATGTCTGTATTCGAAGGGCCTACAGAGGCCAGAAGAAGGCGTCAGATCCCCTGCAGCTGGAGTTACAGTTGTAAGCTGTCTGACACTGGTGCTGGGAACTGAACACCCCACTCCAACCCTGTCCTCTGGAAGAACAGCCAGTGCTCTTAAACACTGAGCCATCTCTCCACGATTCTTAATTGGATCCCTGAGAATCAAACTCCAGTTCTACCCCATGAACATTTTTAAAGTCCCCAAACGTAAGGTGCCTGGACCCACCCATGAGCGTATGAGCAGCATAAAATTTACACCTCAGGTTATTTAAAAACAACAAAAAGGCATGTGTAAACACAAGGTTGGGACAGAGGGGAGGTGGGGGTGGACCTGGAGGAGTTAGGAGGAGGGTGGGAGTTGAATATGGAAAAATACATTGTATAACATTCTCAAAGAATTAATAAAAATATTAAAAATCTTTTATAAAAACCATGTGTATGGGGTAGAGAGCTGATGTGTATGGAGGCAAGGGACCCTGCAGGTGTCATTCCTCAGGAGCCCCTGACACGAGGTCTCTCACTGAACCCGGAGCTCACCAGTTAGGTCAGGCTGACCAACAAGCCCCGAGGATCCTCTTGCCGCTACGTCCCCAGCACTGGGGTCACTGGCATGTGCCCAGCTTTTGACATGGTGCTGGAGATCTGAACTCAGGTCACTCACTTCCTTAGCCATGTCACACCCTGACACTATCCTTTCATGGCACAGGCCAGCGGTGTTTCCCTATGTCCTAGAATGGCACAACAGTCCTTCTCAGCCAAGGGCCACCAGCTCAGAACCACAACAGCGGGCACTGCTGCTGACCCCACTCCAGGCCATGACATTACTACAGAAGAGGGACCAGAGCCAGAGTGATCAGCTGACCTGCAGGAGTGGAAATGCTGAAATGGAAAACACAGGAGTGGTCAGCGGCTGATGAGACACAGCCGGAGCTGGAACTAGTGGGTGGGAGAGAGTCAGATACTATTTCTTTCTTGACCTGACAAATGAGTAAACTGAGGCACACACTGAGCCACTGTCTTGCTAGCTGGGACACAAATCACAACCAGGCCTGTACGGGGTTGGGACCCAGTCATAACACATCTCCACTCAGCGATGCCTAAGGACATGGGTCAAAATTTCTTTCCCACTTGCTGTTTTTCTTTCTTCTGACAGAAGACTCACCATGTGGAATCTGCACCCAGGCAGCAGTGCCTGAGGGGACACACCAATTCCATCACTAAAGCAGCTACCTTCCATTAACTGATTAGGGCCTGGTGCTCACTAGAGTGTGAGGCCTGGGGTATTTATCTGCAAACAGAAGCAGAGAAAACATTCTGACATTCAGAAGGATAGCCTCTGTAAATGTCACCTTCTGGGCAGGGGAGCTGCAGTGCAAGCATGAGGAACTAGGTTCAGATCCCAAGCACCTATGTAAAAGGCCAGACATAGACTCTAAAACTAGAGAGGAGACAAGAGGATCCCTGGGGCCTGGGGCCAATCAGCACAGCCAATCAATGAGCTCCAAGTTCAGTGAGATCCTGCCTCAAAAGCTAAGGTGGAGAGTGACCGAGGATGCCACTGGATCCCACACACAGATGCAGAGGAACATATGCAGCCATGCACCAGACCTTCCTCCCAGAAGCCACTAATGGCTGGGTACAAGGTCCAAGGCTACCTTGGATTTTCATGACACAGTTCTCAGCAGGGACATGTTGGCAAGTTTCTAAATGTCTCCTTTTTTGAGTCTTGCATTCTGCATAAAATAGACACCCTGGAGTCCCACCCTCACGGAGCTGCTGGAAGGGCCTAATGAGGTGTATCTGAAGGGTGTGGCATGCAGGACACAGCCTCTGGGTTCAAGCACAGCAGTTCAACTTCAGCCACCAGTTTCTTGTCACCAGCATGGGGCAGTCAAAGCTCTTACTATGCAGGGTCTTTATGAAGCAGACTTTGTAAAGAGCTGGCACTGTCACACCAGGCTAAGCGCTGTTAGCAGACAGATGAGTGAGGGCTACATGCTCATAGAAGCAGCGAGTGTCTGTGGTGCTGAGGAAGAGGAGCGAGGGAAAACGGAAGCGCTCTCCTTGTTCCCGATCTGTCTCTGTCTCTCTGGTGGGAGGTTAGGTTAGCTCTAGGTGAGAGTGACCAACAGGTCCCTCAAACAGGACATAAAGGCCATATAGGTGACAGTGGGGGTTGAAGACACCAATCTAAACAGGAGGAGTGATTACTGTTGTAAGCTTTAGCTGAGGTTCCAACCATCTCCAGGGACCCCCCTCTCCACAGGGCATGCTCAGACTAAGGTTTTTCTCCCCCACGGTGAGGTCCCAGTATTAGGGTTACATAAACCCCCTCACACATGTGTGCGGCTTCCTTTTCTTTCACAATTTTTTATTACATTTATGAATGTGTGTGCCTGTCACAGTGTGTGCATGTGGAGGTCAGAGGTCAGCTTCTGGGGTGTGTGCTTGTCACAGTGTGTGCATGTGGCGATCAGAGAGTGGCTTCTGTGTGGTGTGTGCTTGTCAGAGGGTGGCTTCTGGGGTGTGTGCTTGTCACAGTGAGTGCATGTGGAGGTCAGAAGGTGGCTTCAGGGAGTCAACTCTCTCCTCCCACCATGTAGATCCTAGGGATTGACCTCGTCACGCTTGGGGACACTCTGCTTTACTGAGCCATCTTCATGACTACCATTTTTACTTTTGAAACAAGGTCTCTCTCTTTCTATTGCTCAGGCTGGCCTTGAACTTACAGTCCTTCTGCCCCAGTCTCCTGAGTAGCTGAGATTCTAGGAATGTCCTTATCTGACAAAGTCACCCCCAAACATCACAACGGAGGGAACACCATTCACTGCTAGGTGCCCTGGGCCCAAATCCCCAGTGGGCACAGGACATCCAGTGGCATTGACAAGAGAAAACTGAGAGGCCAGAAAGTATGACCCTATCTTACAGAAAAGAAGACTGAGGTTCAAAGAGGCCTTATAGCCAGTGAGAGAAAAGCCAGAGCTCTCTGCATGGATCATTCCCCACTTCTTACAGGGAAATAAATATACAGAGCTCCAATGCTTGGCCAATACGGCGAGAACAGAGCCTTTCCTTCTACTCTGCACGTCACCAGACACCGAGCTCCATCCTAGACTCACAACCCACCCACCAGGACCCCCTGCGCTCCCACTGGTCTGCAGCCTCTGCCCACTCCCTCTCCTCACACACACCTATCTCTTTTATAGTCTCCTCCCCACTAAAATTACCTTCACCTCATCCCTGTCCCCCTGGCTATAAGGCGTCTTTGAACCTCAGTTTTCTTTTCTGTAAGATGGAGTCGTACTTTCTGGCCTCTCAGTTTTCTGTCCCTGTCCTGGCTTCTCTGACTCCTTGAACTGGGATATTGAGTCTCAGATGCATCAGGAGCCTCCCACCCCACAGCCACTTCCTAAGGCACCAGAAGGGAGGCAGGATGGTCTCCCATCTTCCTCCTCCATGTTTAAAGAACTCACACCCACAAATGGCCAACAAAGGCACATAGTGTTCCATATCCATAGCCACCAGGAAAAAGCAAGTCAAAAGTCTATAGCCAGAAAACAAACACCACAGAGGAAAAAAAGAGAATGAGAACCAATGCTGGAGGTAGACAGTGAGGCCTTACCACAGTAGGTGGGAGTGAACCCCCCCCCCCCGGAGGTCAGCATGGAAGCCAGGTAGGTGTCCCAGGCCTATGATCCTATCTGAGGCAGGAGAGTCACAAGCTCAAGCCCAGCCTGGGCTACACAGAGAGATTAAGGCTAGCCAGGGTAATTTAGTGAGACTTGTCTCAAATAGCTAGAAAATACAAGAAGGGCATGTAGGTTGGGTGGTAGATATATTATTTATGATTTATTAAAGCTTGCCTGAGGATTCAGAAAGCAAAGTCAGCCTCAAGCTATAGAGATCAGGTAGTGGTGATACACACCTGTAATCTCAGTAGCCAGAAGCTAGGAGGTGTTGGTACACACCTTTAATCCTAGGACTCAGGATTAAGAGGTAGACGGATCTCTGTGAGTCCAAGGCCACCCAGATCTAGACAAGATTGATCCAGTCCTAAAGAGAAACAGCTCACACAAAGATGATCTCAGCACCTGGGATCACATGCCTTTAATCCCACAACTAGAGTGGTATAAAAGATAGGAGCAGGGTCTTCAGTAGTCAGTATCAGGCATTCATTCTCCAGCCACATTGAGGATAGGAATACACTGAGGCATTCATTCTCCAGCCACATTGAGGATAGGAATACACTGAAGTCTCAGGATTCTCCAGCCACATTGAGGAGAGGTTACAGTCTGAGGTTTGGTGGAGCCAGGCTCACCTTTCATTCTGAGGTAAGAGCTAGTGACCAGCTACTCTGTTTTTCTGATCTTCAGCTTGAATCTTGAATGTAAATACCAGTCACTGGATCTTTTATTGATTCATGTTACAACAGAGTGCTTACCTAGCATGATCTCTCTCTCTCTCTCTCTCTCTCCCACACACACACACACACACACACACACACACACACACACAGAGAGAGAGAGAGAGAGGGAGGAGGGAGGGAGAGAGAGAGAGAGAGAGAGAGAGAGGGAGGAGGGAGGGAGAGAGAGAGGGAGAGAGAGAGGAAGAGAGAGAGAGAGAGAGAGAGGAAGAGAGAGAGAGAGAGAGGAAGAGAGAGAGAGAGAGAGAGATATTTCACGATTCAGGCATAGCATTTCTGGATGTACACACCAGAGGATTCTAGGTCTGCAAAGCCCAGAGACACTCGCACAGCAATGTTCATTGCTGTTCACAAACAGCCAGGCTATGAAACCAGCTTACATTCCTATCAATAGATGGATAAAGAAAATGTGACCTCTATCCACAAGAGTATTATTCAGCCATGAAGAAGAACAAAATCATGCCATTTGCATGAAAATGGATGGGACTGGAGATTATCCTGTTTGGTGACTAGGCCAGTCTTGAAAGATGAGTAAGGCATGTTTTCTCTCATATGTGGATTTACAGGAGGAAGAAATGGACATGAGAGTAAGGGAGTGCTATCAGGAAAGGGAAAGAGATGGGGTAGGGGCTGTGCAACAGTAGTAAAGGAATGGACTTACCAAAACACCCTGCAAGCATAGGTACATCATAGTCAAGTCAGCGGTTTGGGACAGTTACTGCTTATCAAAAAGTTTGGAGGGGAAACAAGAAAGACTGAGATAAGAGCTGTCTGACCCACTGTGCCCTGATCCATATTTTTAGTCTTAAAGTATCCAGGTAAAGCTCTTGCCAATGACCCTGAATAGACCCCACAGTTAAACTTTCATATATGCATCCTCAATGGTTCCACCTTATTCACGGAGGCACTGGCCTTCGGTTGAACCCAGAGCTCCAGCCAACACTCTGTAGGGATTCCCCTCTTTACACCCCTCTCCCAAGCCCTGCAGTCACACCCAGCTCCTCGATTCCATGATAAGCACTTTACCCTGGGTAGTCTCCCCAGCCAGGAGTACCATGGTTCATGTTCTGTCCCTGGACATACACTCAGAAGAATGAAAACCAGGGGCTCAAATCCTGGCACACCATGTTCCTACTGAGCCAAAAGGTCCGTTCACAGAGGGGTAGTTCTCAGACTCATCTCCACCAAGAACTCACAGCTGACACATTCCCAAGACCCAAATGACAAGGTCGTTCCAAAGGTCGAGGGGAGAGGAAATGGGGGGTCTCTGTGTGATAGGGACCCAGCTTGGAGCTGTACCAAGAAGGTTCTGGAGATGGAGAGTGGGAACATGTGTAACATCCCCCGACAGAACACTCAGAAATGGCTGGGATGGGTTTGTTATTTGTTTGTTTGTTTTTCAAGACAGGCTCTTACACGGCCCAGGCTGGCCTAGAAATCGTCCTGCCTTCCCCTCCTCCTGGGGTTACAGAGGTGAGCCAGCGCTGGCTTCTGCGGTGTGCGTGCTAGATGAGCACTCTGTCAGCTGAGCTTCTCCCCGGGCCCTTGTGTGTATTTAGCTACTTTTCCCCCCTCAAAGGAAGGGTGGTGAGGTGTCTATGAGGACACAGGGATGTGGCTGCCCCCGGGGCAGAGGCTTCTGGAGCACTCTGCCACATGCATCCATGCTGAGACTGGTTTTGTTTTTGAGCATCTGTTGTGTTCTAGGCTCTGAGACACAGTCCTGCCTTCCCCAGGTTGACATTCTGAAGGAAGTCAATGAACCAAGAAAAAATAAATAAATATGGGGGCTGGAGAGACAACAGCTCTATGGCTAAGTGTTTGCCACACAAGCATGAAGACCTGAGTTTGATCCCAGAGCCCACATAAAGAGCCAGGCTCAGTGGTGCACACCTGCAGACCCCATACTGGGAAGGCGGAGACAGACAGCTCTCTGAAGCTTATTGGGTAGCCAGTCTGGCTAAACTGGCTGAGTTCCATGGTCCAGTGAGGGATTCTGTCTCATAAAACATGGTGAAGAGCAACTGAAAAGACAACCAACGCCAACTCTGGCCTGTGTGTGTTCAGCATTGCCTCCCACAAACACAGGCTCACACACAAAGGCTTGGAGTGTGTGGAGTGAATGGGGTTGGGCAGAAGCCAAGCAGATGCTGAGAAGATTGTTCCAGGCAGAGAGGACATGTGGCTGCATCTGAGTGACCAAGGAGTGGGAACAGAGATGAAGTCAAGGAGACAGGGGCTGTGGGTCTGGGCCTGGTGACTGCATGGGGGGTCTTGGGTCTTTTCAAACTCTGGTGCCACTAGTGCCCTCTACTGGCTCTTCATAGAACCGACCTAGGGAGGGAAGAGTGGGAGGTGGGCTGGGCCAATGGAGAGGCTTCTTGAGGCTGTTGAGTTAAAGTCGAGGCCAGAGCGGGGCAGCTGGTCAGTCCAGGTGAGCCAGGATTGGGCAATAAGCCAAAGAGGGATGGATGGCGTCTAGGAAGATGACATGGACAAAATATAGGTTATAGGGAATGAGGATGGCGACGTGGTACAGAGGCAGGAGCCCTGCAGGGCCTGTGGTTCCATTCCCAGAACCCACCAAGCACATGCAAAGGGGGTATAGTCGAGAGCTAGCGGAGGGCCTGGAGAGGGAGAGAAGCTGGGAGAAGCTGGGAAGGGACAGACAAGAAAAGGAGGAAGGGAGTAGCACACCCATCCTCTCTCAGGTGTGAAATCTAACAGAGGTCAGTCCACATGGAGCCAGTGAAGTCACAGGCCACACTGTCACACGCTATCAAGGCACAGTCCATCTGATCTGAGAATGGCTTGGAGCACAGGTCAGCACACTCCAAAGCTGCCAGGAAAGGTGATGAGAAATGCACACACACACACACACACACACACACACACACACACACACACACACACACACACGTGCGGCATGTGAGGTGACAACTGAGCTCACTGGCTCAGTCAACCCCAATGTAAACATGGATCAAGTGCCATGCTGAGCCTGTGAATACATGTGATGGTAAAATGAGGTGGTGTAGCACACACCTGTAATCCCCAGCACACAGGCAGACTGTGGCAGGAGAATATCTGGCTAGCTTAAGATCTCAAGAGTGATTCCTATCAATCAAATCAAGTAAGCAATCTGGACATATTATCACATACCCATCTTTCCAACAGTGAGGAAGTGAATGCAGAAGAATTGGGAATTCATTGTTACCCTTGGCTATATGACTGGTTCAAGGCCAGCCTGGGCTACATGAAACCTGCATCATAAAAGAAAGGGGATTGGGGGAAGCCTGTCAGTTGCTAGAGACAGACTCTTGAAAACTGCAAACTGCACCTGTACTGAGGGCCTTGGGTAGGGTTGGCCTAACCTGATGGGGTGCAGGTCCACTGTGCTTAGATTCGGTGTCTTGTCTGCCCAGAAGCCTCAGGAATCCCTGACCTCAGCTATACTACCAAACTGGAGGGGGAAAGAGCCTCATCAAGACCTGGACAGTACCTGCTCTGCAGATGAAAGAAAGACCTTTTCTTTAGCAAAGACCTAGTTGTCAGTTCAGCTGACACCTGGGTAGTTCTGTGCCTGGAGGCCACTGCTGTACCCTGGGGACCACTGCTGTACCCTGGGGGCCACTGCTGTACCCTGGGGGCCACTGCTGTACCCCGGGGGTCACTGCTGTACTCTGGGGGGTCACTGCTGTACCCCGGGGGTCACTGCTGTACCCCGGGGGTCATTTCTGTACCCTGGAGGCCACTGCTGTACTCTGGGGGGTCACTTCTGTACCCTGGAGGCCACTGCTGTACTCTGGGGGTCACTGCTGTACCCTGGAGGCCACTGCTGTACTCTGGGGGTCACTGCTGTACCCTGGAGGCCATTGCTGTACTCCGGGGGCCACTGCTGTACCCCGGGGGTCACTGCTGTACCCCGGGGGCCACTGCTGTACCCCGGGGGCCACTGCTGTACCCTGGGGGTCACTGCTGTACCCTGGGGGTCACTGCTGTACTCTGGGGGCCACTGCTGTACCCTGGGGCCACTGCTGTACTCTGGGGGCCACTGCTGTACCCTGGGGGCCACTGCTGTACCCCGGGGGTCACTGCTGTACCCCGGAGGCCACTGCTGTACCCTGGGGGGTCACTGCTGTACCCTGGAGGCCACTGCTGTACCCCGGGGGGTCACTGCTGTACCCCGGGGGGTCACTGCTGTACCCCGGGGGGTCACTGCTGTACCCCGGGGGGTCACTGATGTACCCCGGGGGGTCACTGATGTACCCCGGGGGGTCACTGATGTACCCTGGAGGCCACACAGGCAACTGATGTCTGGGATCTGGCTCTTCTGATGTCTGAGTCAGATGCCAAATAGCAACCTTCCCTCTACTTTTTGAGCATGAAGAGAAAGACTGTGGCCTCCTAAGATGCCAGTTTTAAACCCAGTATGTGCCCATCACTGAGCTGTGAGGCTCAAAAGTTCAGCTTCTCTCCCCTGTTTTGATCCTGATGAAGTGAGGCAACGGGCATGACAGGAACATGGGTGTGGCTGGCACCCAGACTCATATCTGCATCCTCCAGTGTTACTATTAAAGTGTGTGTGTGTGTGTGTGTGTGTGTGTGTGTGAGAGAGAGAGAGAGAGAGAGAGAGAGAGAGAGAGAGAGAGAGAGAGACTCATGATCCTTTGCCTCAGCCTCCCAAGTGCTGAGATTATAAGTCATAATCACACCTGGTTTAGATTTTGTTTTGTTTTCATTTTCTTTCACCTTCTAGAGATGAAATCTAAGGCCTTGTACATGATAGACCAAAAGTCTACCACTGAGCCCACCACAGCCCTCACTGGGGGGTCCCAGGCAGGACCTCTACTGCTGCCCACATCCCAGTCCCTTAAGTCTGCAGCCCCTATTAGGTTTTCTGCTTATAGTAACTCAATACATCAGAAGCACCAGCCGTAACCCGAGTAGGAGCTAAGGAGCGAACAGCTTCCTGTGTGCACTTGCTATCAGAGTGTTGTGAATTGAGCCTTAGCCTGAAAGGCACTTCCAGTTGCCTCAGAAAAGTGACGACTAACAACTCACACCTGTGTGTCTCCCAAAGGAACAAGTGCAGACCCAGAGCGTACAACTAGAATCAAAGCTTCTTGGGGTAAGGGGCCGCTGGGGCTGAGAGTTGAGCACTCGCCTGATGTGCGAGTTCTTAGTTCCACGCCCAGCTTGGCTAAAGAAGGAGAAAGCTGAACAGGAAATGTTGTCCACCTTTTATCTCAGCTGCTCAGGAGGCCAAGGATGGAAGAGCACAACCTGGGGGCCAGCCTGGGCTACCAAACGATCATATTGGAAAACAATGTAGGGACGCCATGTGGCTTACATATGTCCAAGAGTCCACACGCAGGTGGGTTATACACCTAGAGATGGATGAGAGAGGGGGAAGAGAAAGGGGGAGAGGAGGAAGAGAAGGAAGGGGAGGAAGGGGAAGAGAAAGAGGAGGAGGGAGAGGAGGAAGAAGGCGAAGAGTTGAGGGGACAAAGGAGGAATAAGGGAAGGAGGAGGAGGAGGAGGAGGAGGAGGAGGAGGAGGAGGAGGAGATAAATATGCTTTCATTTCTTAGACCTCTCCCCATCTCAGTCTGGCTCTGAACCACACAGCCCTGTCCAAGGTAAGGGCCTTGTGTCTCTGGGTCAGGACTACATTCTTCCCACAAAGATGGAGGCCACCCCCTTCCCAGCACCTCTCACCATGATAATGCACAGTATCCTGGGCTTGGCAGCCTTGCCCAGCCAACAGCCCCCTCTTCCTTCCTGTTCCACTATTTCCTGTGTCTGCCTCAGTTGCCTCCCTGCTGCTCCGGGAGGAAGATCACTGCCTGCAAACCGCAGGGACACTGGCCAGATGCCCCAAGTGAGGCAGACTGGCGTTTATCACCTCAATTCAGGAGGACAGCCCCAACCCTGAAGACAGACAAACAACAAGGCCTTCCTTCTCCAGCCCCACAGGGGAGACAAGGAGACAGCTCAGTGCTGAGCAAGAAGGTCGCCAGCAGCTGGCAGGCCCTTCCTGGCCCTGGCTCTGTCCAGCATGCTGAAACGTCTCCTTCCAAAGCTCCAGCTTTCCCTAAGGGTTAACTGGAGATCCTTGGCAAGGAGACCCCACCGCTGGGATTAGTTGAGGAAGCAAGTCATAGAATTGTTGCTATGCAGAAGCATGAGGGAAGGGCTTGGTAGTTCCAGTCACCTCTCTGGGCAGCAGGGAAGCTGAGTGGGTATATACTATGTTCAGCTTGAGGCTGAGGGAGGTCCTGGAGGTGGGTTACACATCAGGCACATGGGCTGTCCAGACATTGTGATGCTGGAGAGAGCCCTATGGAATGGATGAAGGAGACGGGAAGGCTGTGGTGGCCGAGATGGCAGCTTGCATGGAAACTATTCAGCTTAGTGTTAGGCTCAGGTTCCTCCTGCCTCAGCTTCCCGGTAGCTGGATTGACAGGTACCACAGTGGCCCTCGCCTTACAAAGTGAGGATGGAATAAGAAATCTGCCCAAACTCGTGCGATGCCAACAAGTTGTAGTGGGGCTTTGCCACCCATCAAGCAGACACACAGAATTCACTTTTCTTTCCCTCACCTCCCTGCAGTGCTCACCGCTGAAGGCCAGGGCATGATTCACGCCATGTGTCCTTTACCAGCCTGCTACCACTCCTGCCACAGCTCAAGAAGGAAGACACCATCATCTCACCTCTTTTCATAAGAAAGCAGATATCTGAATAAGATCACGGCCAAGATCACAGACTCCCATGACCCTAAAGCCCATGTCTTCACCGTTGGCTCATACCAACTGGACATTTCTAGTAAAAACAAAGCAAAGCAAAGCAAAACAAAACAAACACACACATTTAAGATTGCTACGTTCAGTGTGTAATGGGGGTGAGGCCCATGCGTGTGTCTATGGAGGTCACAGACAATCTGCAGGAGTTGGTTCTCTCCTTCCACCACAGGGATCCTGAGGACGGAACCTACATTGTCAGGCTTGGCAGCAAGCACCTCTCCCTCTGGACTGACTGTCTCACCAGTCCCTTCGGTAATGTATTTTGTACATTTACACCCTCATCTTTGTGCAGCCCAAATAAGGGGAACAAAGAAAGGAAGCCCTGGGCCTCCCCTCCTAGAGTGCTCCGCTTCAATCCCAAGTTGACATCCACAGAACTTTTGACTTTGGAGGAAATCATGTTAAGATGCAACCAACTGATTCTGAATGGAGAGAACTGCCTTGGTTTAAATTCACCACTGTCAGGTGGGAGCTGTGTGAAAGCTATTTAACCTCTGAAGCCTCAGTTTCTTCACCCGTGAAATGGGAAGAACTTAGCAGTTTACACAGACAGGCTGTACTGACACAGCTTGTTATTGCTATTTTTTTTTTAGCATTGATTCTGTAGCTAGTATCAGAGACAGGCATGGGGCACAGGCTACTGGGAGGCCAGGGCAGGAGAGATGAAGTTCAACACCAGCTTGACTACCAGAGCTCAAGGCCAAACTGGGAAATTGAGTAAAATCCTGTCTCAGAATAAAGGGGGGTGGAGGGTGGGGATGTAGCCCATGGTAGAATGTCTGCCTGGGGGTGTGTGTGGCCCAGTGGTAGAATGTCTGCCTGGGGGTGTGTGTGGCCCAGTGGTAGAATGTCTGCCTGGGGGGGTTTAGCCCAGTGGTAGAATGTCTGCCTGGGGGGGGTTTAGCCCAGTGGTAGAATGTCTGCCTGGGGGTGTGTGGCCCAGTGGTAGAATGCCTGCTTAGGGTACACAAAGCCCTGGGCCAACCCCAGAACCACAAACAAGAGAAAAGAAACATGCACCAGTTCATAAGGCTGCTGAGCTAAAAATAGACCTGAGTTGGAGCCTAACTCAGGCTCATATGACCCTGGCTTAGCATGGCCCCCTAGCAGAGTGACTGAAGTCCTGAGGAGCTTCAGAAACTGTCATGAACAGTTTCACCCATCTGACACATTCCACTGTGAAAGGCTTGGGAGGCCGAAAGGCAACGCTGGGCACAAAATTGTAACTGTAATGCCTGGCATACAGGAAGGTGAGAGGAATAACCAGGGCAGCCACACTGACACTGCTCTGTGAGAACTGAGGACAAGTATATGAAACGAGGTTCAACAAATCTCACCACAGCCCAAAACTTGGAAACATCAATGCTCTCATTACATGGCTTGCATCAAGAAGCTTGAAAAACATTTATTCTACAGTGGAGAAGTTCCATGGCATTCAGAGTGACCAAAAGGAACTGTAGACACACACACACACACACACACACACACACACACACACACACACACACACACACACACAATGCAACTTGTACATCAGCATGATGGCTGTCTGTTGTTGATTTCAAGATGCTGTTTGTATGTGCAGGTGCCTAAGGGCAGCTTCAAAAGAAGTGAAGAGAAGGTGTGCACTGCAATGTGTTTCCTCAATTGAACAAAATGGAGTGAATTTAGATGTTTATGACTTTGGTCAACTCCTTGGATGCCTGTGGATTTGTTCCTCAAGTATGCAACAGAGCGTAAAGGAGGAGGGAACTCTATGAATTTCCCTTCTTTCTGGTTTTGCTTTGTTTGCAGCATTGTGGATGGAACCCAAGGTCTTAAACAAGCTCCCAAGCATGGGGGTTGAAAACCAGGGTTTTGCTTATGATTTGCAAGTGATTTACCTACCACCCACTGAGCCGTGCTCCCAGGCCCTCACTGGGGGATTCTAAGCCAGCACATGAGCCCTGAGCTACTGTCCCCATGCTATGATGCACTGAGAATAAGTAACCTGCATAAAGTCACGCTGAAATTGAGCCCAACATTCTGGGTAATAGCTGATGGCATCCGTACCCTGACCTACACACCTTATTCCACATTTCTTAAATTTCCATCTCACACATTTTCATTTCAACTCCCAGAATTCTAAATATAATGAAAGTATACTTAAAAAGAAGCTGACAGCCGGGCGTTGGTGGCGCACACCTTTAACCCCAGCACTCGGGAGGCAGAGGCAGGCGGATCTCTGTGAGCTCGAGGCCAGCCTGGTCTCCAGAGCGAGAGCCAGGATAGGCTCCAAAGCTACACAGAGAAACCCTGTCTCGAAAAACCAAAAAAGAAGAAGAAGAAGAAGAAGAAGAAGAAGAAGAAGAAGAAGAAGAAGAAGAAGAAGAAGAAGAAGCAGCAGCAGCAGACAAAAGTCACAAAATTTCTCCAAGGCCTTTTTTCTCTCTTCTTTTTCAAAGAGAAAAACAAAAACAACCCCTACCCCAAACTCAACAAATCCATGGTTAAGATATTTCTCATCAAATCTCACAGAAGACAAAGGCAAAAAGCCTTGTCAGTCCACAAGACACAAGTGCTGACTGAACACTGCAGGCCGCTCAGGAATGGAAGACAGCCAGCTAATCAGCAAAGGCTCATTGCAGCCGCCACTTGTCTCAATGCCCAATCAATGCCCTAGGCCCCTCCCTCCAAGGCAGAATTCAGCAGTGAACCACCACTGCTGACAGGGTGGAGAACTGGCTGTGCAGGGCGGCACTGTCGCAGCTTAGCAGACAGACCCAGCAAGGCCCAGGGATGGGATGGGAGCATTAGGCCAGAGTTAAAAAATGTTACCAGATAACAAGGAAGCATGGCTGACCAGACAAACAAGCAAGAGACAAGGGGGAAGGAGGCAGGCTGAACAGAAAGGAAAGTAGAGAGGATGAGACAGGTACAAAGCATGGGAGGAGAAGCATTCAGGGTGAGGCATGGGTAGATTCCCCAAATCGAAAGGAAACGCAGATCATACACACATGCACACAGAGTCAAAGACTACGAACGGAAATGTATTCACTCACACTATATACCCCCACCACAAACATAAACATATACATACAAGGACACCACACATATACAAACACATGACACAAATACATACACACACACAAACACACAGACTACACACACATGCACACACAAACAAAAACCACTTTGTTGAAAAAAAGAAAAGGGAGTGGATACAAGCACTAACCTGATATGGATGCCTGGAACCAAACACGGATCCTCTGAAAGAGCTGTAAGTACTCTTAGCCAAGCCATCTCCAGGCCCTACTATACAGTTTAATAACACAGTTGGCCTGCTGAGTTTTTAAAGATGAGCTTCTTAGCAAGAAGAAGGAAAACTGTCTGATTCCATGTCAGGGCCCAAGCCACAAGTATGACATGGACAGCATGCCTTCCACAAACACAAGGACTATGCAACCCTGCCCAGGACCTCACGACACACCAGCTTCACCAGATGCAGACTCCTCTAAGGAGAGACAGGGCCTTGAAACAAAAATAAGGTGGCAGTGATGGTGCTCAATGTGTCCCAGATCAAGGGGGGCTGGGAGGTTAACTCCCAGAGCGGATCCATTGAAACACACAGGAGGCCTGGTTGAATGGCCTAGTTAGTAGAGCACCTGCTGCACATAAAATCTGGGTGTAGGTACAATCCCAGAGCTGGGGAGACAGAGACAGGAGGATACCTGGGACTCCCTGGACAGCGAGCCTAGTCTACTTGATTAGCTCTAGGGCAGAGAGACTCTCTCAGAAAACAAGGTGGGTGGAGGTTGACCCCTGGCCTGTAAAGAGAGATGCAGGAACATATACTCACAACTATACATTCACAATGCAGGCACGAACCTACACACATTCACATGCACACCTACAAAGACAGAAACTTGCACCACACCCCTACACACCCTCATACCCTCAATGTATATACTCACACCTATGCATAACAGCACATAACAAAACATATACAAACACACCCACTCACACCCACACACACCTGCACCTACACAGACACGCACACATCTACAGTCATAACTATATATATATATATGTGTGTATATATATATGTATATATATATATATTTAATGTATACACTGATGCACACACACAGGTACACACTTACACCCCCACACTCTCACACTTATACACAGATGTACACACAGAAGAATAGGGAAAAGGAAACAGGCACAACTTTCACAGTGTTTCCAGAGACAACCAGATGTGGACTCTGTCCTAACCAACAGATTCCCTGTGATGGTTCGTAATGGCATTACTGGGAGATGGGAACTTTCTGGGAAAAGCGGGTCTCTAGGGCCATCTTGCAGCCCCCTCCCCCCCATTTAGCTCCTGCCAGTGCAGAGTTCTATCCAAGAGCACAAGCAACCATGGAATGAAGCCTCTTGACTCCCATCAGCCAAAATAAGACCTTCCTCTTCAAGTGAGTTATGTCAGGCATTTTGTTATAGTGGCAAAGAATGTGATTAAGACGTGTGTGGCATCCACCAAAAGCAGCAGGCCCTGGGGCGGCAGCGGGAACCACTAGGAAGGACAATGTGCCCATAGGAATGAGAGGAGAAGTGTCCAAGGAAGAGAGGACTCAGAACTGAGCAGCTGAGCAACTCAGAGAAGAGCAGAGGGAGAGTAAGGAGGGAGTCCCCCGGCTCCGGTCAGTACAAGACTGCCAGGTCCACCCTGGGTCTGACAAGGGTTCTTGGAGTCTCTGAAAGATTGGCTACACATAGTTACTGTTCTAGTTAGCTTTAACTGCCAACTGGACACAGCCTAGAGTCACCTGAGGGAGTCTCAACTGAGGGACTGCTTAAATTAGATTGGTCTGCAGGAAAGCCTTTGTGGCATTGTCTTGATTGTTAATTGATGTCGCAGGGCAGTGCCATTCCCTGGGCAGGTCGTCCTGACTTGGATGAAATAGCTAGCTGAGCCCAAGCCTGAGAGTGGGCCTGCAAGCAGTGTTCCTCCATGGCTTCTGCTTCAAGTTCCTGCTTTGACATCCCTTTGTGATGAACTGTGGCTTGGAAGTATCAGCACGATAAATATTTTCCTCCTCTGAGTTGCTTTTGGTCAGCCAGTATCATAGCAACAGAATGAAAAGAACACTCCCAAAAATCATCTCCATTTGCTTCTAAGCACAAGCTTGCACTTCCCAGCTTCTGTGACTGACTTCTAGCCAACATACACTATTTTCCTTGCAGTGCTAGAGATCCAACCCAGCACCTCATGGAAGGCAGGAGTTCTACTGCAGCTCCCTCCACTGGAATATGAATGAGGACACTCGGTCCAAGTCCTTTCCAGCCCCACAAACTATTCCAGTGTCCCCCCAAGTTCATTTACTTTCTGTGGTTTATTGTTAACAGACGCAGAGTTTGGGAAAACTGCAGTTAGACATAAAGAGCCACAATATGGCAGGGGCTCTAGGCTGCCAATCATTTGGAGAGACAAGAGTGACAACTAGAAAGCACCAGTTTTGACTTTTTTTTTTAAAGTCATTTTTAAATTTATTTTACATACTAACCACAGTTTCCCCGACCTCTTCTCCTCTCACCCCTCCAACCACCTCCCTTCCACCTGCCCCACGCACTCCTCCTCTATCTCCATTTAGATGTGGTGAGGCCTCCCATGGTAATCAACAAGGCATCCCACCATAGGGAAAAGGTTCCAAAGAGCCAGGTTCTGGTTCCTCTGCTAGGGGCTCCACAAAAGACCAAGCTACATGACTGTCACCTAGATGCAGAGGGCCTAGGCTGGTCCCATGCTGACTGACTCCTTAGCTGTCAATCCAAGGTCTGTGAGATCACACAAGCTCAGACCAGCTGTCTCTGTGGGTTTCCCAATCATGATTTTGACCTCTACCAATCATGCTCATATATTCCCTCCACCCTTTCTTCAACTGGATGCACAGAGCTTGGCCTAATCCTTGGCTGTGGATCTCTGTTCTGGATGAAGGCTCTATGATGACAATTAGGGTAGTCATAAATCTGATTATAGGGCAAGGCCAGTTCAGGTACCTTCTCCATTATTGCTAGGGGTCTTAGCTGGGGTCATCCTTGTGGGTTCCTTGGAGTTTCCCTGGCACAGTCACAGAAAGACAAACACAGTATGTATTCACTTATAAGTTAATATTAGATGTAAAGCAAAGGATAACCAGATTACAATCCTCAGCCCCAGAGAAGCTAGGTAACAATGAGGACCCTAAGGGGGATGCATGGATCACCCTGGGAAGGGGAAATAGATAAGATGTCCTGGGTAAACTGGGGGCAGGGGGAGTAGAGGGGAGAAGGTGGGGGGGATGGGAACATGAGGGACCAGGATGGTCAAGTTGGGGCAGGATGAAGGGAGAGAGTAATGAAAGAGTTATCTTGATAGAGGGGGCAATTTTTGATTTTTAATGAGTGACAAACTTCCATTAAGTTGAAGTCATTCTTAGTTTGGAACCATTTTGTTGTAGCAGCCAGTGTGGGAAGTGTATATACATTTGCTTTTCAACCACAGCTCATTCCTTGTATCCACATCTGAAAACCCCTTAGAGACATGATCAAAACCTGCCAAAGTCCAAACCGTAAATTCATGTAGCCAGAAACCCTCCACACACAGTCATCATCATGAGATAAAGGCACCACTTTTCCAAGCAAAGGCCAAGCTCCACTGATGAGGAGCTCTCAGACACCTAGGTTTGCAGGGTTCGATCCCAGCCCCACTGCTTAGCAGGTGAGATAACTATCTTTCCTGAGTGGTGGGTTGTGAATGCAGCATCTCCTGCCCCACTGGGTTATGTTGGGGGCTACGTGGCCGTGTATATGAGGCACTGTAGATGCTGCCAGCTACAACAGGCTGTTGTTTTAGCTCGGCCAGACTGCACTTGCTGCTATAAGTGGTGGAGACATGGGTTTGGGGACAAGTGTGCACTAAAGAACATTGGGCACAGGTCTCCAGCCAACCCAGGCCACACATGACATAATACTAGACACACCTTGACATCTTTGGGAAAATATGCTAAAGAAAGTGATGCAGTCGCCTACCCTGTTAGCACCACGACAAAGTCCATGACGTTCCAGCCATTCCTCAGGTAGGAGCCTTTGTGGAAGGCAAAGCCGAGAGCCACGATCTTAATTCCAGCCTCGAAACAGAAGATTCCAATGAAGTATGGTTCCGTGTCATCCTGGAAGGGATAGAAGGCAGTGTCAGTGGCATGGGTGGTGGAGGGTGTCATGACCCCAAGGCAGCACACCCAGAGACGGGCCACCTCTCCCTCCCAACAGGCCAAGTGACCAAAGGCCACAACCTCTGAAACTAAGCCAAAGGAATACTCTGGAAGCTGAGCTGCCTCAGATACTGTGTCACAGTGACAGAATGTCAAGAACAACCCAGTTCCTGGGTTAGGAATCCTGAACTTCCTCCCTTAGAGATACAGATGCTACCTTGTCTGAGACTATGAATGCCAAGAGGACATGGCCCAGCAGTAGAACCTGGTCTAGAATCCACCAGTGAGAAGCTGACAGTGTGGCTCCTGGAGTAGAGCTTTTGCCTAGAATTCCCTATTAAGGGGCTGGGCCATGGCTCAGTGACAGAGAGCTAGTCTAGCACGTGTGAAGCTTTGGGTTCATCCTTAGTACAATAAAATGGCAAATGGGTAATAAATAAACAAATCAAGTGTATATTTGACTCTCAGTAGAAAAAAACAACCCTAAAATGATGAGAGACAATTGGTTCTGAGGTATTGCTGGCACTTGTGCTGGGCACAAAAACATTGTCATGGCAACGTGAGGCGCCCGCATTTCCAGTTATGCAGGCATAAGGACACGGCTGTCAACTCTGGATATATCCTAGAGTAATTCTGCTGAGGAAGATGAACATGGAGGGAAATAAAAGCCAAGGAAGAGTGTGAATGATCCTCGGTGACTGAATATGATGGGTGAGTCTGCAGTGGTTAACTTCTCTGTTCTATATTTATATACACTCACATTTTTTTCATGAAAATTTTGTTTCTGGGCATGAGACAGAAAGTAGAATTTGGACTGAGTATGATGCCTTCATGGACAGTGTGATGGTCCCTGTGCCCCGGTGTATACAAGGTCTGCTGGGTTTCAATGGTGGGGCTGGGCAGTGAGGGCTTCCACGTCCCCAGGTCACTGACGATCATGTAAGGTAGGTTCTTCTCCACACAGCTCTCAGGCCAGGGGCCCAGATCCCCTCTACCCCATTGCTCACCAGGCGCTCTGACATGGGCGTCTTGTCGTCATCAGGGAGGTGCTGCTCCAGGGCCAGGACGATGCAGTTGGCAATGATGGTGGCCAGGATCATGTACTCAAAGGGAGTGTGGGGGTTAAGGAGCGGACCACCAGTGGCTTTGTGTTTAGCATTCTGTCCTCTCTCAGCAATTGGGCCCAACACTCTAGCTGCCCCTGGTCCTCTCAGCCGCTCACATCCCTACTCCATCCACACACACAGGACCTGCCTCATCTGTCTGGGGGCAGCCCTGCAGTTCCCAGCCCTGCACCTGTGACTTTTAAAAATGTTTCTATTAGCACATACTAGCTACACACGAGGGTCACATTCAAGCCCCCTCCCTCTCCCTCTCTGGACCCTTTCCATCTATGATTTCTTTTATTCTTTCTTTTTGACTCATGAGTTTAAGATTGTTGGCAGGCAGTGTGCACCCTTGGAGAAGACGTTGCCCTAACTAACTGCGTATGACTCTTCAGGGAAGGCTGAAGCCTCGAGATGCCCTCTTTCCTCCATGACATGGTGCTGGCAGACCCAATCTTGTGCAGGCAATCACAGCTGCTCTGAGTTCAAGATTGCCACAGCATGCCATGCCCCAGCCTGTTCTCCAGCTCTTGGGCATGTTTGCCTCACCCCTGCAGTGCAATCACTCCAAATGCAGGAGCCCTGCACTGGCTGTGGGCACAGCACCGACGGCAGAAGACAGCAAAGTTCCCAGACTCCCAGAGAAGCCAGTAAGTATGTGAAGTGACTCCAGCACATAGACCACACTAGACAGTGCCACAGTGCAGAGAGCACGGCCCTCTTCATGAGTGTGCTAGCATCCATGAATCCAACTGGCCAGAGATCAAAGTGTCCAGAGAGAGAGAAATGTGTCAGGCTGAGCACTTATGTAGGACCCTAAACAACACACTGCAGCAACTATTGAGAGACACGCCTCCAAGTTAGGTCCTCTCACGTCACCTAGAGATGAGATGGCATCTCTGGGAGGAGGTCTGCAGGTCTGGAAGTCAGGGCTTGAATGTCTGCAGATTTTGGTGTTCCTGGGGTCCAGAACTGATCCACTGTGAGTATGGAAGGATGACAATGGATTGCATCTATAGTAAGATGGCGAACGCTATGGAGAAGAGGCAGGAAAGAGACGTGGCCTGGAAGACGTAAAACACTGTAAAACTGTAAAACACCTGCTGTGCAGGCATAAGGATCTCTCTCAGTGGAAGCCCCAGCATCCACACGAAAGATGGGTACACTGGTGCCCCCAAGCACTGGAGAGGCGGGAGTGGACCCCAGAGCTTGCCAGCACTCTAGCTACAACAGGGGACCCTAGGCTTACTGAGATACTGTCTCGAATCCTTAGGTGCAGAGTGATTGAAAAAGACGCCTGGCACTGACCTCACCAACCTCTGACTTCTACGTGCACATACCCTACAGTGCAAAAACACCTATACAAACATACACACACCCACACAAACGTGCACATACACATACACACACAAAACAAAACTGTGGTCTGCTGTGACATCCAAAGCATAAACAACAAAAGAAAAATGAACATGGGCCAACAAGACCTTCTTGGTGGGTAAAGGCACTTAGTAACAGTCTGGCAACCTGAGTGTGATCCCTGGAACCAACATGGTGGAAGGAGAGAAATGACTCTTGAAAGTTGTTTTCTGACCTCCATCCATAAACCGTACACACACACACACACACACACACACACACACACACACACACCCCAAAGTGAGCACCATGCATGCATGGCCCATCACCTGCAATTTAAAAGGAACCACAGGGAGGTATCAGTTCTCACTCCCACATAAACAGCAGGAAATAAAACAAAGCTAGGAAGCACCAGGTGCTGAGGTTACTGGGAGTCTTGGGAACCCTGTGCACTGCTTTGGGGAGCATGAAGCTGTGTGGCTACATTGAAAATTAGCCTGGCATTTCCTAGGAAGGTTAAATATGGAATTACCACCCCGCACTGGAACTCTACTCTGAGGTACAGAGCCCAAAGAACTAGGAAAATAGGAACTCAGACAAACACTGCTATGTGAATGACAGCAGCATATGCTTGATCTGCCAAAAAAGGGGAATTCAGTGTGAACTCCTGCTTAACCCTGGAGTGATGCACTGACACATGGGCAAACCTTGGGAATGTGAGGCTGGGTAAAAGGAGCAAGGCACAAAGGGACCCAGGGCCACTGTGTATGGATCACACACCATCAGCAGATCTTCAAGGCAGCTTCCTGGATGCTGGGGCTGACGGAGGGAGAGTGATAGCTTCATGTGTGGGAACCAGATACACAGCTGTATGAAACCTTGACTGTACTAAATGCCATGGCATTAGTTACTTGAGAACATCTTAGGCATTTAGGAGGCAGAGGCAGACAGATCTCTGTGATTTTAAGGCCAGCCTTGTCTATATAGCCAGTTCCAGACCAGCAAGGGCTACAAGTGAAGTTCAGTCTCTAGGTGGGGTGCTGAGGACAGAGACAGGGCTCAGCAGATGAGAGTGTAGAGGACCCAAGTTCAGCTCCTAGGATCTGACACCTTGGGAGTTCCATGGGCACTGTGCGCTCTCTCTCTCTCTCTCTCTCTCTCTCTCTCTCTCTCTCTCTCTCTCTCTCTGTGTGTGTGTGTGTGTGTGTGTGTGTGCCTCTGTCTCTGCTCTCACACACAGAGACACACAGCACACAGACACACACACACAGAGTGAGAGAGAGAGAGAGAGAGAGAGAGAGAGAGAGAGAGAGAGAGAGAGAGAGAAAGTGTCAGTCTTTGTGGGCTGGGGGATGACTCATTAAAGGCTAAGATTCACCACCAAAGCAAATAATCTTTTGTAAGAAACGGTCAGAGCAGGCATCTGGGGGGGGCAATCTGACAGTATTTGAGAGAGGAGAAGTGCCCTTTCCTTCTGTCTCTCTTCCTCATCCCAGGAACTATCTGTTGGGCTCCTCAGGAGGATCCACATTGTTGCTCCGATTCGACATATAGACTATTTCACAGAGAACTCTCATGTTCTCTGGCTCAGTCTCTCAGAGACAACCCTAGTCCACCAACAGCTTGTGAATGGAGCTGGCACTCTTGGAGCTGGAAGGCTGAGAGTACACAAGCAGATGTCAGACATGCAACCACAGCACCCCGAGAACAGGGGCAATGGGCCCCCAACCTGACACGCACCTGAGTGGGCACTGTCCTGGGCAGAGTGCAGCAGCATGCATGGTTGCTGTCCGCAAAGCCCAATGAATGTATCATGTGTGTCCCCAAGGACAGCGTGCCTCCTAGTCTGAGCTGGGGGAACTTTGACCCTCTCAGCATTTCTCTTTGAGAAGGTGATTGGCTTGTTCTCCTCTTTGAATCTAGATCTGTTGGGCAGTTTGCTTGTTTTTTTGAGGCAAGGTCTCAATCTTGAACCTGGAGCCTCCTGTCTCAGCCCCCAAGTGATGGGATGACAGGCCACTACATTTGGTATTCTGGAGGAGCCATCAAACCATCCTTAGAAAGTTGGAAGGGGCTAAAGCGTGAACCCATTTTCCAGGTGGAAAGGCAAAGGAAGAGGCAGTAAACTAGGAGGAAGCATTTCAGGAAGGCAGGAAATCAGGCCTTTTCTGTTTGCTGTCAGTCTCACTGCTCAGCTGCAAACAGCAATTTAGGAAGACAACAAAAGAGCCTCACAGCCCATCAGTCCTGGCTTCTTGCCTCTCAGCACCAGTCTCTAGTCCCAGAACAAAGCACTGCAAAGACTCTCCTCCATCTCACCCTGCAGCCTGGCAAACAAGAGCCAATGTTTGCACACACAGAAAGCAAGGCCAAGCCCTCACTGGCTCTCCCAGCCTGGGTGGCTGCTTCTTCATGCAGCCACCATCTATCTCCCTCTGGCACTCCTTAGCTTCCTGTCCCCAGATGGCTGCCATGAAACTGCCTTTGCAGCAGCTGGCATCGTGTTCAGGTGCTGCTGTGTCAGCAGGGTTTCTATTGCTTCAGAGCCCAGCGTCCCCCAGGTCTGAAAGGAAGGCTTGACACGAAGATTAGTGGAAGTGAGACTCCATTCTTTCTCTGCAACTTCATTGTATTTTATCTGTCAGCTTTGGCAGTTCCGGGGATGGACCCCTAAGCCTCGCACATGCTAACAAGCCACACACTCAGCTCTCGTCCCACTTTTTACTTCAAGACAGGATCTCTTACAGTCACACAGGCTGGCCTTGATGTCACTCTGCAGCCCAGGCAAGTCTTACACCTACAACTCTTCTGCTCAGCCTCCCAAGTCCCTGGAATGACAGACTCAGATCCCCAGAGTTCGATTACTGGAACCCCTAGAAAAAGCCAGGCCTGTCATCCCAGTGCTGAGGAGGCAGAGACGGGTGGATCCCCATGGCTCCTCAGTAGCTAGTCTGGCTGAAATGCTGATCTCCAGGTTAGAGAGAGAGGAGGTGTCCTCTGTCTAAGAGGAGGTGGACAATGTTTCTAAGGATGACACCCAAGGTCACACACAGGAACTCACACAGGCAACCACATTTCTTTTAAAAAGCCATTTGTAGAGCTGGAGAGATGGGTCAGTGGTTAAAAACACTTGTTGCTCCCACAGAGGACCCAGGTTCAATTCCTGGAACACACATAACCATCTATAACTCCAGTTCCAGGGAATCTGACCCTCTCTTCTAAACCCCAACAGCACCAGGCATGCACACGGTGTACATACACACACTGCAGCAAAATACTCATACACATAAAAAAATCTAAAAGAAATGTTTTTAAGCCCCTCAAAATGTGCTTCTGCCATGAGAAGAGGGGATGAGCCTGAGAAGAGAGGGAAGATTATCCTGGGAGGAGCTGGGAGAGGAGTCTCCTCAGCTCCACCCCCTCTACCTGACCTGTGGGTTGCAGCTCACAGCTGTGCTGAGCAATGCCTGTACTGGCTACACTGCCCCCTGGGCCCAGGAGAGAAAGGCACTGTGTCAGCAGGTCTGGAGGCCCAGGCAGAGAGGAGGAGAGAGAGGCAGCGGGTGAGGAGTGGGAAGGGGAATGAGTCTGCTGGGAAGCCAGGCTGCCTCCCCGCCCGCCGGACTCCTCTAACGGCCCCACAGGACCCACAGAGCATCCTGGTAGGAGTCTCTAGAAATGACTGAGAACTGCTTGGGGAAAGGCAAGGCTGCATGTACTCACAGGGCCTTGTCTTTTGGCAATTGGTCCATCAAAGAAAAATCACTTCTGAAAGTGGACACAGCAGTGAGTGCCCAGCCTCAGAAGCCCTTGGAGAGACCCTTGTCTTCCTCCTGCTCCCATGATGCCCTCCACCCCCACCTCAGCTCCCGCCTTAAAGAGGGTCTGGGGACTCTGGTGACCCTGTCCCCAGAAGAGGCTAACAAGGGACCTGTGCTGAGGAAGCACAAGGAATGTGTCAGTCAAGTTCGCAGGAGCCCCACAGACCAGTTCTCCCAGAAGCGACCTGATACCCAGCTTCCGCCATTTTCAGCTGCCAGCCGTAGAGCAAAGGGCCTTTGAGCCCTGGGTGTTTGAGCCCCAGTGCTCACTACAATAAGCACAAGCTGCCATATTCTGCCACTATCACTGAATGAAGCACTGGGCCCAGATGTTCTGGTCCATTCACAGCTCAGCCACCATAGCACAGCTGTTGACAGGAAGGCATTGCTGTAGTAGGCAATGTGGCCAGGGCTGTGCCCCTTGGGGTCCCTTGAAACCACCCTGCCAGATGAGTTCTGTACTTAGTCTCATTTGAAATGAAATCAAGGTTCAGACAGATTTTTAAAACTTGGTCAAGATCACAAAAGAGGCAGGAGACTAGGGCTTACACGGAGGCACATGCCACAACCCATAATTTAATTTTACTATTTTTTTTTCTTTTTGCAATGTGAGAATGGAACCCAGGGATCTGATACAGCTGAGTGAGGTGACACTGAGCCATGCCCCAAGCCTGGTCACTGGCCAGGATGTTATAGTTAGACCCACTGTGAGATGTTTCCCTTTTTTCTTCTTTTTGCAGGGTTTGAGGTAGGATGAGATCTCACAGATGCTAGCTGAGCACTCTGGCACTGTGCAGCCCAGGCCTCACTTGCCATGCTTTGAAGCATGCTTTTGCCTCTGTTTAAAAAGCAGAGTGGGGCCGGGCAGTGGTGGTGCACAGCTTTAGTCCCAGCATTGGGTAGGCAGAGACAGGCAGATCTCTGCGAGTTCAAGCCAGCCTGGTTTATAAAGCAAGTTCCAGGACAGGCTCCAAAGCTACACAGAGAAACCCTCTCTTGAAAAAATATCAGAATGGGGGTTTTGGAATATTTTTTAGACGGGGTATTGCAATGTAGCCCAGGCTGGCTGAGCACTCCTTGGTGTTCTAACCATAGCCTCTCAAGTGCAGGGATCTCAGATGTGCTCCACCATGCCTAGTCCTGCACTTGAAACCTTAGCCAAACAAATTATATTTTACCCAAGATCTAAGTAACTGCTACTATCAATTCATTCATTAATGATGCTGAGGGATAATCCAGAGCCTCGCACACTGGAAAATGTTCTACTGCTCAGCCACAGCTCATGAGCTAATTACACAATGATCAATCACTGTGTGCTAGCCACACCTTGTAAGCCCATCAGAAACAAGTCGCCATGAATGACCAGTCCAGCTCTCACCAACTCCATAAAGTCCCATGTTCTCAGGCTTCGAACTCTTTAGCTTGCAGCATGAGTCACAGCCAAAGCTAGAAAAGGCTTTCCCCCTCTATCCAACAGTGGTCCCAGGAAACATTCTAACAAAAGGGCAGGCAGGGACATTCAGCACCATGGCCAGCAGCCAATGGAGGGGCGTTCTACTGATGCTGCAAGAGAGGGTGGGTAGGATGTGCTGAAATAGTTCAGCATCAGAGGGCTGGCTGGTGACTGCAAGATCTGCATCTCACCTCCAGGGTGAGAGAGGGGAGAGATTCATCATGTCTCTAAGAACATGAGTAGATGGCTGTTGTAGTGATGCAAGCCACTAATCCTTCCCCAGCACTTTCAAGGTAGAGGCTGGTGTTGAGTTCAAGGCCAGATTGGTTTACATAGAAAGTTCCAGGCCAGCCAGGGAAACATAGTGGAACTTGGAATTAAAAAAAAAAAAGATTTAAGTTGGTTTGAGATGCTTTTTGTTTCATATTATCCAAGGGATTCCAAGGCTTTGGTGCTGAAAGAGTCTCCTCGAAAGGCAGATGCATCTATGTGCATTCAACACTGGGAATATGTACACAGGAAATCCTAGAGCAGGGACAGATGCTGAGGTGGGAGGGCTGTTAGTCTGTGGCTGCCCTCGAGGGTTACAGAGTAAGCCTGTACCTCCAGCCACCCTCATCTCTCAAGAAGTGACCCAGTAAATTTTGTAAGGGCTTGCGAGTCAGAGATGGCTCTGAGTTGGGTAAAAACATGCTTCCTTGAGCCTGTTTCCTCAGGGTGAGCTGTGAAAAGCAGCCAGACAGAATGAGTACTCAGCAGTCAGGGATGGTTTCTACTGCTTATTCCCGGTCCTCCAATGACCAGAACGTTTAATATGCTGTGAACACAGAGATGAGGTTCATCCCATTGTAACCAAACAATGGAGTTTATTGTGTTTATAACAGCAACTGCTGTTCCCAGCATTGCTCCCTCCCTCCCCTCCTCCCCCTGCCCCTCCCCCACATCCCTCTCTCCTCTCTCTCTTCCCCTTTTCCTTTCTCTTTCCACCCCTTCCTTCCCAGCCTCTTGTAGCCCAGCCTGGGCTGGCCTCAGCCTTGCTCTTCCTGCCTTTACTCTGCACCACCCCTCCCTGGGACTCTTCTCACAGGTCTCTGTTGCTAGATCTAAAGGCATTGCTGCACCCTGCACTCACCCCGCTGAGTGCACTGCACCAGCCCCAGTGCCTTGCTGTGTGCACACTGCACTCACCCCACTGAGTGCAACATTTATTTGGGAAACTTGTGTGATTAGGTCAATCGCCCTCACTAGAATAACAGTCCCATTAAGGCAGGACCTGGGCTCATTCTAGGCCACATCCCAAGCATTTTCTGAGTGTAGGACACAGAGCAGCTGCTCAGTAAATACAACTAACCAAATGAAAGCACAAAGGGCTAATTTCTTCTTGCAGAACTTGATGCTAACAGCCCCCTCTAATTTGCTGGGCCTAATACCATCCTGGACATATTACTGCCTAACAGTAGGATGGGCCTTGTTCTCTTAAAAGGTTGCAAATTATGAGTGGCTGCCTCATCATTTATTTAATACTCTCCCAGCACTTCAGCTGGTCTCCATTACTGGCAAAGCAGGTCTGACTACTTGCCTGTATCTCTGTGTCTGTGAGAATTTCAGAGATACAAAGAGGGTCTGAAGAAGTTATATCTGACATTCATTCTTATGTGAATCACTCCTGAATTTATAAGGCTGTATTTTTTTCCATTAAAATGAAGCTATGTGAGGGACCAGAAAGATGGCTAAGTGAGTACAGGTGCTTACTGCCAAGCTTGACATCTGAGTTCAGTCAGAGGACCCATATCATGGGAGGAGAGAACCAATTCCCATAAGTTGCCCTCTGACATACACACCTGCACACACACACACACACACACACACACACACACACAGAGAGAGAGAGAGAGAGAGAGAGAGAGAGAGAGAGAGAGAGAGAGAGAGAGAACACACCCCAAATAAGCAAAATGTAAAGAAATTTAAGTGCTATGAGGAGCTGGGTAGAAAGAAGGCTTGGAGGCAATCACTTCCTGAGCATAGCATGGACCTAGCTCAGGTTCCACCCTAACCCCTCCTCCCAAAGTGACTATATGGCCACATGTCCTTCATCTGAAATTAAATCCACAGTTCAACTGTACAAAAAAAAAAGCTGAAACATGGAAGAATCAAGACACCCCCACACAGACACACAGACTCATACACAGAGGAACTCACACAGACACACTCACACACACACCCACAGACACACTCACACACCCACACAGACACACTCACACAGATGGTCCAGAAGTTTCCACCTCAAGCAAGTAAGGGCACCAGCATCCCTCCAGTGTTCCACTGGCAGTACCAAGAACCAAAGTGCTGAACAGCACCTGGTGGGGTCCCCTCCCTCCACCACTCCCACACCTTTCTATGACAGTTTTTTTTTCTATGACAGTTTTCATGTTGCTCCCTCCCTTAGCTCCATCTTATCATGAACCATGGCTCCTCTAGTTTTCCAAATACCAGCTCCCTCCATGCCACCATACCCCAGCATCCATCCTTCTCTAGAGACATGGCCTTTTCCTCTCTATTTCTCTTAAGTTCAAGCCAGCTCCCCACCTGAACTCAGAGGGCCCTTCTCCAGTCTTCCTACTAGCCTTGAACCCTCGGACCCACATCCTCTTTCCTCTCCCTCCCAAACAGCACCCATTCCAGAAAGCACCCACCAATCTTGAGCTGCAGAACATTCCCAAAGAACAGCAACCACCGAGGCAGACACTGGACTCAGCATTAGGCCACAGATGGCCACTGGTGGAACCCCAAGTTCCCATGGAAGAAACAGTGGTGAAGCTCTGCTCAGGGACAAGAAAGTGACCTTGGGAGAAACTGTTACTTTCCCACCAGTGCAAGTACTGTCCATGACTGCAGCTCCACTGCCACCCCAGCATTCCTCATAGAAAGCAGCAGCCAAGCTGTGCCCTCCAGCCTCTGCAGGCCCCGCTGGCACACCCTCTCAGAATGGACTCTCCTCTGTGGCCACCTGCAACCTCTGGTTTATCTTTCTCTCATCTGTCCATCCATCCATCCATCCACCCACCACTGTGTCATGACAGTCTGTGGAGAACCTATTAGTTATCATCTGTCTATCCACCACCTATCTTCCTAATCCATCACCTACCAAGGTTCAGTCTGAGATATCGGTCCTCCATGTATCTGAGGCAGGCTCTTGTTGCTGCCTAGGCTGGCTCATTTCGGGCCTCCTCAGCCTCCCCGCTCCTGGGACCACAGGTTTGGCCTCCACACTGGCTCTCATGAGATGTCTGCTCTGACTGCTGCCTTTCTGTGTTCCTCTGCTTTCCTCCCATCCTCCTGGCCTCTAATCTCGACTTTTCCTTTTCCCCTTCCCTTTGTTCTACCAAATCTCTCCTAGTCAATTACTCCTTCCCTATGTATCTATGAACCCATGTGCTTGCATGTCTGTCTGCCCAATCTATCCATTCTTCCTGTCTATTTCCTGTGTTTATTCCTCCACCCATCTGCCTGTCTATCCACCCCTCTGTGTAGCTAGGTGTATGTCTACATCATCTCTCCATCCTTAACTCTGTCCTTTCCCTCTTCTGGGGAATCTTAAGCATTTCTGCAGCTGGTATTCTCTGCTGCCCCCAAAAGAACATGCACCTGCTCAATGTCCACAGAGGGCAGGCTTAGTGTTGAACTTTCGGCCTGCCCCCCACCCCACTCCTCCCCCGTAGGTGAGTATGGACACCAAACAAAAGGACTGGGGGAAAGTAAAAAGATCCAGTGTCTCATTTTCTCCTGCCCAGTGTGGCCCCGGTGATGGCTGAGTCTCCTAGTGCCTTCTCAGGGGACTCTTGTGTTGAACCTGTCTGTTTTCACATCTCCTAAGGCTGCCATAGCAAACTATACATCCAGAGTGGAGGCCATGAGCTCAACATCTTCAAAAGACTCAAGTGGTAAAGTGGTAAAGGCTCAGCCTCAGGGCAGGCACTGGCAGGTGGGGACACCTTTAAGGGTACCAGCCCTAGTCAGGGGTTGGCAGGAAGATCAGGGCCATGAGTTCCAGACCAGACTTGGCCACACAGTCAGAACAAGAGCAAGGAACCATAGCAAGGAAAGAGGAACAGGGGTGGGGGGAGGAGGAAGGAGGGAAAGGGGAAGAAGGGGAGAGGGAAAAGAAAGTTGGATCCTAGTGGAATTTGGGTCTCTAGAGAAGTGCTCTTGAAGGGGACTGTGGACTCAGTTGGCCCTCTCTCTTTCCTTATTTTTTGACTCCAGATGTAAGTCATTTCCTTTACCAGAGGCCCCAAGACACATCCATTCAATCCTGAAATGGAACCAACAGAGTCATGAGCCAAAATTAACCTTTTTCCCTCATAAGTTAATTGCCTTGGGCATATTGCTATAGTGACAGAAAGCTGATGAATACAGTAACTCAAAACAATGGAATTCGAGTCTCTCTATGTTCCAGAGGCCAGCTGTCCAAAATGACAATGTCAGCAAGACTGAGCCCCTTCCCTCTTCCCACTACTCCTTCCTGATCACTTCTTGTCTCTGTCATGTCACGTGAGTGGACGCCTGCAATTTGTGACTTGCATGTCTGGGTTCTCACACTGGGCACAGTGCTCTGGCACCTGAGGTCTCAGGGACAAGCCGGCCACCCCCTCAGGCTTCCTATGTGGTCACTCAGCGCCCAACTGGGAACACTGTTCTGGGAGTCTGAGAACCCTGGAAGAGGTAGAGGTCACTGGGGTGGACCTTGAGCCTTCACAGCCTACCCCACGTCCTGTCCGCTCTCTTTCCTGGTTTGTGGAGCTGTGTCTTTTTTTTTTTCTTTTTTTTCTTTTTTCTTTTTTCTTTTTTTTTTTGGTTTTTTGAGACAGGGTTTCTCTGTGTAGCTTTGGAGCCTATCCTGGCACTCGCTCTGGAGACCATGCTGGCCTCGAACTCACAGAGATCCACCTGTTTCTGCCTCCCGAGCGCTGGGATTAAAGGCGAGTGCTGGGATTAAAGGCGCTGTGCCACAAACGCCCAGCATGGAGCTGTGTCTTAACCACTCCCACTGTTGCAGGGTCCTCAACGAAATGGACCAAGTCCCCCACATGTGAGCCCAAGCATCTCTCTCCTCCCTTAATCTGCTTCTTAGCAAAGGGAATCGTAACTATACCCTACCCCAGACGTCCTGGGTAGTGGGGAGGATAGCTTGATTTTGGGTGGCAGTGCCTGGCAGGAGGGCATGAATTTGACTTCAGAAGCAGTGCTCACTGGATCTGTCGGGTGCATGAGTGGGTGTGGGTGTGGAGCTAAGATGCCTCGCTCACCTGATATTACATGCAGTGAGGTCAACTTGGAGAAGTAGATGAGTTTAGGGAGGGAGTTGAAGAGTTGGTCTTGGTACTGTAATAGACTGAATAGTATTTCCCCAAACTTCAGGTTTTCCTGGGACCTTGGTTGTGATCTTATTTGGAGATGGGGTCTTTACAGATATAAACCAAGCTATGCAGGGTTAGAGTTGGAGTAGGATTCTAGGCATTTTCAGTATGTGAAGACAGCTCGGGGCTACAGGGATCTGACCCAAGCTAAAGGCTGCCTGGAGCCACCAGGGGCTGTAGGAGGCAGGAAGTGTCTTGATCTGCACTTGCACATGAGTTAAACAGACATTCTAGAACACTGCACTGAGAAATGTTCCTCTGCATTTCCCCAGGTATCTGGATCTGCCCAGCCCTTCTCTCACCTGCCCTGCAAGGCATGAAGGCTCTCCTTGCTTGGTCATTAAAAAAAATACAAAAGCAACACACTGCACCCCACTCCCAAAAGCGCTCACTGTGCAAACACTATTGATTGAATCCAGAGCCTCTGGCAGCAGTCCCAGGAGCTCCATCAATATGAGACCCAGGGCTGCAGGAACATTGGGAGGCCAAGAGTTTTCTGCCTGGGTCTCTGCTGACCCTGACTGAATCTCTCCCCATGATGAGGGGCATTTACAGGAAGGGGAGGGATGTGTGTCATGGTTCTCACATCCTGCTTAGGTGGACAAAAGGAAATGCCTTGTCCCTCCGAGCTATTTGAATCATTTGTTAATTTGCAAGTAGGGCTGAGTCCTCAGAGCACTAGCCCAGCAGGGAACAAGAGAGAAAGAGAAAAGGGCTGAAGACTGGAGACCCTCAGTCTAACAGCTCTGGCTGCAAAGGGAGCATCTAGAATAAGGCAGAAAACGCTTCAAAGTGAAGAGTGGGCTGGGCATGGGACTGCACACCTTGGTCCCAGCACTTGGGAGTCAGGATCTCTGTGAGCTCAAGGGAAGTCTGGGCTACTTGGTGAGACCCTGCCTCAGAAATATCAAAAACAGAAAGAGGGCAAGAGAAGATGAGGATGAGTAAGAGAATGAACTGGAGCAGATTTCTCCACCATTTAGCAGGATGGAGAGAAAAAGAGGAGGGAGGAGGTGCAGGAGAGGGGACTACAGTCTGGGGCTCAGAAAGAGGGAAAGCTAGATGAGGTTAAAAAAAAAGAAAGAAAGAAGAGCCCTACAGAAAGAAAGGAGTATTTGCACCCGGCTCACAAAAGAGAAGCTAGCTGGTCAGCACAGGTGACATGCTGCTGCAGTAACAAGCAAGCCCTGGAAGCCTCCACAGGACTCTCCTGATGAAGCAGGTGCTGGACTAGGCCTTCTCCCTCCAGCACTGACTCGGGATGGAACCTGGCCGTACACACTGGCTTCACAGCTCTGCCCAGACAGAACCCACGCTGCTCCTCTCATGTTCACTGGCCAGCTCCCTCCACATGGCCACACCTGACATCAAGGACATTGTTGCTGAAACTCTGTGATTGGAAAATCACAGAGTTCAATGCTTCAAGCCTGTGATCTAGCACTGGAGAGGCTGGCCTAGGAGAGTTACTCAGAGTTCAAGGCCAGACTCAGGGACAATAGAGGTTTCAAGGCTGGTTCAGGCCACATGAGGACCCTGTTTCAGGAAAGCAAGAGGTACAGACTAGATTAGAGAATGTCCTCTTACACGGCTTGCCCAGAGCCAAACAGCTCTGCAGATGTCAGAGGCAGGATTTGAACCCAGGGCTCTATCCCCTGCTCTTAGCAATGAGGATAAACCTAGATAGCAGGTGGAGACAGGCAGAAGGAACAAGATGATAGCTTGAGGGAGGGAGAGGTGAAAGGAAACTTCTAACAGCATAGGGGAGTCTCATCTTCAGAAACAAAACACTGAAACATGCAGGAAGGAAGTAGGGGGAGAGCACCAAAGAGGGCTGAGGAAGACACACAAGTGCAGACACCGGGGCTGCACAAGCAGAGGCCAGAAATTGGTGTCCAGGTCTTCCTCAATTGCTTTGCACTCTCCACTCTCCACCTTAGTTTGTGAGATAGGGTCTCTCACTGAACCTGAAGTTCACTGACTGGCCAGAAGTCCCATGGACCCTACTTGTGATGGTGTCACAGGTTCACACCAGCTTTTATGTGAGTATGTGCTGGAGATCCAAACTCAGGACATCATGCTTGCAGAGCAAGCTGTCAGCCAGACTAAACACAAAGTCCTGCTCTCCTGTGATCCTCCTGCCTCAGCTACCCTTGAGTAGAGGGAAACACCTTGCCTCACAAGAGCAAGAATTCATGCGGGATGAAGAGTTGGAGACACAGTGACAAAGTCCCTATACTCAGCACGCTCTCTCCAGAAACGTCCATCTGTACCATGCTGAAGGTATAGCAAATTCTGGCCACAGTAGCATCTGTTTCGGAGACGCAGGAGTGGAGCTTGCCAAGCCCTGTGTCAGCTGCGCTGCCCCTCTCTGGACGTCATCTTTTACTCAGTTCCCAGAAATGTGGACTGCATTTGGCTGGCCCTGGCTATACCCTCTAACAGCTCCTCCCCACCATTAAGGCAGGCCAGCTGGCTTCTGTGCACTCAGCCAGCAGTGGGAAGGATGTCAAAGTCAGGTAGCCCAGGTGGGCCTTTAGGCAAGGCTGTCAGCTTATCACAGCCACTTTCATTCGGTCCCCTGCTAGATATCAGAGCTTGCCAACTATGCACAGAGATCCTATTGGCCAAATTCAAATTATACCTGGAATCCGTGGCTGCTAGAACTGGGTTTGGGGAGGGAAGGGATGGGAAGCTACCTTAAGCAGGTGCAGGCCTTCTGCAGGGGTCGGGGAGGGAGGGGGTAACAACATGCTGTGAGGCTGCAGGACACAGAAACACTTGCAAGCATTTGGCCACAATTCTACTATTAACACCCCTCAGAATGCAGCCCTCCTGGTTGGCTTTCAATACCACACCATGCTGACTCCTCGGCACCACCCATGTGAACCAACTATCACTCCCTTCTTTCCCTGCTCTGCCCTCACCCCTGCCCCTCCCCAGTGTTTCCCAGAAGACTTCTGAATCATGCCCCTTCCTTCTGTTGCTCCTCTGGTGGCTCCAACCCCAAGCAGAGGTTCTCCCTAAGGCAACAGGCTCTGCTCAGCCTGCTCACCTTCCTTCTGCCCTCCATCAATGGCACTCTCCCTTCCAGAGCCACAGACTCTACTTACAGTCTTTGAAAACAGTAAACAATTTTTTATTTATCAAGTTGCACAAAGTAACATATGGCTTGTTTCGATGTTTCTCAACTGTAGGCAACATACCACTTACTTTCTTATTAAACTGTACATAATGCATTTTTAAGGTTTATTTTTATTATTCTTTATTAATTGTGTGTGTGCAGGTGCCAGATGAGGCCAGAAGGGACACCGGATGCCCTAACACTGGAGTTACTGGGGGTTGAGAGCTGCCATGTGGCTGCTGGGAACTGAACCCAGGTCCTTTGCAAGAAAAGCAAGCACTTTTAACTGCTGAGCCATCTCTCCAACCCTTAATGTGCAACTTACTGGTTTTGTTGGTTGCTTAGCATGTGTCATAAGGTAACATGTACTTCATGATTCTGCTGCTTATACCTCCTCAGAAGGAGTCAGTCCCACAATGGCGGGAACTCCTGTGTTCTGTGACAGTATCTGTCCCTCGTGGTACTCTCCATCTACTTCTAGTAGGTGAGGGTGTAGCTGTGGAGCATGACCACTTTCTGTCCATTTTAGAGATAAAAAACAACATCACCAAGGATGTCGCTCAATCTGTTTGTTAAGTGGCTCAATGCCCAGACTCTCAAAAGCAAGAGTGGTCACTGGTACCCTCACAGTGGTATATTCCATGTAGAAAGGAGTACTCTGGAAGGGAGGCTGGCCATCTTCCCATCATGCTACTATGGAGCCTTTAGCACTCTCTGAAGACCCAACAGCACTTGCGATCTTGCTGTGACAAACATCATTGCCAAAAGCAACTTGGTTAAAAAAAAAAAAAAAAAAAGGGTTCATTTCATCTTAAACTTCCAGGCACCAGTCCATCATCACAGGAAGCTACAGCAAAACTGAAGCAGAGGGGATAAAAGAGTGCTTCTGACTTGCTTACTTAGCCCGCTTTTTTTTCAAACTATTTTCTTTTTTCAAAAAATTATTTTTATGTGCATTGGTGTTTTGCCTGCACGAATGTCTTTGTGAGAATGTCAGATTTCCTGGAACTGGAGTTACAAAACAGTTGTGAGCCACTATGTGGGTGCTGGGAATTGAACCCAGGTCCTCTGGAAGAGCAGCCAGTGCTCTCAGTCACTGAGCCATCTCTCCAGCCATTTCAGATTGCTCTCCTACACCACCCAGGAGCCATCAAGGGAGCAACAGAAGGAAGTGGCACGATTCAGAAGTCCTCAGTGGGAAACACTGTGACGGAGGGGCAGGAGTGAGGGCAGGTGCAGGGAAAGAAGGGCCCTCCCACTTCAATCATTAAACACAGACTTGCCCACAGACTTGCCTACAGGCCGATATGATGGAGGCAATTCCTCAATTAAGAGTTCTTACAAGGTATATCTAGGTTTGTGTCCAGTTGACAAAAACCAATAGTATAAGATCCAAGGGCAGCCGGGCAGTGGTGGCGCACACCTTTAATCCCAGCACTTGGGAGGCAGAGGCAGGTGGATCTCTGTGAGTTTGACACCAGCCTGGTCTACAAGAGCTAGTTCCAGGACAGCCTCCAAAGCCACAGAGAAACCCTGTCTCGAAAAAAACAAAGAAACAAAACAAAACAAACAAACAAAAAAGATCCAAGGGCAGACACCTCCCCCATCATTTTCTTTTCATCCCTAGGTGCAATGGTCAATTTTAAGTGTCAACTTGATACAATCTAGAATCAATGACTGGTGAAGAGTCTTAGGGACTGTCTGGATCGGGTTGGACTGTGGGAGATTATGCTGGTTTTATTAACAGAGGTGGGAAGACCCACCCCCTGTGGGTGGCACCATTCCCTGGGCTTGGGTCCTGGACTGTATAAGGAGGAGAGAATGAGCTGAGTGAGCTGGCACACATTCACGCCCTCCCTCTCCTGACTGGATGTGACTGGTGCTTCAAGTCCTGGCCCTGACTTTCCTGCTATGGAGGGCTGTACCCTGGAATCGAGAACTAAAACAAACCCTTTCTCCCCTAACTCACTTTTGTCAAGGAGTTTTATCACGGCAACAGGAAACAAACCAAGACAGCATATTCTCAGGCTTGTAGAGAAACGGCCACAGCCCAGCTCCCAAGGAGCAGCCTGACTTTTCTCCCCCAACCAATCTTTTATCTTTCAGGAAACCCAGAGTACCTAGTGCCTCCTTCACGGTGTGTGTGTACATGACTGCTTGCCTGTCTGCTGCCTGCCTGACTTTCCAGACTGTGTACAAGTGTGTGGAGACTCAAGGCTCACCTCAGCTGTTGCTCCTCGGGCTCACCCCACCTTGTCTTGAGTCATTGGCCTGCAACTCATCCATCCATGGGATTGAGCCCCAGGGTCTCCGCCTTCCCAAAACTTGGTTTTCATGGGTTTTTCAGAGGGAACTCTGCTCTCCACACTTCCCCAGAAGCCCTCTTTCTCAGCCAGGAAAACTTTCAAGAATGTTTGCGTTTTGTTTTATTATTTCTTCATCCATATTTTCACTCTGGACTTGCACAGTTCTGGCCTGATCATGGTCCTCCACCACCACAAAATAGCATGGCACAAAATAAGGTGCTGAGTGCTTGAAGAACAGGATGGAGGTTAATACAGGCAGTGCTCAAGGTGTGGAATGTATTACCTTTAATGGGAAACTTCAGGGATTTATAACCACCCCCAATTCCGGATTGGGGCAAAAGTGCATTCCACAGCTGCTTCACCCTCTAGTGGCAGAAACAAAAATAGACACAAATGTGGGTAAGCAGGTCATGGGTAAAAGAGACGCTCCCTGTGGATTTACCTGCTGCACTCCAGGCGCTGCACTGTGCTGGGATGTTCCAACCACCCTGGTGAATGCATGCAACAGCCATCTGCTCCTAGAGAGATCACTGCCTGTGGGTGGCAACGAACACACACACACACACACACACACACACACACACACACACACACACACACTCACACACACACTCACACACACACTCACACACACACACACTCTCACACACTCACACACACTCTCACACACTCTCACACACTCTCTCACACACACACTCACACACACTCACACACACTCTCACACTCACACACACACTCTCACACTCACACACTCTCTCTCACACACACACACACACACACACACACACACACACACACACTCACACAATGCATGTGCGTGCGATATGATCTAGAGTTCCAGAGAGAAATGAGGGCAGAGGGAGAGGGAATGTGGATCATCTGTCTGATTCACAAGGTGGGTTCTTAGAATGAAGCTCTTCAGAGTGGCCTGAAGGAGGAATGGAGTTCGTGCAAAGGCCCTGAGGCAGCCCTGGCAGACTTGCTCAATGAAGAGGCAGAGGAGGCAAGAGGCTTGTCAGCTTCCTGAGAGTGGGAAAATCAGCGCTGGGCAAGGAGAGGCAAACTCTGGAACTCAAATAGAAGTTGGGGGCAGAAGACGGCCAAAGTGCAGACCCCGCTACCTCACTCCAGTGTGTTGTCAGACACAATGACGGCACACAGAGGGTGAAGGCTCTACAGCCTGCCAGTTGGGGAAGACAGGACAGAGAACAGGAGGAAGGGCTTTGGGAGATGGGAAGGGAACCAAAACACAATAGCACACACATGTAATCCAGCACTCCAGAGGCTGTGGCAGGAGGATCACGAGTTCCAAGCCAGCCTGGATGATACAGTGAGATCCTGACTCAAACAGAAGAAGGGGAGAGCAGAGGAGAAAGAGGATGAGCCCTGGCAGGAGGGGCACCGAGTGAGATGGACCATTGAAGTGCTGCTGATAGACCCTAACGCCTCCTTATGAAACCGCTCTATGCCTAGCTCATGGCCTTTCTGTGCAAATGAAGCTTTACTGGCCACAGCCACACGGTCCACAGAACTTCACTTCTCCTCACTTGAGCCTGTGGCAGGAAAAGGCTGTCAAAACCTGTCCTGTAACAAGGTGTAGCACAGTGCACGGGAAGAGTCGGCTAGCCAATGAAGTGCTTGCTCAAGAGGACCTGTGACAAAATCTCCAGCATCCATGTTACCAAAAATAAATAATAAATAGGTAGATAGGAAGAACCCAGAAACAGGCAAGGAGGTGCGTATCTGTAATCCCAGTTCTGTAAGCCTGGGTGGCTGGGGAAGACAGCATAGTCCCTAGGGCCAGCTTAAATCAAGTTCCAACTTCAGAGAAAGTTGCTGTCTTAAAATAAATAAATAAATAAATAAATAAATAAATAAATAAATAAGATAGAGATAGACAAACACAGTCTCTCTCTCCCAACACATACGATGGCATATTTGTACACCCAAGAACACCCAAACACACACACACCCATATACACACATACATGCCCATACTGAGACACACAGAGTAACACATCCCCATACACCACCATACATAACACCATACACACATACATTGTCATACACCCATGTATACACACACACACACACACACACACACACACTAAAATCAGCCCCTTTTATCCATGGGGCCCCAATGGATGTCTAAAACCACAGAGGTAACCCCATATAAACTTAATGGATGTCTAAAACCACAGAGGTAACCCCATATAAACTATGTGTTCTACATATGAGTAACTGTGATGGAGTCTAGAAAAAGACCAGCAAGCATGGCAGATGGACTACAGCCACACACTGAGATGAACTGGCAGCTTCATACTCTTGGGAGCATGGTTAAGTAAGAGTCACTTGAACATAAGTACTGTGAACTGCAGTAACCCATCTATAACCTAGATGGCCAGGGAAGAACTGTCAAGAGGGTAGTGTGGATATACACCATGCAGGGATCATTCACACCCTAGGATTCTGACTAACAATCACTGGGTAGTGCAAGGGAGTTGTCAGCATGATACTTAGAATTGCATACGGTTAAATCCCTGGGACTTGTACATTTCTGGAATGATTTGTTCCCTAATTTTAAACTATGGTTGACCACAGAAAAACAAACATTAGAGTTGTAGGGATGGTATGCAAGCAAACTGACACTCATGGACAATTGTCCCTACTGAGGAGTGGGGACCCAGTATAGGTGGGAGACACCATGGAAAACCAGTTCTCCTAGAGCCCAGGAAAGGAGGGCCCTGCACCCTGGCAGATGTGGTTCTGGCCCTCAGCTCACTGTGCATGAGGAGGAGAGGGAGACAGGGAGCCTGCTGGCTAGATGCCAAGGGCAATGAAGGCCTGCGTTTCCGTTCTGTCTGGAGGGGAGGGCAGTCAGACATCCCCAGAACAGAAGGAGTGGGGACAGGGCTTCCAGGAAATAAAAGACATGGGCAGGGCCCAGCCATTGTCACAGCTGCCAGATGGACCCTGAGAGCCTGAGGGAGGAGAGGCATAGCTAGACCTCAAGCCATTGTTAAGTTCTCTGTTGCACCTGTCCCTGGCTGGCAAAGCCCAGCTGGCACAGGTGAGGGCGTGGCTATGGTTCCTGCCTCAGCCAGGGGCCATTCTTAGGCTTCACCTTCAGCTGCCTTAGGTAAAGGCCCCCTCTGGACCATTGTCAGGAAGACAAGTGCAGGAACTTCAGTCACACCACAATGGTGCCAACCACAAAAAGAGCCAGGAAATACAAACAGGCTGAGAGTGTGGCTCAGTTGGTAGAACTCATGCCTAGCATTCGGGCATCCCTGGATTCCAAACCAGCAGTACATTAAACCAGGAGCACACAGCTGTAATCCTAACACCAGGGAGGCAGTCCAAGGACAGCCTGGGCTACAAAAGACACTGAATTTTACAAAGAAAAGAAATGGAATCAAAGGTCTAATATTCAGTCAGACCCTTGGAATTAGCCAGACTCTGCTGATCAAAGCTGAGGTGACTGGTCCACTAACGGCCTACATCTGACCACCATGCACTGTAAACACACAAGGGAGCCAATGCAATGCTCAGCAAAGGCTGTCTGGGACTCACAGGACATCACGCTGTCAGTCTTGGGACTGGAGTTACAGATGTGAGCTACCCTGTGGTTCTGGGAATTAATTCCAGGTCCTCTAGAGGAGCAGTCAGTGCTCTTAACTGCTGGACTATTTCTCCAGCCCCTTGTGTCAATTTTAAATTATACGAATTTATAGGGTCTATTGTAATCATTTAATCCATGCTCACAATGCGGCAGAAGAAAAAAACACAATCACCAGAATTTCCATCTTCCCAGACTTAAAAAAAAAAAAATCAACAGGGGCCAATAAGATGGTTCAGGGAGTAAAGGTGCTTGCCACCAAACCTGAGGAACTGAGTTCAATTCCTGGGACACACATGGTGGAAGGAGACAACTGACACAAGTTGTCCACTGACCTCCCTGTCAGTGCTGTGACACTCTCAAGAACACACAATAAGCAAAAACATAAATATGAACTATAACACTTGCATGTGTTCATAAGGTACAGTATAACCTTTGATATTTCTGGGGTAGCTAAAAGATAGGTATTTGAGTATTTTATTTCAACACTCCGGAGGCTGAGGCTGCTGGACTGAAACTTGTAAATTAGCCTGGGACTAGAGAGTGAAACCCTGCTTCTCATCCCTTCTTTCTTTCCTCCCTCCCTCTCTTTCTTTTTAAGACAGTGTTTCCTTATAGTCATGGCTCTCCTGGAACCCACTCTATAGACCAGGCTGGCCTTGAACTCAAAGATCCACCTTCCTCTGCCTCCCGAGTACTGGGATTAAAGGTGTGTGCCCCCACTACACTGCTTCCTTGTTTCTAAATAGGCAGATGAATTCAGAAGATGATAAACGTGTGCATGGATTGACCAATGTGCTAGTAATCTAGATCTGACCACACTCAGTGTACACACTGCAGATCTGACCACAGCTCAGTGTACACACTGCAGATCTGACCACACTCAGTGTACACACTGCAGATCTGACCACAGCTCAGTGTACACACTACAGATCTGACCACAGCTCAGTGTACACACTGCAGATCTGACCACAGCTCAGTGTACACACTGCAGATCTGACCACAGCTCACAGTACACACTGCAGATCTGACCACAGCTCACAGTACACACTGCAGATCTGACCACAGCTCACAGTACACACACTGCAGATCTGACCACAGCTCACAGTACACACACTGCAGATCTGACCACAGCTCACAGTACACACACTGCAGATCTGACCACAGCTCACAGTACACACACTGCAGATCTGACCACAGCTCAGAGTATACACACTGAAGATCTGGTCTCTTCACACTGTTTACATGCATGAAGATCTGACCTTTACACACTACTTTGCAGTTATTTTTGTGTTTATGTGAGGGGACACGTGAGTTCAGAGGACTTCTGGGAGTTAGTTCTCTCCTTCTATTATGTGGATCCCAGGGAATGAACTCAGGTCATCACACTAAGCCATCTATAAGTATCACAGTTAAAAATTTAAAAACAAGCATTAACGGGGACAGAATCGTAGCTGAGTGGTGCAGTGTCTGCCTAGCATACCTGAGATTCTAAGTTTTATTCCCAGCACAACCCAAAACAAACAAACAAATGAAACTGAAAAAGCTCCGTTTTCCCATCCCACATCAACTGGAACAGCACAGCAACTGGAGAAAAAAGGAACAACAATGGCAGAAAGAGACTGAAGCAAAGACCACCAGCTCGGCTCTGTTAGTGGCAACAGAGAATACTGACTGGATTCCAGAAGCCCTGCAGGCCAGGGACTGGCCAGAGCCTCTTGGGGCCAGGATCCCAGTGACTGTCTATGGCAACCCTCCAGAGCATGTCCCCTTGCAGGGATGCTGACAGTTTCCCTTACCCAGAGAACTCTGTCAGGAAAGGAGCAGAGTTCAAGTTGATTGGGGGGGGGAATGGAGGTGAAGGGGGGAGGGGGTGTTGTGGGGGGACTGTGGCCACATTGCTCTGGGTTTCACCTTCTCCTCAGTCAGCAGCCTTGCCCCAAGCACACAGCCTTGATTAGGAGTCAGCAGTCAGCTCTCGAGGCATTCAACTGTTCCATTCTGATCCATGCTCCACACAGTAGCCAGTGGGAGCCAGTCCCAGACACATGGCCATGATACTATTGTTTCAGTGTCCCTCCTTTAGGATGAAGAGTAGACTCCCAGGAAGCTGCCACCGGGCCTCCGTACATGCTTTTCCCTCCCAGGTCACACATAACAGACTACTACTAAGGACTCAGTGGGTCACCAAATCAGGGAAAACTGTCTTTTTCATTCACTCATTTGTTCATTCATTTCCATGATGGCAGGAGTTGAACCCAGGGCCTCACAAATGAGGAGCCATGTCAGTCCAGCATGGACACTTGCTTATTTGCCCCTCAGGAACATGGACTTATCACTCCATACAGGGTTTGTGACTGGAGAACAGGAAAGCTCCTTGTCCAACTCTGAGCACCATGGAAGCAAACACTGGGGGGGTCGAATACTCTGCTATAGCCCAGTGCCTACTACATAGTAGGTGCTCATTAGAAAGTCATGTCTTGAGGGACTGTCACAGCAGGTAAAGCTGCCTGTCATCAGTTCTGATAACTTGAGTTTGACCCCCAGGACCACGTGGTATAAGGAAAAACCCACAAGTTGTCCTGACTTCCAAATGCATGCTGTATCATATATACAACCAACACACTAAATAAATTAACAAATAAACAAAGTATGATGCTTCAGGGTCTGCAGAGATGGCTCAATGCATAAGAGCACTTGCTGTGCAAACATGAGGACCTGAGTTCAAATCCAGGCACCGACATAAGAAGCTGGACACAGCTCATATGCTTGTAAGTCCAGCGCTGTGTGGAGTAGAGAGTGGGGACCTCTGGAGCTTGCTGGCCAGTGTATCTCAGAGCCAGAAAGAGACCCTGTCTCAAGGGACTGAGGTGGAGAGCAACAGAGCAGGACCCCCATGTCCTACCCTGACCTCTCCAAATATTCCCCCTCCTGCCCCATGAACCAAACACACAAATGAAGTTAATTAACTTTTAAAAAGTTATGGAGCAAAAGGCTTAGGAAAAAACCCAAACCAGAAGAAAAGAAACAGAAATGAAACAGTCAGAGAGGCCGTTTGGGTCTGGTGAGAGGCTCAGTGGGCAAAGGCATCTACCGCCAAGCCCGACCACTGAACTCCATCCCGCAGGACCCACATTTGTCCTCTGACCTCCACATGAGCACCATGGCACACATACCCCTCCCAAATTGTGATTAAAAGTTTTAAAGGAAGCTGTCTTGCAGAACTCTTTGGCCAGAGTCTTTCTAACAACCAGTCGGGACAGTTCTCCAGAGGAATCGGACCTTTCCTAACCCCACATGTAAAAGCCAACCCCATGCCAATGAAAAGCACAAAAATGAAACTTCCAGAAATAATATAAAATATAGTCATGGCCTCACAGTGGAAGTGGCTTTTGTAAGTAAGATACTAAACTCAACAATTACCAAGGGAAAAAATGTCTAAATTCCTCATTCTAAAATTAACAGCTGTCAATCAAAAGCTATAGTAATGGGAAAGTGTTTTGAAAGCTGTAATGCAATGATAAAGTGTTATTAACTAAAAACAGAGAAGAGGAAGCATATGATAAATGATGGAGCCATTGCCAGAATATATAAAGAGCACCTAGGAATCAATATGGAAAAATAAAATGCAAAATAACAACTTACTATAAAAAAGGACAGGGGGCTGAAGAGATGACTCATTAAGTAGGTGAAATGCCTGTACAAACATAAGGTCCTGAGTTTGACCCCCAAAACCTACATAAAAGTCTGGATACTGTGGTATAAATTTATAATCCAAGGAAGACAGAAACAGGCCAAGCTAATTAGCCCTGCTGACTTGGAGCCCAGATTCAGTGAGAGATGTTTCAAAAAAGGTAGATTGTGTCCCTGAGGATGGCATAGAGGATGTCTGCCAGCCCCCTCACGTACAAAGAGACACACGCGCACACACACACTAGAACTGCACACGCAAATATGCCTGGAAAGATGGACAAGATGTGAGGCAGAGGACAGACTGCAATCACCCGAAGCAGCAGAGAGGCGGCAGGACACGACCAAGCCAAGAGTGTGGAGCAAGCTGCCTCCCTCTCCCCACCTCCTCAGGAGCAGCAATCCATGCGAGCCTGTGGTAACTTAGGGTCCAGCAGTTTCTCACAGGGGCAGTCAGATCCACAAACAGTTGGTAGCTCTCAGGAGGAGTCCCCAAAGGGACTGCCACCTTCCTAGGAAACCAAACTTGTGCTGGGTGAGGGAATGAGGAGCCAAAACTAAGGGAAGCCAGGTTCATTCTTCCTCCACAACGCAACTTCACTCACATAAATTTCAAACCCACTGAGCTACTAGGCTTTGGTAATGGGCCTGGTGACAAGGAGCATAGGCAGTCTAGGGAGACCCCTGGGTGACAAAGTGACCAAGTCACTGTTAGTCTTGAAACGGTTCCCTACAGGGCTGGATTAAGAGCACATAGTGCTTTTGCAGAAGAGCTATGTCTGTTCCCCACACACAGGAGCCATGGCTCCAACAACTGGTCACCCCAGCTCAGGGGAATCCAATGCCCCCTTCAGACCTACACAGGCAACTGCACCCAAGTGCACACACAAAGATAATGTAATTAAAAATAGAACTTTAGAAATGCCAAACTGTTCTTTGTTTCTACATCCTTGACCAGCCTGCTCCCTGTTCTCTGTACTGATCTCTGTCTCTGTCTCTGTCTCTGTCTCCCTCCTTCCTCCCTCCCTCCCACTCTCCCTCCCTCCCTCCCTCCGTCCCTCCCTCGGCCTCTGCCTGTGTCTGTCTCTGCATTCAGGGAAGGGGGGAGGTATATGAATCACCCATAGCCCCACCATAAAGAGACACACACCAAGAGCAGTTTATGGAAAGAGCAGGGGCCAGAAGACAAAGGAGGGGGAAAATAGAGGGAGAAAGGACAGATGTTGAGGGCAGCGTGAAAGATAAGACAAACTCGGGAAATGAAAGGGGGTGAGGCCTGGGTGGGAAGTTGCAGAGAGGAAATGAGAAACTGACAGACAGGAAATTAGAAGGGGGGGATGGAGCAGACATGGATGGACAGTGGGGTGGGATTTCTCTGCCCCGGCCTTTCCCCTTCCCTCACCTCTCCAGTTCCCTCACCTTCTCCACCCCTGGCAGCTTTCCCCCTGTCACTGTTACCATTGCCACCTCCCTCCATCTTCCCTGCTCTTGTGTCTCCCCAACCACCATGTATTTACCAAGTGACCAAAAACAGTGCTAGAGAAAGAGAAGTGGTCACCATTGTCCTCAGGGCTGCCTCTCAGCTCCTGCCTCTGCCAGGCTCAAGAGGGACTGTGGCCGCCTGCCACTCGCATCCTCTCATTAACTTCACTATCAAACATTCTCAGCATGGCCAGTTGTAGGTCTTGTTTATTAAATATTTACGGGGAGACATCCGGCCGAGATGAATCCAGGCTTGTGGCCGCCCCAGAGGGCCGACTGTGCGCCTGCTGCTCTGATTAGCAGAGACTGCTGGGAGGGACCAGGGTTACAGGGGACAGCACCAGCTGCCCGAGTGCTCTGGAGACACAAAGGGATCCAGGTAGACAGCTGGGCATCCCATATCCACACTTGACTGCCAAGATCATCTACCAGAAAAGGGGACTCCAGAACACCAAAACTAGAAAAGTAAACCCAGGGCCCATTCTATGCATACTGGCTGTCACTTGCAATTAGAACAAGGGGATCAAGAGGATCACTCACTAATCAGTCAGAGGGTCCTTCTGGGGAGCTCAGCAGAAGTGACGGTGGCACAGCAGCATGAATGCTGCCAAACTGCTTGTTTAAAAATGGCTGATGCTGAACCCTGCTATGAGGGCTAGCCTGTCAAGCATGAAGTCCCCAGCACTACAAAAGAAATGCTAACAGGGATCTTGATGGCATATGCATTTTTGCTCAACTTTCTTAATTTTCACTTATTATTGACACAGTATGCATGCTGAGTTCAGAGAAGGTGGTGGTTTGAGTGAGTTTGACCCCCCCTCCCAACAGACTCATATATTTGAATGTTTGGTTTCCAGTTAGTGGACTGTTTGGGAAGGATGAAGGAGTGTTCTTGTTGGAGGTGTATCACTGGGAGTGGGCTTTGAGTTTTCAAAAGCCTTTACCAGGCCTGATTCCCTCACACACACAAGCTTGTGGATCAGATGGAAGCTCTCAGCTACTGCTCTAGTGCCATGCCTGCCTGCTTGCTGCCATAATGACCTTAGACTCACCCTCTAAAATGGTAAAAAAAAAAAAAAGCCCCTACTTACATGTTTTCCTTTATAAGTTTCCTTGGTCCTGCTGTCTCTTCATAGCAATAGAACAGTGACTAGGACGGAAGGCAACTCTGTGGAATCGTTTCTCTCTCCACCTGTACATGCCCCAGACACTGACCTCAGGTAATCAGCATTGTAGGAAAAGCCCTCTATTCCACCCAGCCATTCTGCTGGCCTTGCCTCTATTTTCTTTTGTTTTTCTTCTTTCATATATTTTAAATTATGTGCATGTGTGTCTCTGTGTACATACGTGTGCAGTCGCTAGAGGCTAAATGTTAGAGGCATCTGATACCCTAGTGCTGGAGTTATAGACGGATGTGAGTTGCTTAAAATGGGTATTGGGAATCAATCATGGGTCCTCTGCAAGAGCAGCAAACAACACTGAGTAATCTTTCCAGCCCAATTTTCTTTAAAAAACAAAACAAACAAAACCCCCAAAGGTTATTTCCTAAAGAGCTGACACCCTCACTGTTCCAACTATGAGCTGCAAAGCCCAGACAATGAGCTCGCTAGGGTTGTGGCAGCCATGCCTTAATCCTGTACATGGGCAGCAGAGGCAGGCAGGTTTCTGTGAGTTCGAGGCCAGTCTGGTCTACATAGCGAGCTCCAGACCAGCCAGGGCTACACAGTGAGACCCTGTCTCAAACAACAAAGAGCACTCTTAATATAGGAGCACCTGCTGTCTGTACCCAGGCAACCACTCAGCCCTTGGAATGACTACTTCATCCTCCTCTCACAGACTGACAGGGAGGAGCCAGCAGACCCCCAGTTTTATAGAGAAGGAACTTTTGCCTCAGAGAGGGTAAGTGGTTTTCCCAAGGTCACATGTGCAACTTCCATTTACCTGCTCAGTCCACTGACAACCTAGACCCAAGGGAGACAACTAACAAGGTGTGACTGGCACATGCGTGAAATCCTGGAGATGCTGAGGCAGGGGTCATGAGTTTAATACCAACCTGGGCTACAGAATAAGACCCTGTATCAGTTGGAGTAGGGCTGTGGCACGAGCATTTTGGAAGGTCCAGACTGGTCTATTATGTTGTTAATTGTCATGATATTGTCACTTGCTGTTTTGTCTACTGTTTTCGTTACATTGTTGCTATATTGTGTTGTGCTGTATGTTACATTTTAACATGCTTACATGTTATGTTATGTCATAGTGTTGCTATGTAGCCCAGGTTAGCCTGGAACCTCTTAGCTGCAAGCCCCAATTTACTCCTTACTCCCACCTCAGACTCTCAAGACCTGGATGCCTGGTGTGCACTACCTGACTGGACACCAGCACTTCCAAATCTTCCAGATGATTCCCCATGTTTTCAACCTTCAGCCACAGCTCTGCACTGCCCCTCTGCAGCTTGATGCCAGAAAACCTGGACAAGGATTTCCGTCTGTCTGTGGATATGTGACTGCATTTTTGTATCTGAGTTTAAGTATGACATAAAGGAGGAGATGGAGAGGGACCACCTGCCAGTTTGGTGTGGTGTTTCAAAAATGCAACTGTCACCCTACCACAGAGGAAGCTCATTTTCTGCCCATTTTAAAGATCAATAAACTGAGAATCGCTGAGATTAAGTGGCTCTCAAAGGTCATCACAGATGGGAAGGAATCTAGTCCTAGCTGTCCTTCACTCCCTCCCTTACCCTTCCTTTGGTGTCCTGGGAAAATATGAGCATTTTCCCTTATTGGGCTTTAGCCCCTTGTGGCCCTATCACAGTCCCCAAATGGCTTCTCTGCTGGCTACTGCAAGCAGATTTGTTACCACAATCCCTGGGAGCTGACATGAAGCCTAAAGTGGGATCAGACACTTGGTCCTTTGTGAAGAGACTGTACTGGCAACAGCCGATCCATGTCCTCCCTTGGCACCAGTGATCAAGTGACATCTATGCAGAGGAAGGGTGCGGCTGAGGAAAGGGATCGCCATCCATGTCACAAGATGCTATTCACCCCAGACAGAGAGGGCAGTGACAAATTAAAGGAAGGGTCTGCCAGAGTCCACCTGTTGGACGACATCCATCTGGTGGCTAACAGAGACATGGCTGTGCCAATTGGTTTGAATTGTCAACCTGACACAACACAGAATCATCGGGAAAGAGGATTTCCACTGAGGAACTGTCTAGAGCAGGTTGGCCTCTGGGTATGTCTGTGGGGGTCACCTTGATTGTTAACTGATGTGTGAGGGCCCAGGCCACTGTAGGTGACACCATTCCTTGGTCTGAGGTCCACATGAGTACAGAAAGCTAGCCGAGTGCTTAGCAAACAAGTGTCACGGTGCATTCAGTTATTTGTTCGTACATGTGGTGTGACTGGCTGTCTCAGACTCCTGCCTCTGTGGCTTCCTGTACAGACTCTAACTCAGAAGGGTGAGCTAAACAAACCCTCTCTCTCCTAAGTTTCTTTTAGTCAGGATATTTTACCACAGCCACAGAAATAATACCAGGACAGTGGTGAAGTCAAGGCAGCTGTGTTATCAACCCCTACCCTATCGTGGGTATGACCACAACAAACTCAGGGGCATACTTGTTTACCCTCCACCTTCGCTCACACTCCCAAGACTACATGCCACAGAGGGGCATGGAGAGTGCTAAGGGGTCTCCTGAGAGTCTGGTAAGCCTCCTGCCTCTCTGGGAATGGTATGAGAACCTGTATCAGCTGTTACTACACTGCCATGTGGTGACAGCAGTCCAGCGTCTTCCGTAGCCCTCCTGCTCCATTACACACCAACATGTCACACTAGAAGGAAATGGTTCAGTTTCAACAATCCAATTCTGGAGTTTGGGGTGTGGTGCAGTTCTTATTTGGTCATTTACAGGAGCCCAGGCTGTTTGGGGACTTGGAGAGTTTGCTTTCCTCTGGAAACTGTTGAAATAGAAGAGCTGTTATCACCCACATGCCATCAGGAGCACACACACCTCTGCACGCCGATAACAGAAACACACAGACCAGGACCCAGCACCCATTTGGAGCCTTATGTGGTCTTTAGGATTCAGGGGGCACCCCCTTTACAGGCTCTCGGAGCCAAAGGCATTTTCAAATGGCATGGGTATCATTTGGGAAACAGAGTTAGGATGTGAATACAGGACGTGTGACTGTGCTTCCTTCCATACCCTACACCACAGTGCTGGACAGCCTCAATTCCAAAAGCCAAGAACAAAAGCCAGTAGCCTTTGTACAACCCAGTTGCATCTCCCAAGACTTCTGCATAGGCTGCACCAAGGACACAGAGACAAAGCCATACAAACAGCCTTCATGGATTCGAACCACATTTTGTGTGTTGTTAGGTAGAACAAAGGAGATGTAGACACCACCTCTTTCTTTTTAATTCATGTGAGCATGCACAGGTCAGGGGCCCTGTTCACCTCCTTTCAAACAGGGTCTCTCACTGGCCTGGAGCTCACCAACAAGGCTATGCTGGCCAGCAGGACCTGGGTACCTGCCTGTCTCTGCCGCCCCAGTGCTGGGATTATAAGCACACCAACCATCCATGCCTTGCTTTTTCCAGGGGTGGTAGGATTCTAACTCATGTCCTTATTTTGCAGAACAAGCACTTCGTCATCTCCCAGTCTCTACCTAGACTCTACTTCGGCACAACACTGTCAAGAATGAGCCAGCCACATCACTTCCAGGAATCTACCTAAAGAAACAGGAAAACAGATATGCTCACCCAGGCCCCCTGACTGGTGCTGATGGGAAAAGTCCAGTCTCAAAGCAGAGACAACACATGACTCTACTTGTGTCAGATGGTCAAAGGTGTAAGGTACATCGGAGCAGGGGAATGAGGACAGATTGTGTCATTTCCTGTGGAGTAATGTACAAGTCTCACATGGCCCATGGTCTTCCTATGCCTCTCGAGGCCACACAATAGGTGGTTGGATGGGTGAATATACTTCTCCTTGAATCTTAACCTGCATCACTCCATGCCTTTGCCTTCTGGGGATGACTGGGCTGCACCCTGGTGATAGGAGGAAGGGACCCCAGAGCCACAGCTGACGCTAGAGATGCCCAAACCAGGAACCCAAAGAAAGTGAGGCACGACTTAAGGGCTGGGTAGCAGAAGGAGGCGGCAAGTGAAGGAGAAGCCCCAGCAGCTTACAGTCCCACATTCTCCAGCTTCAGCTGAGACCTCCTTCCACACGCTCATCTATATTTATATCAACGGATCTGCTGGTAGCAGGCTTGTTGCTGATCGTGTGAGATCTGAGGTTCACAGAAAACTGGCTTAGACACCCAGCAGGGAAGAAAAGCTGTAAATGAAGTTTAAGTCACCCAAAAATCCTAAATCCACTCACTTCCTTCAAAGTAGCCCAAGGCATCAGGGTTTCTCTGCCTGTTTTCCTAGCTCTCTGGGCTAAAGAACTCTTCATTGGTGAGGCTTCACTGGTGGTTCAAAACATTTCTGACTCCTACTCAGGTAACAGCAGCATCCAATCTCACCACCCACATCCGGGACAACCAAAAACAGCTCCAGACATTGGCAAATAAAATCACCTCAAGTTCAAAAGTTCAGCTTTACATATGGACCACAACAATGTCCAGATGTTATTCTTTCCTTTCCCTGTGCCACATACATCTTGAAAATGTCAATCACCCTGCCTCAAAACTCCTTCCACAGATTCAAAGGCAGCAAGTCTTGGGTGTGGAGACAAGAACACCATTGAGAATGTATCAGCACCATGGACAGAGCCAGAGCGCAAACATGTTCCCTGCAGTGTTTAGAACAGCCAGACCAAGGAGACAGTGACAAGAGGCTCTCCACACCCCAGAAAGCAGTATATCACCAGATATTAACAAAAATCTTTTCTGGGGTTTCTGCCAATGCATACAGCACCACTGTGAGAATTTAAACAAGACGCCCCTTTCTCAAGTTGTTAAGCCCATCTGTCAAAAACTGTCATAATATCCTCAATTTGTTAGAGCAAGATTTTTAAGCTCCAACAACAAATATACAGCTCTCTGATGCCTCTGATGTGTGATCTGCTACCTTTGTTCAGTGTACAACCTGCCTGACCAGACATGGTGGTCTGATGTGTTCCAAGGAAGACAAGGAATTGTACTCACAACTCTGTATCCATAAAGGGGTATGGAATGAACTGCATCAAAGTATCCTGGGAGCTCTTTGTGCATGGGAGAATGCCCACAGAGTTCACATCCTTCTTTGTGCACTAGATATTCAATAACTTAAGAGTCTGGGCTTCTTGGAGTAGGTGACCTGGGAAGGAGCTGCTATCTACGGAAGACTTGTGGGAATCGACACAGGCGGTGTGGACACCATTATGCAAATGAGCTGGGTCTTTGGGATAGATCGAAGAAGCAGAATGGAAGAGTGAGACCAAAGATGAGACCAGGATCAGGCCGCAATGCCTCATAGAACTTCATGATGCTGTAATCTGTGTATTCCGGCTGTTGGGTAGCCATTGTAGACATTTCCTTGGTCCTCCTGGAGGAGACATGGTCCCAACTGGCTCACCACCTCATGTCATCCTTTCCTACCCATAGAGCAAAAGCCAAGGAGCTCCACTTTCAGTCCCATGGCTGAAACAAACAGATTAGATGTTTCCAGACTTTAATAACATCTGTCAGCAACCCTGTTAGCCTTCCCCACAGCGGCCCAACTGAACACTCACAGGTGGCATGGAACAGGAAGTGCCAAGTGCAACAAAGGCAGGTGCCTGCTCTCTGATCTTCAAGAGCAGCCTAGTTAGAGAAGCATGACAGAAACACACAAGCCTACTGGATTTCTGGAAGCATTAGATAAGAGTGGGTTGGTACTGGAGAAGGCATGACAGGGTAGAAAGAGAATGCCATTGTCTCAAGTCATGAGAAGAGCACATGTCAGAGATGTACAGACCTTACCCATACACCTGCCCACTCGTTTCCCACCTTTCAATCTAATCCCTTCATCATTATATCTACTCATCCTTCACATACTAATCTTCACCAGCCCATCCATCCACCAATCCATCCATCTACCCATCCCACTCACCCATCCATCCACCCATCCATCTACTCATCCATCCATCTACCCATCCATCTACTCATCCATCCATCCATCCATCCACCATCCATCCACCCATCCATCCACCATCCATCTACTCATCCATCCATTCATCCATCCTCCCATCCATCTACTCATCCACTCCATTCACTGTCTATCACTCATCCATCTACTGGCCCACCTACCCACACACCCACCTGTCCATCCAACCATCCATTCATCTGTCCATTGACCATCCAACATCCATCCATCCACTGTACACCTATCTATTTATCCATCCAAGCAACTATCCACTCATCTACCCATGCACCTGTCTGTGGTAGTCTGAATAAGAATGAGCCCTATGGGTTGCATTTGAACATGTGGTTCCCAGTTTGTGATGCTAATTGGGGTTGGTTAGGTGATGCAGCCTTGTTGGAGGAAGTACACCTCTGGGGGTGGGCTTTGAGAGTATATGGCCTTGCCTTACTTCCAGTTAGCGCTCTCCTCCATGCCTGTATTTGAAGATATGTTTTCTCAGCTTCCTGTTCCTGCCACCATGCCGGCTGCTTGCTTCCATGCCTCCCTGCCATGATGGACTCTTATTCCTCTGGAACAGTAAGCCCAAGTAAACTCTTCCTTCTCTAAGCTGCCTTGCTCATGGTGTTTTATCACAGCACCAGAAAAGTAGACAAGACACTCCATCCATTAACACACTTGTCCACCGTCCCCAAGCCATGTACCCACGATCCACAACAGAAACCGCTTCAATGTGATTAAAACCAGACAAAATTGTCGAAAGTTCACACTCAAAAAACTTGCAAAAGCAGTTAAAGGCCACAAACCTTTCCAACTCTTTCCAGTTTCGTCAATGCCCAAACAGTTTGAAGCCTAAAACACCCTTTGCAGAAGATGGTCTGTTCTTAGGGTTTTGAAATATCAGATGCCTGGAAAAGAGGCACTCACAGGGGCAGGGCGAGCTACAGAGAAAGGATATGAAGAGGAAGGAAGAGCGGTGGGGGGTGAGGAGAGCCTGGCATAGGTCACAGGGACGGGAGGGAGATGGTTAGGAACATACAAACAGATGGCTGAGAGGTGGGGAAAATCTGGCCCGGGCTTGGGAACCAAGAGATTCTAGTATTAACACTCAGCAAGGTCTGGCGCATAACTGGATGGCAGAGCACTCACATAGCATATGCAGGAGGTGCTGGGATCCTTCCCCAGCACTTGGGGAAAAGAAGAGAAGACTGCCTTCTCTTCAGCTTAGATCCTGAAGCAATAGTGACAGAGCACAGCATAGATGCCAAAGAATGAGATAGAAAGTGCCAAAGGAGAAAGGAAACACACGATGTACCTACTATGTGTCATACACTAATCCAAGCACCGGATCAGAGAAGCCCAAATATGTCCATCACGCATGGGGTATCTCCCTGTGAAAAGCCCATTATGCTGAGTGCTGTCCACCCCAGAAAGCACTAATGCAGTCATCCAAGATGAGAGCCATTAAAATCCTGACACAAAGACTACACAGTGCCCTTAGCCTATTGTGTGATGTTATAATGGACTATCACATGCTAGGTAATGTACAAAGAAAACAAATGCATTTTTCAAAGCTTTGGAGCCCAATATCAAGGCACATCTATGAGGGTCATCATGCTGCATCATCCCATGACCGAGAGCAGAAATGCAAGAGAGCAAACCAGAGAGGGCTGGGAACCTGCAGGAGAGTTACCTTGTCACTGGGAGCCTATTACTCTGACAACAGCATTAACCCATTCACAGGGGCAGAACTTTTAGGACCTATTCGTCTTTTCTGTCTTTGCCGTACACAGGATGAGTCCAGAGCAAGCATTCCATTCAGAAAGCCATACCCCAAACACTCATTTGGGGATCCTTAGGTGGGGGGACTCTACCACTGAGTCTCATTCCCAGCTCTCACTGAAGGATTTTAGGCAGGGTCTCTACTCTGAGCCATGCCCTAGCCCCCCACTGGGGGATTCTAGGAGGAGCTCTATGGCATGCCATGCCTCCATCTCAATTAGGGGGAACCTAATTACCCCTTACAAACCTCACCTCTCAAGCCTGTTTCTCTGACGAGAACTCTAGCTCATTCAGTTGCAGCAGAAGACAAAGCCAGGGGTCTTCAGAGTTGGGGTCTGAGCCACAGCCCCTGCTGAACTCAAGCCCTCTTGCTCCAAGCTCCTCTGGAGCCATCGTCACTACCAAGGCCTAAACCAAGCCCACCTGTGGACGTGGGGCTGACTGAAAAGATCCAGTCTTAGAGAAGAACCAATGGTAGACTGTGGGGTGGCTAGTGTCTTCTAAATGCTGACAGCTCTCAGCTGATTCTAGCTGAAACTGGATGTCCATGCACAGACTCAAAGCGAATCCTAAAGCCATTCACTCCCCACTCAGAAAATATCCACTCATCACAGTAGCACTGCTCCTAAAAACTAAAGTCACATCAGTCTACAACTATCCTGAATGTGCATCACCAAGGATGGACAAACTGCTGACCTCACCCAGAGCATGAGAGCAGAGAAAAAGAGTATAGCTGCAGAAGTGAAGCTCAGGAACAGAGTGCAGAGGCTGGGGAGGTGGCTCTGTGGCTGAGAGCACATGTTGTTCTTGCAGAGGACCCAAGTTCAGCTCCCAGCACCCACCTGGTGGCTCACAGTTCAATTCAAAAGACTGATTGCCTTTGAAAGCTTGGGATAAGGAGTGGACCCTGCAGAGAAGTCAGTTTTTCCAATTCAGGAGTGTGGCTCAGTAGCATAGTAGTGGCCTAGTGCATACAAAGCCCTGGAATGCATCCCCATAATCCCAGAATGAAATGAATAACAAGGCAATAACATCAGCAAATGTAATAACATGTATTCGGACCCCAGAGCTGCACAGTAGTGACCACAATTAATTAATACCATGTCTGTCTTCAGATCGTGGGGTTCTACTCTTTTTATAATGAGACTGTCCATAGCCCCTTTGTATCTTTTATCCTTTCTGCAGTTCCTTGAACAAAGGAGCCCTGCCTTCACCAAGCAAACAAGAAGCCTGAGAAAGCAGGTGTAAAGGATGGGGGTGGGGGTGGAGGTAGGGGTGGGGTCTGCATCCAGGCAGCCTCCTACCATCCCCACCTGTTTCAACTCTGCCCTATTCTCCCTGCTCCCCTTTCCTCCTAGTCCAGTCTCCTCTAGATGGGGCTTCACAGTAGCAAGTGCAAACCTCACAGCCCTCCCCATGTCTAGAAGATAAGGACAGAAAACTGTACAGGTGAAGGCTCAAGAGCTTGGCTGGCCAGAATCTGCTTGATCCTGTGCTGCAGGCTCAGCCCCCAACATTGCTGCCTTGACTTAGGAGTGATGAGAGGTACTAAGGATGGAGGCCAGGGTCTCCTGCATGGAGCAAGCGCTCTAACACTGAGGTACACCCTAAGACTTGGTTTAAGTTTTATGCTCACTTAATACATTCATTCATATAAAATGCACAGGCCCAAAGTGGAAAGGCCACCTGGCAGTGTGAGTGTCACTCATCAGCAGGGTGACTAAGCTGGACTGTACCATGAGTTGCAGGGGTTGTAAGTTGGAGCAGCCTGGTGAACCAATCACCAAACACTTAAGACTCAGCACTCAGACGCTGGGGTAGGAAGAATGAGGACCCCCCCCCCAGAAAAAATAAAAGGTTAAAAAAAAGGGTTGATAGTACTGCTCAGGGGTAGAACACAGAGCAAGCATTCTTAAGACCCTGCTTCCACACCCAACACTGGGGGAAAAGGTGAGGGGTGGGGGTTACAGAAACAGCTCAGTCGGTAAAGTACCTGCCTTGCATGCATGAGAACCTGAGTTCAATCCCTAGAATTCACATAAAAAGCCAAGCATGGTGGCATGTGCTGGTCACTACAGCACTAGGAAGGTAGAAACAGGGTGCCTGGGGCTCACTGGCCACCCAGCCTGTCCTACTGGGAAAGTTCCAGGACAATGAGAGATCTTACCTCAAAAAAACAAAGTGACAGCACCTGAGGAAACACACTGGAGGTTGAGCTCTGGCTTCCAAACACATTAAATAAATACATAAATAAGGGAACAAATAATAAAAGGAAGACCCTTGGTGAACAAAAACCAAGCCATGCCTAATGGAAGTCAGACAACTAAACTTGACATCAGCGCCCACTCGCTTCCTGGTAATAGCCTCTCACAGCTGTCTCTCAGCAGCTTCCAGCAGCAGCAGCCCTCCTCACAAAGCACCCTGGCTTTTCAGAGGGAGGTCACTGTCACCTGAAGGTGCCTCTGTCACTTAACTGTTACTGGATAAAACCCCATCCTTTGCTGGGTGTGAATGGCTATCACTGAGCTGGATGAGGAGGCTCACATCTGCTGTTCCAGTGCCCAGAAAGCGAAGGCAAGAGGATCGCAAATTCAAGGCTATCTTAGGTGATTTAGTGAGACCCTGACTCTAAATATTTAAACAGTGAAGAAAACAACACAAAGAAACAAGAGAACAAAAACCACCAGCCTAGAAGGTGTAAGGCCCTAGAACTGAACCTGGGTAATGGCTCAGTTGGTGAAGTGCTAGCTAGCTCCACAAGCGTTTCATCCCCAGACCCACATAAAATACAAGAGCAGTAGTAGCGTTTAATCCTGATGTTAGGGAAGTGGAGATGGGTAGCTCCATGGGGCTCATAGGCCAGTCTGCCCAAGAGGAGAACCCTACAGAGACTGTCTCAAAAAATAAGGTGAATAGCACCTAAGGAACAACATCCCCTGGGGTCTACAGCTACTTCATCCATGTGTGCATATGACACACACACACACACACACACACACACACACACACACATACACAACACACACACACACACACACACACACACACACACACACACACACACACACACACACACACACACACACACACACACACACACACACACACACACACACACACACACACACACACACACACACACACACACACACACACACACACACACACACACACACACACACACACACACACACACACACACACACACACACACAACACACACACACACACACACACACACACACACACACACACACACACACACACACACACACACACACACACACACACACACACACACACACACACACACACACACACACACACACACACACACACACACACACACACACACACACACACACCACACACACACACACATACACACACACACACACACACACCACACACACACACACACACACACACACACACACACACACACACACACACACACACACACACACACACACACACACACCACACACACACACCACACACACACACACACACACAGGATGTAAGGCTCTGGGTTCAATCCCCAGTACACAAAATAAGAACACATCAATGAAGAGACCAACATCTTCATTTCTCCAGAACTGATGGACATTGAAAAAACCCAGGACAGACAACTGGGAATGGCAGCTCACACTGTCTCCCGTTTTGTCATACCCCCAAGAATATTCTTGAGTTCATCACGCTGTTAGATAATTAGGGGGAGACAGCTGGGAGTTTGGGCAGGTGCCCTCAACATTCTTTTTGTTTTGTTTGGGTTTCTGATACAAGATCTCACTCATGATCCTCCAGACAGGTGGCTCCATTGCACCAAGAAAGCTCCCAAATTCTAACCCAAGATCTGAGCAGTGTTCTGGTGGGTCTGCAGTGCACAGCCAGGGATGGCCACAGAAGTGGCCCAAGCCCTTGGTCTCATTCTGAGAGGTCTCCTGAGCAGTTCTGAAGGACAGGACAAGGGGTGGGAAGGAGGCTCCAGGAAGCTAATTACACAGTTCAAACCCTCACCCTGTCACCCCTGAGGGAGGGACTGAGCAGCGGAAGGGAAGTAATTTTATCTTAGACCGATGGGAATCGAAAAGTGGGCCAAACAGGCATGAGTTTTTTCCCCTTTCCCTGAAAGCTTCTAGAAAGAACCAGGACTGCACAATGTTTGAGGGATAAGTTCAAAACAGCCATATTCTGCCTGACAAATCCACACTGGCTCATCCTGGGAACACAACACCAGGAAGCTGAGCAAGGAAGTCCAAGTCTATTATCCCGGCCTTCAGGAGGCACAGGCAGGAGGCTGAGCTCATTGGCAAGCCCCAGCTATGTATGGAATTCAAGGCCAGCCTGAGCTTCACAAAATCATCTTAAAATAAAAAAAGGGAACAAACAAACAAAAAACAAGCAAACAAAACCACATGACAAAACAACCCACTAAAGACAGAATGACTCTGGGATTCTGCTCTTAGGTTTTAAAATTTTCTTGACATGCCAACCGTTTTCTTTGCATGCCACCCCCATCCCCAAGAGCCTCTAAAGACACAAACAGAAGCAGCCCCTCACTACTCAAAGTGTGGAAACTGAGGCCCCAACACCAGAGACAGAGTAGCTTCAGGGAGTCTGACACTCAGGGCTGGCTTATCCATATGCCAAAGAATTTTCTGGTTATTGTTTTGTTCTGCTTTGGTTTTGTTTGTCTGAGACAGGGTCTCATGTAGCCCAGACTGACCTCAAACTGGCATTGTAACCGAGGATGATTTTGAACTTCTGATCCTCCTGCCTCCACCTCCTAAGTGCTGGATCACAGGTATACACCACCAATGCTGGGGGATGGAACCCAGGGCCCTGTGCCTACCAGCTGAGCCACATCCCCAGTCCCTGAAGGGTTTTCTTCTTCCCTCTGTCCTCTTCAGGACACACGGCCCCCTTCCTCAGAGCTGATTCTTGGGAATACATTGGCTACAGAGAGTGGGCCAAGCAAAACCTCCTGGTGGAGCTTCATCATAGAGGAAGAATGTTCAATTCTACAGGAAGCAGGGAACAAGGGTGCATACCCCAAGCACCTGGCTGGTAGCCCCCAAGTCACCAAAGGTAGCTTTCCGTCTCTAAATGCCCTGTTTTCAACTGCGAAGCACCACTTAGGAGACCTTCTCTGGCTTAACAGCCTCATTCACAGCCTCCAGGCCCTGTGCCATGAAAACCCCAACACGGAAATGTCAGCATAAGGGAATCATATGTGGCAGCAGGTAGCTTGTGAGTCGACTGTTCTTGCAGTCACTCAACAATCTTTTAAGGTGACTATTAGCACAGCACCACTGTAACAAAGAAAACAGAAGCCACTCAGCCAGAACGTGACCCCTTCTAGTATGAGCACAGAGCACCCCCAATCACACCCATGTATGGCGTTTAATGTGACCACTTTCACAACTTCCTACGAAGCTCAGTGTGGGTTCTTTCACCCCGAGGCTTCCCATGATTTGGAGCTCAGGACCTGAAGTCCAAGTAATAGGAATGAACCGTCTCCTGGGGCCACTGTGGAGGACAGTTTGGCCACACCATCTCTTGCAAAGTTAAGCCTGCTCCTACCAGGAAACCCGCCCACCCCACCCCTGGGCATTTGCCAAAGAGAAATTTATCTCCCCAGTGTTCCCAATAAAACCTGGACACCAGGACACCAGCACTGACAGTACTCCGTTCATAATCACCCACACTGGAGACATCCAAATGTCCTTCATCTGGGACACAGAGGACAAATTGTAGCCCACTGAGTACTACTTAGCAATTGAAAGGGACAATATTGAAGGGTGGGGTGGCACATGTCTTTAATCTCAGCACTCAGGAGGCAGAGGCAGGAGGATCTCTGTGAGTTTGAGGCCAGCCTGGTCTCCAGAGCGAGTGCCAGGACAGCCAGGTTACCTAATGAGATGGAGCTCCAGTGGCGGGGGGGGGGGGGGGGGGGGCAGGCGAATGATACTCAGGCTACTACAGACCTGAATAGAGCCTGCCTCTGAAGGCTCAGTACTGCTGCCTGCCTCCCAACCCTGGGATATAGCAGATCCAGAAAGCAAGAAGATCAAGAGACTTGGTCTCAAAAAAAAACAATTAAGAACTAGAACTGGAGCTCAATGCTGGAGCTCTTGCCTACCATGCAGGAGGCCCTGGGTTCCATCCATAGCACTGAAGAAAAAAAAAAGTGAGTGCATGATTCTATTTCTAGAACCTTCTAGAAGAGGAAAAACTACAGAATGGAGAAGAGGTCACAGATCACAAGAGACTGGAGATGTGAGGTGCTGACTCAGAAGAATAACAGGGAATATTTTGGGGAGATGGAGCTGTTCTGTATGTCAAGTGGGGCACTAGCTCCACAGCCCCATGCATCCGTCAAAACTCACCTAACAGTGAACACAGAAGACAAAGCCTGCTACAAAGAGACCATGCCTTCTCAAACCTGCTTTCCAAGTAGAAGGCAAAGAACAACAGGGTGTGTCAAGATGACCTGGAGACTTCAAGTCCTGAGCTGGCAGTTGGGGTTCCCCAGAAGCACACTGGATTAAATACCAGCTCTCTGGAGACTAAGACATCAGGGCCATGAGTTCGAGATCAACATGGGCTACATAGTGAGACTTGTCTGGGGCAGGGGAAGGGGAGCACTCCAGGATGGAAAGGCAGAGAGTACTGAACCACATCCCACAACCAATGACAGACAAGAACTATCATTTTAATGAAATGAACCCTACGGACATGAGACCCAATATCGCTACCAGTCAGATGCTCCTTGGCATATGGTGGAACAACATCCAAAGAAACACAGACAGCATAAGCTGGTATCACCCAATCAACCCTGCCGGCCGGCACTCAGCATTCCTACATATCAACGGCCACCCTTGTTATCACCCGGCACTACCATTTGTTCAGCGGCCCATTATCACAAGCTGTCAACAGACCATATACTGCTAGCCCAGCATAAGACCACAATTCAGAATTCCAAGTCTGGTACCTATTGCCTGTATGCCCCTTCTCTGCCCTTATGTTAAGTTGCAAATTGTATGCTGAACATGAGGGTAAATCAGGAGCCCCCCTCCCGCCTCTGCAATATTCCTGGTGGGGTGGGGGGCTCATTAAACACTGGTTTTCTGCTTCAAAACCAACCCTGATGCTTGCCAAGTGGACTGCATAAGAGCTGAAACTTTGGGTTTGGGTCCAGGCATTTATCTAGCAAGCATGAGCACCTCAAAAGGCCATCATAGACCCGAGCCTGTTTGGTTTTGCCTCTAGATGGACAGATCTTGGGTTCTCAGGGATTTGGGGTTTGGGGACTATGGGTGAGGGATCATTGCTCCGTGGAGTAAAGTTCCCAGTGGCAAAGTCAAGTTAATTCTTCCTTCCCAGATTGCTCCTCTGGGAACTCCTGGCAAGTGGTTGCAGTAGAGGGACTTATGACTCAGGGCATCCCTCCATCTCAGTAGAACTGTCCAGAACATTCTACATTTCAGGTCTGGCCAAGTGTCTAACCACGTGCTATTACATCTCTAGGAGGTCCCATCACACTTCCCAGTGCCCCCAGGCCCCTGATGCCACGGTGTCTCTGGGTTCCTTGAGTTTCTACAAACTTGGACAAGTGTGATGAACACAGGGATGTGTCAGACACAGACTGGGACCCAGCACTGGAAGAGTCAGAATCTCACAGCCAGTGCAGAGGAGGCATACTAGCATAAGGGGACTGGGAAACTGACACTGGCATTTGATGGAGCAGGTGGCATCATGAGTGTATGCTCCAAGAAGTCGGAGATGCCCCTATGGAGCCAACAGATCCCAGCTCTCAGGAGGCCACCAAGGCCCCTCCTCTCTACAATGAGTGGGACAACAGAGTGAAGGTGTGTGCATGTAGGGCAGCTCTCTGAGAGAATAGGGCAGGTTGTCCTCAGACCTTCTGACTGGATGCAAGGACAGCTCTTACATTTTGTGTTTGGCCTCCAGTCTGAGCTGCTGAGAGACAGAGAAGGATGGGACTGAGGTGGCAAACTGTCCCAAAGTGGAGAGAAAGCAAGGGTCCACCCTCTAGCAGTTAGCCACAGTGGACCTGGCAGGTGGAAGGAAGTCTCGGGTGCCACAGTCAACTCCAGTCTTACAATCCCTCCCCTCCACAGACAGCAAAGACACCACTTTTCATATTGTCTCACAACCATCAGTAAACATATTTCTAAAATGGCCCCACACATCAAAAACTCATGGGGCCATTCCACTCAAAGACCAGCTCACAGGGAAAACTCCATAGAAGAGAACACCCCTAAGACCCTAGGATGAACATCCACGAGGCCACCACACAGTAACATTCTAGATGCCTGCAACATAAGAAACCATCTCAGAGAGTCCAGGTACAAAAGAACACGGCTCCAACCCCCATTTACATGAGGCTCAAAAGAAGGTTAGAAACCAGGTAGGTCAACTGATCTTGCTGGGGTGTGGTCAAGAAGGGGAAGAGGGAGGTCCTTTGACTTGGAGGCTGAGGGGCCATCAATGATGCCAGACCCAACTCTGGTGCTTGCCTGTACATGTCTTAGATTTTATTTTATTCTAAAACGTTCTGGATGTATGTCAGCTGAACTGCTTGCCTAGCATGTGTGAGGCCCTGGTTCCATTCGCAGCATAGTATAAAACCGGGTGTGGTGGCTCACATAACACTCAGCCACACAGTGAGTTTGAGGCCAGCCTGGACTACATGAGACCTTGCCTCCCCACCAAAAAAAAAGAAAGAAAGAAATAATTTTTAAAAGTTTAGAGAAATTGCTTAAGTGCTTATTTTTTTTCAATGCCAATAGTATTTGAATTTTTTTTAAGTTAGTGTCCTGTGAGGTGTCTTGACTCTCAGGCAAGTCTATTTTATCTCCTCCCACTGGCTGTTATTCATAACAGCCTCAGGTCCTCTGTCCCTCCTTCCTCACCCCTCCCTTAAGCAGCTCCAGGCATGATGACCTGGCTAGGAGACCAGCTAGGCCTGGGATGGGAAGCGCCCCCTTCCGGAGCGGGGCTGTATAGTTCTTCAGGCCAAAAAGGGAACAGAAGTTCTGCAGAGAGGGCGGGAAACTGCACACACTCATTCCAAAGCTACTTAGAGCAAGCGAGGCCTGGGTTAGCCAGCAAAAAAGGTTGGGATGCACTCAGGGTGCTTGAGGCCCAGCCCAGCTATACCTCTTGTGGGGAGCCATCACCTACAGCTTTCAGAGTTGCAGCTTTCAGGATGGACAGGGGTGAGCTGAGGACAGCAGAAGGGCTCCCCGACTCCTCTGCTTCCTCTTGGAAGGCTACAGAAGGGGAAAAGCCATTTAGCAGCACAGTGGTTGCTCTCTGTGACACCCCTAGAACTGTCTGGAAGCATGTTCTCATCCCCTGACATCCTCCAAGCCCCAGCTACTCATTCCAGTGTGGGTACTAGAGTCACATGTCCTCTGATCATTTTTCTGGGCTGGGAGTGCTTGGGAGGGCACACCGCCAACCTTCAGAGCCAACCTTGGCAAGGAGGAATTCAGGGGGCAAAATCCTGGCACCAATGTAAAGCACCAATAACACTGTGGTTATGGAGACACCCCTCAAAAAGAGGCCCTCCACTACACAGATCCTAATTTTCACCCACCTCCAAGTAAACCACTTGCTCCAAAACCTCATGCTTTCTTGGTATAATTTCACAGCCCCAGGAACCGACCATCTGGAGCCCCCAGAAGAAAATGCAGTCATCCGTGCTCTTTGAGCAGGGACTCCAAGAGCCCAAAGGGCCCAGCCTTAGCTGGGAGTGACTGGCCCCACCCATTACACTAGAGCTAAGGACCCCTTGCAAACTCCAGGGACCTGACCAGCCCGTGTAATTTTGGACTCAATGAACTGGAACCTGAAAAGAGGTACATTTGGGCATGGCAGGGTGGCCAGCCAGCCGAGGGAGCAGGGTGTGTCGCCCCACACACATACCAGGAATCTGGGTCATGCTTAGATGACAGAGAAACCTCGACTCTACCCACCCGCGCCTGCCTGCATCTCCCCAGATGCTAAGCAAGCCCTCTTCCAGGTTTGCAGGAAGCAAACGAGGACTTCAAGAAATCAGGGCACCTTGTGTGGAATCACTTCTCAGCTGAGGAAAAAGGGCTCTTTGCCTCTTTCCTCTGGGTCTTTCATGGAAGGGGTTGGGGGTGCCTACCTGCCCAAGACATCCTCTGGTGTTCCCTCTCAGCTCCCCAGGGTGTGAGAAGCTAAACCCAACCAAGTCCACAAGCACCCTTTCTGTCCTTCTGCCTTCGCTCATACTGAAACAACTCACATCAGGATCAGGTCTTCCCAGGCCATGGGCCTCACCCGGTGGATAATGCTGAGGGGGCTCTGATCTGTGACAGAAGGAACAGGACTTGCATACACCGGGTGGGGTCGGAGGAAGAGTCCCCCAAACCACTCAACAGGACAGTCCCCCAGATGGAGCTGGTGGCCCACCTAGAGGCACTCACTGAGGCTGGGATGACTGCTTCACCACCAGGCCACATGGTGTCCCATGCCATAGGCCCGAGGCTCCCACCTTGGGTAGAACACCAGTGTTGAGAGGTCGGGGTCCTAGTCTACAGGATTTGGCATGGGGGGGTGCACTCTGTAGCCCAAAGCGTCCAGGCACTGGCCCAGCTAGGGCCCCATCGGGAAGAAGTCAGACCCCATCCAAAGAGCCCTCATCACTGTCCCCGCGCGACCCAAGACCCAGACCTCCGGTCTTTGCAAGGAACCACTCACTCCCCCGAATCCCGAGTCTCCTAACTACTCGCAGGCTCGCTCCGCAGCTGCAGCCCAGCAGGCCGGGAGGCTGCTTCCCTCAGCTCCCGGGCCCTCAGCTCCAGCCCCTAGCCGCCTAGGAGACCCCAGCTCCCATCAACGCCCAAGTCTCTCTCTCAGCCCCGCAGAGGGAGGAGGAAGAGGAGGAGGAAGAGAGGAGGAGGTGGTGGAGGAGGAGGAGGGGAGGCGCGGCCGCCCGGGCTGGGGCAAAGGATATGGCCATTCCGTGATCTTTTTGGCGTATTTTCTCACCACGTTGTCTTCACTGAAGAGGAACAGGGAGCGGTTGACCGTGAGGCAGTTCTGGCGGACGGGGATTGGGTTGTAGAGGGCCATGGTCCGCGCTCTCTGCGCCATCGACTGCTTGTACATCCTCTGCGCTCCGGGCTGCCCGCCCTGCCGGCTGCCCCCGGCTCCTCGGCCGCCCGCGGCGCCCACGACCACCCCGGCGGCCGGCCCTGAGCCTCCTCCGCCTGCGCCGTAGCGGCCCGGCATCTCGTCTCCAAAGCGGGCCATTCTGCAAAGAGCAAAGGGCCTCGGGTTACGCGGCGGCTGCTGTTGCTGCGGCGAGCGCTGCGGAAGCCACGGCCACCGCCACCACCACCACCACCGCCGCCGCTGCTCAGGCTGGCCGGGCTGTGGGGACGGCGGCTGCACCTGCGACTGCGGAGACGCTCCACGGCCAAGCCCATCGGGCGGCGGCGCCCGGCCTCGGCTCGGGGGGCTCACGAGCGGGACGGCCCGGCCGAGCCGGGGAGCGCGGCTCGGGACATGCCGGCAGAGGCGGTGACCCCGGGCGGGAGGAAGGGTGCGGGGAGGGCTCGGGGGCGGGCGCGCGGGGGAGGGGCGCGGCAAAAATAACCGGGGACGCGATCCAGGCGATCCCCGGCCACCCACTCCGGAGAGGGAAAAATTTTTTTCAGTTAAAAAAAATTAGTAAAAAATATATATATAATGTAAAAAGATCAGTTTTTTTTAAAGCAACGCTCCAATGCACACCCCCTTTAAAACGCGAAGTCTAAGCGAAGGACGTCCCCTCTCCCCGGGACGCAGTGACAAGCTTCAAATTCCTCGGAGGTCCGGGGTCAGCTTGGCATCTTGCTAAAGGCGTGGGCTCGGCCCATTTGGAAAAAAAGAAGAAGAAAATTAAATAACAAAAGCAAAAAACCAGGTCTTTGCTACAGGAAGAGGGTGGCACAGAAGAATCTGTCCGTCTGTTTTGCTGACTTTCCTAGACCTGGAAAGAATAGAAAATTCCTGAAAACGCTGCAGCCCCTCCCCCAAATCCAACCCGGCTGGAGAGCGGCGGGCGGAGGAGCGGGGCGCAGGGGCGCGGCGGGGCTCGGAGGCGTCAGGGAGCCGCTGGTTCCCGGCTTTGAAAAAAGCCGATCTGTTTTCCTCCTGATTCAGCAGCCGCCGGCTCCTCTGCGCGCGGAAGCGTGTGTGCGCGCAGCCAGGCGCGGCGCAGCCTCGGCCGGGGGGAAATTGCAGCAGCGCAGTCTTGAAAATTCCCCACGGGGGGGAAGGAGGCGAGAGAGCGAGCGAGCGAGGGAGGGCGGTGCGCGCTGCTCGGCAGCGGCTTGGGCTGCGGCAGAGCCTGGCAGCATCCCCACCCCCGGGCGCCTCCCTCCTCCTGCCTCGCTCCCAGCTCCGCCTAAAGAAGAGGTGCAAGGAGCGAGCTGCCCGGTCAGGAGCCGGGGCTAGACCGCGGCCCTGCGTCCTAGAGCAAGACCCACCCGGTGACGCGCGCAACCAATCAACGGCGCGGGAGCAGGCGCGGCCCGGCGCGCAGGGGGAAGTCGGGACAGAATCCTCCCGCACAGAGGACCTTGCCTGCCACCCGAGGTCCGCGTTGCTTCCCCGAACCAGGCGTGCCCAGCGAGAGGGAAGAAACTTAAAGAGTAGAGGGCTTGGTATGGAGACTGGTGTGGGTGGCCGTCGCTGAACAAATATGGGTCTCTTGAGCAAAAGGCAATTTTTGCTAGCTGGAAGGAAGGTTTGGAGCACTTCTGAGAGGGCTGCAGGTCGCAAGGGGTTGTTTCAATAAATGTGTAGGCCACCCTGGAGACCCTGGCGGAAGCACATGTAAACTTCCAGGAGCAGACCACACTAGGCTGGGCTGCTGGGCTGGGGTTAGCATGGCCCCATCTCTACTAGGCACTTGGAATACCCACACCTGCTCCCCCCTCTATTTGGAAATTCCATAAACACCGAAAAATACATAAAACACAAATGAACAGGTGGAGAAATTGCTGCGTAATGAGCCCTTGTGGGTGCTAGAGCACCAGAAACCCGACCACAGGCCTACACAGGGGCCGGCTGGGTTATAGCTACGGCTTGGCCATTCTTTTAGCTCTATGACTTCAGAGGGTCTTCCTCAGCCGGAGGTGTTTAGCTCCCTTTGGCCCCATTGTAAACATCATTCTGCAGGACCTGATTTCTTGCCGCATTCATCATAGCTGTGGGTGATACATTTTCTTTGCTGTATAGTACTCTATGGAAAGATACTCCACAATTTGCTTTTCTATGGGCATCTGGTTCTTTGGAGCTGGGGCCGCAGCACAGCCTTGCCTGAGACACCGTATGCATGTGAGTATGGCTGCTTGTGGAGTAAGGCTGTAAATACATGGGTGGCGTTTCAGGCTCTTTTCACGTAGTATCTTCAGGTTTATAAGATGTGAAACTGTCTTCTAAAGCATATGTACCAAGACATAGTTTCGGGAGCTAGAAACATGGTTCAGCAGGTAGAGTGCAGCCTCTCTTCCAGAGGGCCTGGGTTTGATTCCCAGCATCCACATGGTGGCTTACAACCAGCTGTAACTACAGTTCCAGGAGATCCAACACCACCTTCTGGCTTCCTTGGGCACCATTCAGGCAAAGCAATCATACATATAAAATGAAATAAAAAACGTTTTTAGAAGAAGGAAATCAGGCAGGCATATCTTTGTGAGTTCGAAGCCAGCCTGGTCTACAGAGCAAATTCCAGGACAGGCTCCAAAGCCACAGAGAAACCCTGTCTGGAAAAACCAGAAGAGGAGGAGGAGGAGGAAGAATTTAAAATACAATTAATTGTTTTAATTATAAAGGAACACTTTTTATAGGTGCAGGCTTGTCATCCCAGCAGTGAAGCTGAGGCAGGAAGATGGTGATTTATCACGAATTTCACTAAGTGTGTGCAGACTGGAAAGCTGAGTGTGAAAAGAGAAGAGAGAGAGGCTGAGGAGGCAAATCTTCAGATAGTTAAAGCATGCTTGGGCCACACACACATCAGTATTTGAGTTCATTTGGGATATTCTAGAACAATGAAATGTCTGCATATACATTCCTAATTCTGTGCCTTTGGAGGGGCACTTTTAAGATTTTTTTAAAAGTTTGTCCAAACAATATTACACACTTGTCACTCAAGAACTCAAGAAGTGGAGCCAGGAGGATTGCTGTAAGTTCTGGGTTACAGATGAGTTCCAGGCTAGTCTAGAAGACAGTGTCAAATCCTGCCTCAAAAAAAAAAAAAAAAAAAAAAAGAACTGTGTAAAATCACAAGAATTTCATACACTCGAACTGTGGTTAAAGCACACAGGGCAGACACAGTCAACAAGACAAAATGGCATCATACAGAATGGTAAAAGATCTTTAGCAACCTCACATCTGACAGAGGGCTGATCTCTGTCAAATATACAAATAACTCAAGAAACTAGACGTCAAAAGACCAAATAATCCAATAAAAATAAATGTTGAGAGAACTCTCAACAGAGTAATCTCAGATGTCTAAAAGACACTTAAGGAAATGCTCAACATCCTTAGTCATCAGAGAAATGCAAATCAAAACAACTCTTGAGATTCCATCTTACACCTGTCAGAATGGCTAAGATCAAAAACTCTGATGACAGTTTATGCTGGAGAGGATGTGGAGTAAGGGGATCACTCATCCATTGGTGGTGGGAGTGAAAACCTGTACAGCTGCTGTGGAGATCACTATGGCGGTTTCTCAGAAAATTGGGAGTCAATCTACCTCAAGACCCAGTACTACCACTTTTGGGCATATACCTATAAATATATATGTTCAACCACAAGGACATTGTTCATAGCAACACTATTTGTGATAACCAGATCTTGGAAACAATTTAGATGCCCTTCAACCAAAGAATGGTTATAGAAAATGTGGTATATTGGCCGGGTGTTGGTGGTGCACGCCTTTAATCCCAGCACTTGGGAGGCAAAGGCAGAGGCAGGCAGATCTCTGTAAGTTCGAGGCCAGCCTGGTCTCCAGAGCGAGTGCCAGGATAAGCTCCAAAGCTACACAGAGAAACCCTGTCTCGAAAAACAAACAAAAAGAGAGAGAGAGAGAGAAAAGAAAAGAAAATGTGGTATATTTACAGAGTAAGGTATTACTCAGTGGTTAAAAAAAAAAATGACATCTTGAAATTTGCAGGCAAATAGATGGAACTGGAAAAAGCCATCCTGAGTGAGGTAACCCAGACCCAGGAAGACAAATATAATATGTACTCACTCATAAGTGGATAATAGACATACAGCAAAGGACAACCAGACTACAGGCCACAACCCCAGAGAACCTAGGTAACAAACAGGTCCCAAAGAGAGACGTACATGGATCCCCCTAGGCAGGAAGAAGAGACAAGATCTCCCGAGTAAATTGGGAGCTTGGGGGTGGGGGAAGGGTGGTGGGGGAAAGGAAGAAGGGAAGGGGAGTGGGAAAAATATATAGCTCAATAAAAAAATGCACAAAAAGAAGTCTCTTCGTGAGGAAAAGAAGAAAAGCACACAGGGCAGAGCTATGAGAGGGAGCTCAGGGCATTTCTTCAAACAGTGATATTATATCTGACAGTGTTCCACTTCTCACAATCTCAAGGCCAGTAGCATCCAGCTTGAAACAGGAAGCCATTGCCTGAGTACAGATTCAGGGGGCTAGCCCCAGGAGACTCGGTGGTGAGTGTTAGGGGAACTTGCACCACGAGGGGCCCTGCCCGGAAGGCTGTTGAGATCCATCTCCACCTGCAGGATCTCTGAGTTCCCTGGAGATGCTCGGGCCAGAGTGGACCTGGAGGAGGGAGTCCCGGGATACAGCTCCCAAAGAGTCTCCATTTGTGTGTTCATAACATGTGCACGTGCACACAACTCATGTACATGTGTGCACGTGGAGGCCAGAGGGCAGCCTTGGGTATTGTTCTTCTGCTGCCACCTGCCTTTTTAATTAATGAATTGACCAACTGATTGATAGATTGGTTAATGGGAGGCAGAGGTTGGCATCAGGTGTTTTTCTTGATTGTTCTCCATGTTTTTTGACACAGGGTCTCATTTACCTGCAATTTACTAAATAGACTACACTGGCTGGTGGATGAAGTTGAGAAATCTTCCAGACCCGCCCTACTTCTTACTCAAATTTTGGGGAATCAACTCAAGTCCTCATGCTTGAAAGGCAAGGACATTATCAGCTGAGCCACCTCCCCAGTCCAGCAGCCCCATTTTACACATGTGAACCTGAGGCTGAGAAGGGCTGAAAAACTCACCTAAGTCACTGCCATGAGTCTAAAACCCCTAGACACCATATTGCATAACAGACCAAAACGGAATGTGTCAATCAGTTCTAAAGGTCTGAACAGGCTGTGAGCAGTGGGACCCTCCTGAATATGTGTCTTTCATTATTACTGTTGTTGTTAGTATGAGTGGGCACACATGCCACGGCTCGCATGTGTGGGGATCAGAGGATAATTCAATGACATTGATTCTCTCCTGCCACCTTTACATGGGTGCCAGGGACAGAACTGGGGCATCTGGCTCTCACAGCAAGCGCCTTTCCCTGCTGAGCCATTCTCTGCATGTGTCTAAGAAGAAAGAGGACACATGTCCATGGGCATGCCCAGGTGCTGTTTCTGTAGGGATGCACCTGTGGGAACACATGTGTGGCCAGCCAGAAGAAAACTCGCTGACATCAGTTTTCTCCTTTTACCTTGTGGGTCCTGGGAAACAAACTTGAGTTGTGAGGCTTGGGCAGCAAACACCATCCCCTGCTAAGTCATCTTGTCAGCCCAGTCATGAATAATAAATATATACATATATAATTTATTCTTATTTTATGTTCATTGGTGTTTTGCCTGCATGTATGTCTGTGTGAGTGTGTCAGAGCCTGGAGCTGGAATTACAGACAGTTGTGAGCCACCATGTGGTTGCTGGGACTTGAACTCAGGTCCTCTGGAACAATGGTCAGTGCTCTTAACCTCTGGCTGCAGCCCACATATATAGTTTCTATTCTACAAAGTTCAAGTCAGAGGTTGAAGTGGTCACCACATCAAAGATGAATGGTAACCAACCTGAAGGGACCTTCCAGAGGCATCTCTCTGTGGATGACAATTGCACAAATAAGTTTATTTTGCAAATTTGTGTATGGGGGGGTAAGATTCCCCCCATACTGTTCCACAGATAACAGCACTTTCTCTGCAAACCTTATGTGATTGCTTGAGTCAGATTCCTGAGGTCTTCCACGAAAAGATGGAAGGACAGAGCCACTCCACAAATTGTTCTCTGGCCCCCATGTGTTCCATGTCACACACACCCACACACATGCACATACATGCACATACATGTATGTTTAAGTTAGAAATAAAATATAAATGATCTCTTTTTTTTTGAGTTGGGGTGTCATGTCACAGCTAGTCCCCTACCTCAGTCTCACCACTGTGGGAATTACAGGTATGAGGTAGCATACTCGGCTTCTTCAATTTCTTGTTTTATTTATTTGTTTTTTTGAAACAGGGTCTCATGTATCCTAAGCTGGCCTTAAACTCACTATGTAGCCAAGGATGACCTTAAGTTTCTGATCCATCTACCTCCACCTCCTGAGTGCTGAGATTATAGATGTGGGCTCTATAGATAGCAAGTCCAGTTCTTGTGGTGGAACCAAGAGCCTCATACACACAGAGAAAGTGTTCCACAGCTGAGTCACATCCCCAGCCTTATTGTTAAACACTTCTGTTGAGCTGTGTATGATGGGTGTATGCAGTGGTGTGTGTGTGTGTGTGTGTGTGTGTGTGTGTGTGTGTGTGTGTGTGTGTGTGTGTTAGAGTTCAATTAAAAATGTCTGTAGCTATTCAGTATTCTGGGTACTGAGCTCTGCTGGGTGCAGGTCTTGGCAGTACTTTTTCTCATGGTCGTTTGCAGGAATTCCCCTCTTCGAGCTCTGACCAGGAAACCCCAACACCAACCTTAGCCTTCCTCTTTAGTGCAAAACAAAGAGTGCCCCCAGGGCCCTTACCCATCCATGCCTCCATAGCAGATAAGCAGGCCGAATGGGCTGCACTGTGTTGTAAGTTTATGTGCCAGGCTGGGAGTAGTTTATTTGGTAGAGCATTTTTCCTAACATGCAACTGTCCTGGGTTCTATCCTCAGCACTGCTTAAATCCAGCGTGGTGTCCATGCCTGTGACCCCAGCACTTAGGAGACAGAAGCAAGAGGAACAGAAGCTAAAACTCAGCCTGGTCTACACAAGACTCTGCCTACAAAAAGAAAAAACAAACAAGCCAATGTGGTGGTGTTTTGTTTATGATCTAACAAATAAAGCTTGCCTGAAGATCAGAGTGCAAAGCTAGCCACACTAGTTAGCCATAGAGGCCAGGCAGTGGTGGTACACACCTTTAATTCCAGCACTCGGGAGACAGACACAGACAGAGCTCTGTTAGTTCAAGGTCACCTTGAGCTACACAGAATTGATCCAGTCTAAAAGAGAAACAGAGCTCACACAAAGGTGATCCCAGCACTTGGGACCACATGCCTCTAATCCCAGCACAAAGTAGGTGGAGACAGAAAGGGAGCTAGCCACTAGCTCTTACCTCTACCTCAGATCAAATGGGTGATCCTGTCTCCACGAATCCTCTGACTGAATGTTCAGACTGACTGTGTAGACTGTGTCTGTCTCTGTGAATCCTTAGACTGAATACATCCTCAGACTGCCTGCTTCAGACTAACTACTGCTCCAAAGGCCCCGAGCTCCTGTCTCCTCCCCCTTATCCCTCTCTCTGATCTTTTAGTACCCCCCAATATCTGACTGTGAGTTTTTATTATTAAGACCAATTAGAATCCATGCTACAAGCAAACAACAAAAAACGAGTGCTGAGCCCAATTCTCTCTCTCTCTTTCTCTCTCTCTCTCTCTCTCTCTCTCTCTCTCTCTCTCTCTGTGTGTGTGTGTGTGTGTGTGTGTGTGTGTGTGTGCCCCATGGATCCTCCTTGACTCCACCTCCCCAGTGCCGAGATTAGGAGCACACACTACCAGTTTTTTATGTGCTAGGGGTTGAACTCGGGTCCTGATTTGCCCTAAAGAGTGATGGGCTCTGGGCACATTACCACCAGATATTGATTTTTTTAAATAGAAGAACCCATTCTTTAAGCTAAAGGAATGAATTTCTCATGGAATCTCAACTGGCTACTATAGGTAGTTTCTGGGCCTTCGATAACACCAATGACCATTGCTGACCAGGGAGAAAGACTTAGACTGTCATTAGCCTCTAGCCAGACAGTTTAATAACAGGTAGCCAGAAGCCCCAGCCGTTGGTTCTGTCTTGAATCCATCTGTCAGCTGGAATCTGTCAGGTGGTGGCAGTTTGTGGCTGTTGTGTGACTGAACAGAGCACCGAAATGAGTGCTCCCATGAGAGAGGCCCAGATTGCATTCCCCTGCCTACTAACACAATTACCAGCAAAGCCAGCCATGTTGCTCTGCAAGAAGGGGTCAGGCCAAAGGCATTTGATCTCTGTAGTTCTGGCTGGGTATATGCCAGTATTAAGTCTCAGGGTCTTTGGAGGTAGAAGACAAAAATGATAAGCCAGCCAGGTGTGGTGGCACACACCTCTAATCTAAGCCTTTGGAGGCAGAAGGCAGATTTCTGTGAGTCAGAAACCAGCCTGGTCTACATAGTAAGTTCAATGTAGTCTGAGGTTGCCTTGAACTTTCAGCAATCCTCCTGCCTCAGCATCTTAGGTATGAGCCATTGCCCCATCTCCTTTCTTATTTTCCCTCTTTTCTAACCATGTCCTTAGTTCCAGGCAAGACAATTCTCTCCAACATTTTCCTTACAGCCCTCTAACAGGTTGTATCTCCAAGGGCCTGGCTTCCTTTCATTAGAGACAGTTTGAAACCATCTTGGGGCTGGGTGCCGTACAGCAGTGTGAGCTTTTGTTTAATCAAAGAAAATAGGCACTTTGGCAACTGCCAAGAAAATGTGCAAGAACTATCAGGGCTGTCTAAAAAGCAGGGACAGGGAGTTGAGAAGTATTATGACACACACAGTGTCAAAGCTCCTCCCACAGATGTGCCTCCACCTGGGCTGGAAATGGCTACAGCCTCACACATGCCTACAGTGCTCTGCCACTGAGCCACACCCCTGCCCTTTGGGGAATTCTATGCAGGGGCTCTACTGCTGGGTCCAACCTGATTCTTGTTAATAATTAACCCTGCAGTGTGGTTCCAGCAGACAAACAAATGATCTAAGTTAGCAGGGTAAATCTGCCTTCTCCTGGACTTAGGAAGGAAGAGACTGCTCTGCATCCCTCTGCCAAGAAGGTAGGACTCAAACAGTTTGTTTCCAACCAAGGACAGATGAAGGGATGTGCTACAGAACTAGTGTTGTAGGAAGGGACACTGTGAAGAGTCCACTTTAGGGCTGGAGACATAGCTCAGAGGTTAAGAGCACTGGTTGCTCTTCCAGAGGTCCTGAGTTCAATTCCCAGCAACCACATGGTGGCTCACAACCATCCGTTATGAGATCTGGTACCCTCTTCTGGTGTGCAGATATACATGGAAGCAGAATGTTGTATACACAATAAATAAATAAATAAAATCTTAAAAAAAAAAGAGTCCACTTTAAGACTGAGTGACCCATCCCAGTGAAAGAAAACATAATGGAAGATTCAGCTACAGGACTTTCTACTGCTACTAAGGATATTATACAGCACAGCTGGTGCCCTGCAGATTGGATAATGATATATTGATGCTAATTCTCGGGTGTGGTCATTTTCTCTATGCTTATGTGAGAAACTGATCTATTTCAAGAAACTGTTTCTGAGGTTAAATAAAGGGCCACTGGGTCTCTCAGTGGCCCAAGAAAATAGAGAAAAGAGAGAGACATCCTGAGTGTAAGTGGGAAACGCTGGCATTTGAGGAAACTGGACAAAGGACATGCAGGAATTCTTTGTGCTATTTGTACAATTTTTTGGAAGTCTGAACTTTAAGGAAAGGAGAAAATGTAAACAGTTAGCAAGAGAAAGCTCTGTGTGCACAAGTTGTTCTCCTGGGCACCTGCTGTGTGCCCAGAGGCTTTGCAGGCACAGACCAAGATGGTCATTTCCAAGATGAATGGTAACAGAATAAATTAATAAACAGAATGAAGCAAGCCTGAAGAATGTACGAAGGAGAAATATTGGGTAAGAAAGAGGAGCCATCTCAGAGCCGTGGGGACCCAGGGTGAGCAGCTGTGTGGAGCGCTGTCACCCAGAACGGAAGCCCTTTATGATCGTCACAGTGTAAATTAACTTTCTTCTTTTGACCACTCTTAAACTGTCCGGTGTTAGACATTATTTTTCCACATCATTATTGTATTTAACTTTTTATTGCATTTATTTTCGTGTGTGTGTGTGTGTGTGTGTGTGTGTGTGTGTGTGTGTGTGTGAGAGAGAGAGAGAGAGAGAGAGAGAGAGAGAGAGAGAGAGAGAGAGAATGTGGATGGATGCAGAGCTACGGTGACAACGTTCATCACATTGGTCCCAAGGATTGAATTCAAATCACCAGGCTTAGTGGCAAGCACCCCTATCATCTGAGCCCTCCTGCAGGCCCCTAAAACTGATCCTATACAAAATGTGACAGACAAGGCCAAGTGGCACAGACCATAGGGACAAACATTGACCTTCAAAAAGTTTAGAAGCAAGTTGGAGTGAAAGTTGCTTCCCTGTGAACATTTACACAGCAGGGAAGAGTATCCAGGGACAGTTCCAGAGGGGAGGAGCTGATGCCACCACTAGTATAGGCTCAGCCTGCACCACAGGTGTGACAGGGAGCTCATGCCATGGAGGAGGAGGCTTTCTCTTTTCTCGCTGAGCCCTGATGCCCCTCTCAACCCTATGTCTTTTCAATATGTTTTCCTCAGAAAGTCTGGAAGAGGGGTTGGGAGATGGATCAGCCAGTAAAAGCTGGGCTTGGCCACTCAAAACCTAGCCGGAGGCTGGAGAGATGACTCCTCAGTTAAGAGCACTGGCTGCTCCATCAGGGGACTTAGGTCTCATTCCCAGCACCCACAAGGTGGCTCAAAACTGCTTGTAATTATAGTTTCAGGGAATATGACACCTTCTGCAGGCCTCCATGGGCACCGCACACACACGGTGCACAGACATACATGCAGGCAAAACACCCACACATATTAATAATAAAATGTTTAAAATTGAGGAGAGCAATAGAGGCAGACACCTAATGTCAACTTCTGACCCCCACAAGTTTTTGCATGAACATACACCACAACCAGACAGTAAATAAAAAGCAAGATATGAAGGAACCCATGATTGTGTAATTGAGCAAACTCCAGCTGCTTAACATTCTCAAGGGAAGAGACGATGACCACATTTTCTTCTCTTTTACTCTTCTTTGGGGTTAACCATTTTGCTCGAATTTAAAACCTTTTCTTCCTCTGCCAGTAACTTTTAATTTGATGGTAAAAATCTTCTTTGCATCCAGTCTGTGAGAGGCCCTCTGTATCTCCTCCTCAGAGCCTGGCTTCCTCTCCCTTCGTTCACTCCCTCATTCTGATGGAGTGCATCCTGCAGTAGTTTTCTGAGAAAGAATGCCCAAGAAGTCTCCTGGTTACTTGTTGCTGCACAAACTACCTCGAACTTAGGAACACAGAACAGTGCTGAGCAGTTGCCGTAGTTTATGTTGGGAGTTACGTTGGGTGTCATTAACTAGAATCTGTTGAGTTGTGCCCCCCACCCCCCACCCCCCAGCCTCATGCTAGTATTATAAAATGGTGGCCACTGCTACAGACACATCAAAGGTTTCCCCAGTCACAGTGCTGCCATGGAGCCTGGACAGGCCCAAACAATATGATTTCTTAGAGTCTCTCTCTGTCTTGGGGTCTTCACACTGTGAGTTCAGGGTAAATGGGATAAAAATGCCAGTTTAGAAATTCCAAGGTTTATATCTCATCGAAGAAGTCAATACCTAAAGCCTCACTGTAACTTAACATTGGGAAGTGATGAGGTATCAGTTCTGCTTGTTCTGTCCAGTGAGTCACAAGAACTCACCAAGGAAAGAGAGTATAGCTGTCACTCCCTTCTGGGAAAACAGCAATTATAAAAGAGAAAACACAGAACAACATTCGATAGCCGTGAAAAATCCAGTCTACCTCCAGAAGTAAGCTTGAGACATGTGTGTGCTTGCAAGTCTCTCTTTGTAACCAATGAACAGTGTAATGGGCTGGAGAGACACCACAGTGGAAGAACCTTTGCTGCTTTCCCAAAGGACCAAGTTCAGTTTCCAGCTCTCACATCAGGAGGCTCACACTGCCTGTAACTCCAGCTCCAAGGGCTCTGACGCCCTATTCTGGACTCCAAGGGCAACAATCCCCCCCCCCCCGCCACACACACACTCATTCACACATACTCATACACACACTAATAAAAAGAAGATAAACTTTAAAAATAGTATGGCTGGGTATAGAATTCTCACTTGCAAATAATTTTACTGAGAAAATATGCTCCACTTTCCTGCCTGTCAGTTCTAATCACACTGTTGGGACTTGTCCCTGGTTCCCCACTGGCCACTGTGCTCTGAAACAGTTTCTATCATGGTGTGCATAAATGCCATTCTGTTTCAGCCCTTGAGTACTTAGAAGGGTTTTCAGTGTAGAACCTAAGCCTGTCAATTTTGACAAACTTTCTTGAAATGTCTCTTTGATGATTTCCACCCGTCCATGCTCTCTAGTCTCTTAAACACCCATTATAAGTGAGCTGGCCCTTTTATTTATCATTTCCCATTTTGATCTCCTTGTGTTTTACTCTCCTCTTTGAGACCATTCTCCCATTTAACTTTTAATCCCATTGAGGTTTGAAGTTGTGCGTTTTTATTTTGGTATGATTAGCAGTTTCAATGTGTTCCTTTTCTGTAGCATTTCTTGCTTCATGATTATATTTTTGTGCATTTCTAATAACAGCATTAACAATAGTTCATGTATCTTTAAGATTTATTTTTATTTGTAAGGGTGTGGGGGTATGCACACACAGAAGCAATTTCCCTTACAGACCAGAAGATGGTGTTAGATGCCCTGGGACTAGAGTTCCAGGCAGTTTAAGCCACCATGTGGGCCCTGGGACTGGAACCAGGATCCTCAGCAAGAGCAGCCAATGATCTTAACCAAAGCCACCTCACAACAGCAGTGTCTGCAAGTTCCTTTGTTCATATGTCCTCCTTTTTTTGTGTACTTGGGATTGTGCACACAAGTGAAGAGGCTCATGGGAAGGTAGGTCTCTTCTGTTGAGGCAGATCTCCTAGGAGATCAGGCTGAGAAACTTTCAGTAACATTTTATACTCCCTCTGAAACTTGCTTCTCCAGAAGAGCAAAATATAAATTTCTGGTAAATAGACCATTTGATAAACACAATGTTTATGCATAATTCTATCCTGTTCTGGATTATGTGGAGAGTAGAAACTATTTGCTTTCAACAAAAACTTGTCAACTAAATGTCTTTCAAATTCTTCTCTCAAAGTGGGGTGTGTGGTTCAACTGGCGGAGCCCTTGCCTAGAGTTCATGAACCCTTGAGTTAGCTCCATGTCCAGCACAGTAGTACTGCACAATTCCAGCACTCAGGAGCTGGGGGCAGGAGGCCCAGCTTAAAATGTGCTGCTAGTTTAAAAATATGTATTTGTTTATCTGGGCAACACGAACAGCCATGTCAGTGTGGAAGGGGAAGTTCATTAACCCCAGACAAAGAACTGCAGGCAACTTAGGAATGCTGACAACAGGAGCAACAGTCTCCCCGACGGAAGAGAAGACCAACTTGCTGTCCAATACAAAGTGCTCAGCCCTGAAAACATATACACACAAGAGACATTACACAGACTGCACAAGTTGTATTTATATGTTTGATATATTTAGGAACACATATGTATACACACACACACACACACACACACACACACACACACACACACACACACATATATAACAACAATTAAAGAAAAAGAGGTCGTGAATTTGAAAGAGAGCAGGGATAGGTACATGGGCAGATTTGAAGAAAGGAAAAGGATTGGAGAAACTATGTAATTGTAGTATAATTGCAAAAATTTTAAGAAAAGAGCTGGGCATTGGTGGCACACACCTTTAGTCCCAGCATTTGGGAGGCAGAGGCAGGCAAATCTCTGTGACTTTGAGACCAGCCTGGTCTACAGAACAAGTTCCATAACAGACTCCAAAGCCACAGAGAAACCCTGTCTCAGGGGAAAAAAAGAAAGGAAGAAAGGAAGGAAGGAAGGAAGGAAAGAAGGAAGGAAGGGAGAGAGAAAGGAAAGAAAAATGAGTTACATTTATTTTTAAATTATGTGTAGGTGTGTCTGAGTTAATGGGTGCAGAGTTAGTGGGTACACATTCGAGCAGTGCCAGTGGAGGCCAGATGAGGGAAATAATTGTTTTTCAAAGGCCAGAGAGATGGCTTAGCAGATAAAGGCACTTTCTGCCAGACTTGATGACCTGAGTTCAATCCCTGGGATCCATCCACATGTAATAGAGAGAGAACCAACTCAAACTTCAAGTTATCCTCTGACCTACACACACACACACACACACACACACACACACACACACAGTGGCGTGTGCACACAGCCCCCACCCTTGCCACATAGAATTAAACATCGTTTATTTATTCCTTAAAAATAAATTTTAAGACACTTCTCACATAACTGCTTTCATGCTACGCAGGTAAGGCTTTATTTTGGTCTGCTCTCTTGGATGGCGAGCTCTCTTCTGGAGCAAGCCTTTTTACTGCATAGGAAGTAGTGAAGCTCCAGATGGCAAGGGCTCCCTCAGACTGACTGTATGTGTAAATGTCATGGAGAGGTCCCTGTCGACTCCAAAGGACGTGTCGGCATGTGTTGGGTAAGTGAGAAGACAGCTTCCATAGCGTTACACCCACAGAAACTTCAAGGCTGCCATGAAGTTCATCTTCAGTGTGCCCACTGAAGACCTCATACCTTTCTACATACAGCATCTGCTGTGATTTGGGCGGAGTCCGAGTTTGGTCTCCGAAGAGCTTAGCTGGGGCCATTGGGGGTCACTGTCCTTGAAAGTGACTCAGGAGGGCTCATGGGACTCTGGTGAGGTCTCACCAGTAGACTGTAAAAGAATAACCCTGGTGGATGGAGAGATGGCTCAGTGCTTAAGAATGCTGGCTGCTTTTGGAGAAAACCTGAATCCAATTCCCAGCCCCCACTCTGGGTGGCTCAAAACCATGTAAGAACTGCAGCTGCAGGGCTCTGACGCCCTCTTCTGGCCCCCACCAGCACTGAACACAAATGGACCTAGGATGTTGAACCTAGAAATCTGCACTATTGGGAAGTGTTGAAGCCTTTAGAGTTAAGGCCCAGCGGGAGGAAACTGGGTTACAGGGAGCTGTGCGACCACAGCTTCCTCCTCTAGGACTCAAGGCACTGGAGATGTTTGGTTGCTGCATGAACCTCCAAAGCCCTTGGGCATTTTGTTATACACAGAACACTAAGGCTATACTGATATATAAATAGCTGAGAGTGCCATTCTGAGGCCAGTTTCTTAAATCAGTTGTACAGTCATCAAAATGATAATTAATAAGGGAAGTTGGGGTTACTCCCTTGGTGCTATTAGCCTTATTAATAAAATAATTTAGGAGTGGGCTCAAACAGAATTGTTTAAAAGAAAAATGCAGGGCAGATCAGCTGTACACTTCAGCTGCTCCCTGGAGAAGGCAGTGGAGGGCACCTGAGCTGGCATGGAGGACAGACACACAGCACAGGGACCTGAGCTGACATGGAGGACAGACACACAGCACAGGGACCTGAGCTGGCATGGAGGACAGACACACAGCACAGGGACCTGAGCTGGCATGGAGGACAGACACACAGCACAGAGGGACCCTTTAGAGGAAGGAACGAAACTCAAAATGTGAATGAAAAGGTCCCAAAGTTTTAATGGAGGCATGCTTAAGAAAAGCTAAACTTTTCTGGATAATTTTGAAAATCAGACAGACAGCTCTGCAGTCTGGTAAAGCTCCTGCACTAAGGACAGGGATTCTGGGGAGGAAAACGCTTGTATCTCGTCAAAGGATTAGTTAATCTCCTGTGTTTAGGTCTGCTTTCCCAGGAGTTGTCCCTAGAACAAGGGACTGACCCCATCCTTCTGGAATGGAGGTACGTTAGTGGGTGTAAGAGGCTGTGGTGCAGGCATGAGGACCTGAGTTCAGATCCCAGGGTTCAAGTAAAAACCAGGCGTGGCTGCATGGTCTATAACCCTAGGATTAGGAGAAACAGAAACAGAAGGGTTCTGTATCCCTTAGCCCTCGATGGAGAACCAAGGAAGCCCCGAGTGTGTGTAAAGAGCCAATGAGTCCAGAGTGAACTGGTGACATGGGCACAGCCATGTCACGAACCCAATACCCCAGACCCAAGCCTTCTCCTGGTCTCAGAAGCAGTGTTTACAGACAACTGACCAGTGTGCTCCATAGCTAGCAACAGTTTCTTCTCCCAGATGATTGATCCTGAGACTGCTTGAATGCAGAGATCTCCCTCGGAGACTACCCTCACCCCTGGACATTATCCCCACCCCCAGAGACTACCCTTACCCCTGGAGATTATCACCATCCCCAGAGATTACCCTCCACCTCCTGGAGACTACCCCCAGCCCTGGAGATTACCCTCACCCCTGGAGATGACCCCCCAGGTGGCCCCCACCCACAGAGATGACCCCCACCTTGTGCAGTGCCCAGTCAACCCTGCCTTTCAGAGTTGTGTAGTTGGTGCTCCAGCAGGGTGAGCTTGGATCCCAGCTTTTCTGTGCACATGTCTGTGTGTCTGTCCTTTCTCTATTTCTATTCCCTTATCACCCCAGTCAGGTTTCAGGACAAAGACACACAGAACACAGCAGCCTAGACAGTTCTGGAGCTCTGGGTTCAGTGAGAGATCCTGTCTCAAAGGATAACTTGGACAGTGACCATAGCAGATGCCTGGTATTGTCTTCTGGTCTCATGTGTGCACACACCTGCACGCACACCCCACCCTGCCACGGATACCCTGTGGTGGTAAATGAGCTCTGGCCTTATGGTGACCATTTTGGCAGTGTGCCTGCCATATCCAGAGACCTGACAGTGCCTGAGGACACAAACAGGACAACACACTAGAGACAAGGACAAGCAAAATGACAGCAAAAGGGCCTGACAGCAGGACCTCCAGGGGAGTCAAGCCCCATCTGATAAGCAGAAGATCTGAGACACTGTGTTTGGGAGACTTGAGTGCATGTCACCCCACAATGGAGTGACCTGCAGGTAGCAGTGGATGCAATGTCTGTCTTTCTCTTTCTCCCTTCCTTCCTCCCTTCCCAGGCATGGCCTCAGCCTTTGTGGCAGAAAGTGCTTTTCCTGGAGGCATCCATTTAAGAACATGTCTCAGAGAATTATCAAGAGAAAACAAATCCAATCCCCCTACCCCCAGATTTTTAGACAGAATCAAGGAAAAGCTGTAACCGGGCTCAAAGCTGTGTTACAAGGCAGCATGACCTGAGATGTGCGATACTGGGTAACTGGATGACCTCTCTGGTCTTGGTGTTCTTATGTGTAAAACAGGAAAGCCATTCTTATAGACTGGGTATCAGAGACATTCATGGTCCCCAGTCTCCTCTTTAGTGACAAAGGTCTATCTGTGGTGTGCATTGATATATGTGGGGGGGTACACATGCTCCTGCAGGGGTGTGTGCCTGTGAGAGTGCATGAACATGTGCATGTAGAGGTCAGAGGCTGGCATGGGCATCTTCCTCAGCTGATCTACACCTCCTGTTTTGAGACAAGGTCTTTCAATGAACTTCGTCTACTCTGCCCAGCTGCCCGGCCAGAGAACTCCAAGGACTGTCTTCCCTCTTGGTCTGGGCTTACAGCCTCACACTGCTGAGTGTGGCTTTTACATGGGCTCTGAGGATCAGAATTCAGTCCTGCTGCTTGCATAACACACACACACACACACACACACACACACACACACACACACACACACACACACACACACCCGCTCCACCCATGCTTGCTTGCTTGTTGGTTTTGAGACAGTATCCTGAGCTCCAGTGACCCCTGTGTCAGCCTCTGGCTCAGAGTACCTTTAGTTTTGAGACAGGATCCCACTCTGTGGTTCAGTCTGGCCTAGAACTAAATACATAGTCCAGCAAGGTCTCAAACTATTGGCAATTCTCCTGCATCAGCGGGCCATGCTAACATGACAAGTGTGAGTCACCACAGCCTGTTTCAGAGTAATCTGAAATCACCAAAATGACTCCATTTTTCCAAAATAAGTCTGGAATTTTTGTGTAAACTATACATGCTCATAAGCATCTACAGCTCTAGGAGAGTTAATGCCCTCTTCTGGCCTCTGTGGGCACCAGGCATGAATGTGATGCACAGACAGACATGAAGATAAGACACCCATACATATTAAATTAAGTTTTAAAAACATGGGAGGTTTTCTATGCCTTTCCCGACACACACTAAAGATTCTTAAAATTTCCTTAGCTATCCCTCTCTCTTTCTGACAAGGCTTCATGCTTCATAGACCAAGTTGGCCTTGCATGTGTTGTGTAGCCAAGGCTGACCTTGGTCTTCTGATTCTCCTGCCTCTACCTTCCAAGAGCTAGGAATACAGGAGTAGACCATGATGGATGGTGCTAGGATTGGACTAAGGGTGCATGCAATCTCAGTACCTGTGTTTCACTTCATACACACACACACACACACACACACACACACACACACACACACACCACAGCATAGACACTTCAGGATCTAGGAGATTCTAGGCAGAGGCTCTACCACTGAGCCACAACCCTGCCCCTCCCTGGGGGACTCCAGGCAGGGCTGTAACTGTCCTCAGCCTAGCATGTGCTCCCTGACAAGCATCTCAGCCTGAAGGTCTTGATGCTCTCCCCTGCCCCTCCTCCATCTCTGTCATATTTATGTTTCTAATCAGAAGGTACTGAATCTTATGGAGAAGCAGATGAAGGAATCAGCAATAGAGGAATAGGCTCCCACAGGAGGCCCACTTTCCTGTCTGGCTGTGGACTCCCCAGTGCCATTTTGCTGGCTTTGATAGCTACAGAAAGTTCGCTGGAGATTTTTTTCTGGCAGACTTCCCAGAGCGCAGAGTTTATCTAAACTAGCTAATATGTAGCATTTTCGAGTAATTATTAATAGATGTTTGCATTCCATTCTTCATGAATATTGCTGTGGGGTGATTCTCTAATTCAGGGGAGTGTGGTGCATTATGAATGTTGAGTGACTTGCAGCCTTCCCAGCGTCCCCACCCTAACCCCTGCCTGCCCTCAGTGGCCTGTCCGTAGCTGCTCACCACAGAACACTCACGAGTGTGTTGGGATTTTCTCCTTCACACCTCCTCCACACCCAAACCACCTGCATCTGCCATGTCTTCACAATAGGTCCAGAACTGACTCCCACAGGACCCATGGCCTGTGCCCTCCCTCTCCTCCCCTGCAGCTGCCTCCTCTATATTGCCGAGATTCTTGCCTCCACACTGCTCTCATGGCCAGCTGGGTTCCTGTGGACCCCTAACATCCCTCCCCAGCCAGCACAGGATCCTCAGAGGCATGTGAGAAGAGCCAGAGTTCTCAGTGTGGTGCAGAGGGCCTTCAATCCCCCATAGAGTGAGGGTGTAGGGATAGAAAGAGACAGAGAAAGCCAGAGGTGCCAGAGGGTCTCTTCATGCTCTTTTCTGTAGCTGAATAGTAACAAGATTAGCCTGGTAGATGGCAGACAACTGCTCAGTGTCTCTCTTGCATCTGGCTAGCAGAGGAAAAGCAGCCATTTGTACTGAGTAAAGGACCTCAGCTGTCCGGTCCAGTGATTTATCTGGTTCGTGATCAAAAGGAGGAGCATGGATTGAGGAAAGAATTAGACAAGAGAGGGGGAACACCTAGTGAATACTGTGATCATCTCCAAGTTTATTACTCAGAGCTCTTATATACCCCAATCAAAAGGGGGGAAGACGAAAGACTTCCTCACCATGATGCAAAGAACAAGTAATCTTTTCAATACCCAAAACATCTGAAAACCACACCCTAAACCAAATATCTGGTTGTAAAGGTATACAATGGCCACACCTTAGGCCAAACATCCTGTAGTTTAACCTTGAAGGAGCAATAATAGGCTCAAACTCTCTGACCTTAAGATGGACAGGAGCCACTTCTGTGGACCTCCACACTCAGCCTAAGGATATGTTTGCAAGAACAAATCAGCTCCTTCCCATCCTTCACTATGCTCCCTCCAGTCCCACCCCCAGTCTTGCAGATAACCTGCAGGGGCCTCCCACCACCTCCATTTCCCTGGGGACTCGTCCTAACTTTGTCCACTGGCACTACTTCCCTCCTTCCTATGGACCCTCTCAGCCCCAGCTCCTGTTCTAGCTTAACCCATCCTTTGGTCAGCCCCCAAACCTAGAAACACTTTCTTCCTGAGACCCCCAGGGTCTGCAGCAGACAGGACTCAGGTGGATGAGTCACACTGTGCTTCCTGTCCTCTGTTAGAATCCCTCCATGCTCACCTCAGGTGCCCACCCACCTCAACTCCACTCACTGAAAACTTCTGGTCTAGTTCCAGGCTCCTCCTAGCCCTTCATCCCTGTCTCTCCAGACTACTCTCTGCCTTACAGCAACCTACTTGCCAGGCCCCCTCTTCACACAAAACCTCCAGCTCTCCTGTGTCCCTTTATGTGGATAGGATCCCTTTAACCCTTTCTTGAATCTCTCTCTGCCTTTTCTTCAAGCACAGCTCTATTCCTCTCTGCCACCCACTGACCTGCAGAAGCACTCTGCCAAGAAACTTGTGGTCACCACACTTTCCTAAGATCTAGAGAGAGCAACAGAAACCAAGAAATGGAACACCCACCCAACAGGCCAGATGTCAACGCCTAGAGTCACCTCAATCATCCCAGCCCCAGATGCCTAGACACCAGTGCAAATACACAAACATTAAAAGCCAAGACAACATGTCCCCACCAGAACCCAGTAACCCTCCTACAGTAGCCCTGAGAAATGCAATATAGCGGAAGCACAAGGACTTCACAATAGCTATTATGAATATGTCCAAGGACCTTAAAAGAGGGTGTGAATAAATCACTTGATGAAGTCTATGAAAACACGAACAGTGGAAAGAAGTAACGAAAAGAGTTCAAGACATGGAAATAGAAATAGAATCACTAAAGAAAACCCAAACTGAGATAAAACTGGAAATGAAAACTTTAAGAAATCAAATAAAACCTCAGAGGCAAGCCTCCCAATAGCGTACAAGACGTGGAGAAGGAATCTTGGGCATTGAAGACAGGGTAGAAGAAATGGATTCCTTGGCCAAAGAAAATGTTAAAGAAAAAATTCTGGGCACAAAACATCTAGGAAATCTGGGACACCATAAAAAGATAAAAAACTTTGATAATACAAATAGAGGATGGAGAAGAAACTGAGGCCCAAAGGAGCAGAAAATGTTTTCATCAAAATCATAGGAGAAAATTTCTCTAACCTAAGAAGGAGTTGTGCCTGTAAAGGTGCAAGAAGCTTACAGAATACCAAACAGACAGGACCAGAAAAGAAAGTCCATAGACACATAATAATAAAAACACTAAATATACAGAACAAAGGAAGGATATTGAAACTATAATGATAAACATTAAGTAACTTATAAAGGCAGACCAATTAGAATTATGTCTGACTTCTCCATGGAGATTCTAAAACCCAGAAGGGCCTGGATGGATAGATGTTCTACAAACTCTGAGAGGCCACAGATGTCAGCCCAGCCTACTATACTCAGCAAAACTATCAATCATAATGGATGGAGAAAGAAAAACATTCGACAATAAAACCAAATTTAAGCAGTATCTATCTCCAAATCCAGAGATACAGAAGGTGCTAGAAGGAAAACTTCCATATGAAGAGGTTAACCACACACAAGAAGACACTAGGAATAAATAACCCCAGACCAGTAAATCAAAAGGGGAGGGAACCACACTGTGACAACCAAATATCAGGAATCAATAAACACTGCTCATTGATAACTGCCAACATTAATGGTCTCAATTCCCCAATAAAAAAAGATGCAGTCTAGCAGAGTGGACAGAATCCTGTCTTTCATTCTTTCTCCTCTCTCTCTCTCTCTCTCTCTCTCTCTCTCTCTCTCTCTCCCTCTTTCTCTCTCTCTCTCTCCTTTCCTCTTTTCTTTCCTCCTTTCTTTCTTTTTTTTTGAGACAGGGTGTCATTTTGTAGCTCCAGGCTGTCCTGGAACTATGTAAAGCAGGCTGGCCTCTAACTCACAGAGATTGGCCTGCCTCCCAAGTGCTGGGATTAAAGGCATGCAGCACTATGCCTGGTTAGAACTTATTTTTCTGCTGCATCCAAGAAATAAATGTCGCTATCAAGGATAGACATCACCTCAGGATAAAAGGATGGAAAAAGATACTCCAAACAAGTGGTCCCAAGAAGCAAGCTGGTGTAGCCATTTTAATACCTGACAAATTAGACTTCAAACCAAATCTAGTCAGAAGCGGTGAGGAAGTACACTACAAGAAAAAATCCACCAAGAGGACATTTTGATTCTTAGCATCTATGCACCAAACACAAGGACACCCAAATACATAAAATAAACACTACTACAGCTAAAATCACAGTTACACTGGGTAACGTTATCCCCCATCCACTCTCACCGATAGAAACTAAACAGAGAAATGCTGGAGTTAAATAATGTCATAAATCAAATGGGCCTAACAGAACATTTTGCTAAAACACAGAAGAATACACCTTCACAGCAGCTCATGGGACTTTCTCCACAACTGACCACATACTTGGACACAAAGTAAGTCTCAAGTCTCAACAGACATAAGAACATTGATAGAATCCCGTGCATCCTATCTGACCACCGTGGATTAAAGCTCCATATCAACAACAGCAGAAGGCTCACACATGGAAACTAAACAACTCACTACTGAATGAGAAATGAGTCAAGGTGGAAATTAAAAGCTTCTTAGAATTGAATGAAAATGAAAACACAACATATCCAAACCTATGGGCAAGTCCACAGCACTAACTGCCTCATTAAAAAATTGGAGCGATATCATATTAGCAACTTAATGGCATACATGAAAGCTCTAGAACAAATAGAAGAAATAACTTCCAAAACAAGTAGTAGCAAGAAATAGTCAGCTGGGTGGTGATGGTGCACACCTTTAATCCCAGCTCTTGGGAGGCAGAGGCAGGCAGATCCCTGTGAATTCGAATACAGCCTAGTCTATAGAGTGAGTTCCAGGACAGCCAAGGCTACATAGAAAAACCCTGTCTCAAAAAATCAAAAGAAAAAAAAAGAAACACAGAAAGAGTCCAAACTCAGATTGATATTAATAAAATAGAAACAACAAAAAACAATACAAATAATGAATGAAATGATGAGTTGGTTCTTTGAGAAAATCAATGAGACTGGTAAAACTTTAGCCAAATTTATTAAAAGATGGAGAGAGAAGATTCAAATTAATAAAGACAAAGGGGGGGCACATTATAACTGTCACCAAGAAAATGCAGAGAACCATAAGGACATAAGCTGGGCGTTGGTGGCACACGCCTTTAATCCTAGCTCTCGGGAGGCAGAGGCAGGGGGGTCTCTGTGAGTTTGAGGCCAGCCTGGTCTACAGAGCAAGTGCCAGGATGGGCTCTAAAGCTACTCAGAGAAACCCTTTCTTGAAAAACCAAAACAAAACAAAACAAAACAAACTGAAAATCGATTTTTCAATTTCCAAATCTGTAACCAAACTGGAAAGCCTAAAAGAAATGGATAAAATTCTTGGAATATACAGCCTACCAGAGTTGAGTTGAGATTAGCTAAGCAATTTTTGTTTTGTTTTTTGTTTTTCAAAGACAGGGTTCTCTGTGTTGCTCTAGCTGTCCTAGAACTCACTCTGTGGACTAGGCTGGTCTCGAACTCACAGAGATCCACCTGCCTCTGCCTCCTGAGAGCTGGGATTAAAGGCATGCACCACCAATGCCCAGCTTCAGCTAGGCAATTTAAATAGACCCATTACCCCTAGTGAGTTAGAAGCAGTTATTAAAGGTCTCCCCACTAACAAAGCTGAGGGTGAGATGGATTTAGTGCAGAAGAATACCTTCAAAGAAGAATTAATGCCAATGCTCCTCAAATTATTCTGCAAAATAGAAACTGAAGGAACATTGTTTTTAAGAGGCCACAGTCACCCTGATACCTAAGCTACACAAAGACACAACAAAGAATCACAGACCAATCTCCCTCATGAATATAGATGCAAAATTTCTCAATAAAATTCAAGAACACATAAAAAATCATTCCCCATGATTAAATAGGCTTCATCCCAGAGATACAGGGATGGCTCAACATCTGGAAATCAATAAATGTAATCCATCATATAAACAAACCGAAAGACAAAATTACATAATCTTCTCATTAAATACAGAAAAGGCCTTTGACAAAGTCCAACATCCCTTCATGATAAAAGTCCTGGAAATATTAGGGATACAAGGGACGTACCTCAGGAAAATAAAGGCAATATACAGCAAGTCCACAGGCAACATTGACGGAAATGGAGAGAAACTCAAAGCATTTTCACTAAAGTCAGAATAAAGGCAAGAATGTTCACTCTCTCCATGCCTATTCTAAATGTTACTTAAGTTCTAGCCAGAGCCCTAAGACAACTGAAGGAAATCAAGAGGATACAAATAGGAAAGGAGGAAGTCAAAGTATCTTTATTTGCAGATGATATAATTTTATACACAAAAGACTCTAAAAACTCAGCTTCTACAGCTGATAAACACTTTCAGCCTGGTAACAGGATACAAAATTAATACACAAAAAATCAGTAGTCTCCCTGTGCACAAATGACAAACAGACTGAGAAAAATTAAGAAAAACAACACATTTTATAATAGCCTCAAAAATATCTTAGGTAACTCTAACCAAGCAAGTGAAATTCTTTCATAACACAAACTTCAAGACATTAAAGAAAGAAATTGAAGAAGCTATCAGTAGATGGAAAGATCTCCCATGCTCATGGGTCAGTAGGATTAACATAGTCAAAATGGCCATCTTACCAAAAGCAATCTACAGACTCAATGCAATCACCATCAAAACTCCAACACAATTCTTCACAAAAATTGAAAGAACAATTTTTGACAGGCGTTGGTGGTGCACACCTTTAATCCCAGCACTTGGAAAGCAGAAGCAGGTGGATCTCTATGAGTTCGAGGCCAGCCTGGTCTCCAGAGTGAGTGCCAGGATAGGCTCCAAAGAAACCCTGTCCCGAAAAACCAAAAAAAAAAAAAAAAAAAAAAAAAAAAAGAACAATTTTCAACTCCATATGGAAACACATACATACACATACACACACACATATACACACACACACAAACATATGCATGCACACATACGCACACGTACAAACATACACATACACACACACACACATATACACACATACACCCCCCACGTACATACACACATACACACACACACACATACATACACACACACATACACACACACATACACACACACATATACACACATACACCCCCCCACACACACACATACACACACACACACACACACACACACATACACACACATACTCACAATCACACACACACACAAACACACACACACAAACAGTACTGAGTGATAAAGGAGCTTTCAGAGGTCTCACCATCCCTAATTTCAAGCTGTACTACAGAGCTATAGCAACAAAAACAGCATGGTATTGGTGTTAAAACTGACACATTAATCAATGGAACTGAATGGAAGACCCACACATAAGTCCACACACCTATAGAGACCTGATTTTTTTTTTTTTTTTTTGGTTTTTCGAGACAGGGTTTCTCTGTGTAGCTTTGGAGCCTATCCTGGCACTCGCTCTGGAGACCAGGCTGGCCTCAAACTCACAGAGATCCACTTGCCTCTGCCTCCCGAGTGCTGGGATTAAAGGTGTGCACCACCAACGCCTGGCAAAAAAAAAAAAAAAGTGTAGCCCAGGCTGGCCTCGAACTCGTGATCCTCCTGCCTCTGCCTCCTTCAGCAAATCCTAGTGGCGTTCGCCACCACAACCGGCTACCTGATTTTTTATAAAGAAGCCAAAAATACACGCTGAAAAAAATGACAGCATCTTCAACAAATGGTCAAAATGGATAGCTGCATGTAGAAGAATGAAAATAAATCCATATTTATCATTCTCCAAAGAGATAAAGGATTTCAATATAAGGTCAGATACCCTGAACCCGATAGAAGAGAAAGTGGAGAATATTATTGAAATCATAGGCACAAGGAAGAACTTTCTGAAAAAGATACCAATAGCACTTGCTCAGAAAACAACCATAAATAAATAGGACCTCATGAAAATGAAAATTTTCTGTATGGAAAAGGACACCATCATTTGGTCAAAGCGGCAGGCTACATAACAGGAAAAAATCTTTACCAATTACACATCCAACAGAGGGTTAATATATGAAATATATAATTAACTTAAAAAAACTGGATAACAAGAAAACAATCCAGTTAAAAATGGGCTACTGAACGAAACTAAGACTTCTCAAATGGCGAAACACAAATAGCTGAGAAACCCTTAAAAAGATGCTCAGCATCCTTAGTCATAGGGAAATGCAAATCAAAACTACCTGGAGATTTTCTTCTTGCACCAGTCAGAATGGCTGAGATCAATAGAACAAGTGGCAGCTCGTGCTGCTGAGAATGTGGGGATAGTGTGCACAGCCCTTGCTGGTAGAGTACAGACTTGTGGAGTACAGATCTCCTCCATAGAGATCAGTGTGGCAGTTCCTCACTCTTGGGCATATACCCCAAGGACCCTACACCCTACTCCAGAGACACTTGCTTATCCATGTGTATTGCTTCTCTGTACATAACAGCCCAAAATAGGAAACAACCTAGATGTCCATCAACAGAAGAATGGATCAGGAAAATGTGGCACATTCACACAATGGAATATTACTCAGATGTTAAAATAAAACAAAAGAAATCATGAAAATTTCAAGTAAGTGTATGGAGCTAGAAAAATTTCACCCAAAAGACAAATATTTTATGTATTCTCTTGTATATAGTTGGCTTTTAAACCTTCAAAACGCATGCTACCATTCATCTAACCACAGAGGTTAGATATATAGTAAGGGACTGGGGGGAGATAAACTCTCAAGGAAGGGGAAAATAGAATATATAGTTATGGGGAGCCTGGAATGGGGGCATTAAATTGGGGAAAGGAAGAGAGAGAGAAAGGTGGAAGGGAAGATGGGGAGGGACAATTGCACAAGGGCCATTTGAGGGATCATATGGAAACCTCCTACTGTGGAAGCGTGTGTGTGTGTGTGTGTGTGTGTGTGTGTGTGTGTGTGTGTGTGTGTGTGTGTGTGTGTTTGTACGAAAGAAATCTAAATGGAGTCACCAAATAGTGGGGGAGAGAATGCCCCAATCAGACCTCTTTGGCTCATTCACACTCACATATACTTGAAGATCCCTTTGACTCTCTGAATGCGCTGTTTTCTGTCTTGTCTCTAGACCATCCCAGCACTCTCTCCACTGGATTCCACCTCTTTCCCGGGGGAGGCTATTCCTCCTGGGGTCTCAGCTACTCCTTTGAGCTTGTCATGTGACATCCAACCGTGCAGCTATAAACCATGCAACTCAAAGCATTTCATCATTTCCTAGGCTGGTGCCAGCATACAGGAACTTCATCCACAATACAGACTGTTGATTTTGCAGTTAAACGGGGGTGTCACATGTGCCAGGTGTTTGAAAGACACCATTAAATAATCAGCAAATGGGTGGGTGGTTAGATAGATGGAAATGGATTTCTGGGTGGGTATTTGAGTAGGTGGATGATTAGGTAGATGAGTAAATGAATGGATGAGTGTATGGATGAGCGGTCAAATGCTCTGATGGACACAACTCATCCCCACCATTGATGGAAGCCGAGAGCAGTGTCATCTGCAGAGAGTGCCACTGGACACTACATCAAAATCCCCAACTCTAGCCTCACCCCAGCCCCTCAGCATCTCCTTAGCCTTTCTTACTGTTTTGAGGCAGTTTTTACTATAAAACCCAAGCTGGCCTTAAGCTCCTGCCTCAGGTTCCCTAGTGCTGGGATTACAGGTGTGTGTCACAACACCTGGTACTGTTTCCCATGTGTGGTGGTTAGGATGAAAATAGCCCCCATAACTTGTGTGTTTGAATACTTGGTCCCTAGCTGGTGGAACTGTTTGGGAAGGGTTAGGAAGCATGTCTATTTGTCTGCTGTCATGCTCCCCCCATAATGGTCATGGACTCTGACCCTCTGAAATTGTAAGCCCCGAATAAACTCTTCCTTCTATAATTTGCCATGGTCATCGTGTCTTATCATGACAATAGAAAAGAATTATGTTACACAAATCAGATGACTGTAAGCAAGGGAGACACAGGAAGCATCTTAAGCGCCCATCATAAAGGGTTGCCTTCATTCCTGAAGGGCCTATGTCAACAACCTGTGTGTCCATCAATAATGCTGTAGACCTCCACAGAAAAAGCGTGGTGTGGTGACACATACTTCTTATCCGAGGACTCAGAAGGCTAAAGCAGGAGGATTGCAAGATCAAGGACAGCCTGGATTATGTAGAGAGACTTCGTCTTAAAAAAATAGTAATCATATTTCACACCATCGTTAAATTCAAACTCAAAACTATTTAAGACATTTTCTATGTATTTTTATAGCTAGGTTCAGATGTGTCCCACCCATGTCCATCTTGCAGGTGAAGAAACTGAGGCCCAAAGAAAGTTGACAATTATTTTGTCTGAGATCAGGTGTATAGGCAACAAGAAGACATGGCAGGGAGGAAGAGCAGTAGCATAAAGGACTGGAACAGACAGCAGTGTGTAGTCGGACAATGTGACCAGGAGGCAAGAAACACACAAGAATGGGAAGCAGTGGGTTACAGGTGCTTAGCCTCATGTGGCCCAGAATCTTCCACTAGAGAGTTGCAATGCCTCACTTCTGAAAGTAGGAAGCTTCCATTGACCAAACACAGCCGAGAAGATCTGTAATAGCATTGACAAAAGGCGAGCTGTTCAAACTACCTGCTCATTCACTATCTACCCACCTGTCTATGTATCCATTCATCTACCCACCTAGCCATCCATCTGTCACACATTTCCATCCCTCGATTCACCCATGCATCCACTCACGCCCCGTACCCATCCTTCACGTGCATTCCTATCTACCCACCCATCTTTCCACCACTATCACTTTTCATCCACATTACTGTGCAGCCAGCACCATGCCCTCAAGGATGCTTTCCTCTACAAACCAGAAACACGTTAAGTATGTACACCCTGTCCTCCTCCTGGATCTGTGGCATTCACCACCATTCACTATGTCTCTTCAAAGTTGGCCTCCCCAGGTACTTCATGTAAATAGATCAATGCAGATACATCATCACACATGACAGAATTGTATCACCCCATTTCAAGATGTAAAGCAGGTGTGGAAAAACTGCGGCTGTGTCCATGAGTGACCAAACAGTGGGGGACAGGAAGAAGATGTGTGTGGCCGCATCTCCCACAGAGAGTCCTATAGGACATGGCTTTGCCTTGAGTGTTTATCAGGCACCTGGAAATCAGAACAAGGACTAGATACTTTTTTTGATACCACGGTCTGATAACACCATCCCAGTCCCTGGATATGGCAGTTCCTGAAACCGAACCTTAAGCACACCCCAGGTGCAGGTGTGCCTAATTCTATTTTAAATTCCCTGAGTTGATAAATCCACATCTCCTACTTTTTAAAACTTAAGCTATTGTTATGTTGTGTTGTGTTGTGTTGTGTTGTGTTGCCAGGGTGTCACTGTGGAGCCTAGTTTGGCCTTCAACTCATAACCACCTGCCTCTGTTTCCCAGGCACTGGTGCCTTTGCCACCATGCCAGCCCAAGTCAGCGTCTGTGTTTCTGTCTCTGATATGAAAAACATGTCACCAGTGCTCTAAGGCTGTGCCATCTATGTGCAATGTTTCTCTAACACGCTCAGGAGCCTGACACACCCCAGTTTCCCACTCATACCTGTCTGGGGGCACCCTTCCTTATATGCCCTCCCAGGCTGCAGAACCAGCCCAGAGGCTCCCACTTCCTGCCCACCCCTCCTTCTCCAGCACTCATAGCTTCAGGGATGGTTTATTTGTGTGGTGGCTGTACTATGCTGTTTGTCCCCAAGGAATAATTGCCTGGTCCTCTTCATGCCTGTGTCCAGGCCCTAACCACAGCTGTGCCCAGGAAACAGCCAGTATACTAAATGACTAACCAGTGAAATGGCATATGCTATTGACAAGGAATTCTCTCTCTCTTTTTCAAGATTTATTTTTATTTGATGTGTAAGTGTGGTTTCCTTACACATGTCTGTGCATCAAGTAAATGCCTGGTGCCTGTGAAGCCCAGAAGATCCTCTGAAACTAGAAAAACAAATGGTTGTGAGCCACCATGTGGCTGCTGAGAATTGAACCTGGGTCCTCTAGAAGAGCAGCCAGTGCTCTTGGCTATCTTTCCAGTCACAGGGAACTTATATATATATATATATATATATATTTATTTATTTATTTATTTATTTATTTATTTTTGAGACAGAGTTTCTCTATGTAGTCCTGGCTGTTCTGGAACTCACTCTGTAGACCAGGCTGGCCTTGTACTCAGAGCTCCTCTAGAGTGCTGGGATTAAAGGCGTGCACCATCACTGCATAGCTCGTGTACCACTGCCAGTCAGGGGATTTATTTTAAAGGATTAGACAAAGCAAAGCATGCAGGGCAGGCCATGCTGTGGGTTCCGTCTGGCACCTCTCCTCAGTTAAACAGCAGCAAGGTGTGTGGAGGGGCAGAGGAAGAAGCATCGCCCTTCCAGCAATAACCTCTCATCTGAGCTTCAGACCCTCCAGAGCCTCTGAAGGGCAGAGAGCTGATTTGTCTGGAAGCAGAGGAGTTCTGATGAAGAGCAAGGGAAGATGCATCCCTCTGCTTCAGCCAGCTCCATCCCTACATCTGCAGCTAGCCAGTCACCTCTAATCTAGCATCTTCTTACCTCCCAGATGCTTTACCTTGCCTCGTGGGAGGTGACCAGGAAAGAACAGAGCTATGCAAAGGAGAAAGGGGAGTGGGAAGAAAAAAGTAGAAAAATTTCCTAAATAGAACTTTCTCACTAGCACTACTTTGAGATAGTTGTCTCGGTTTATTTGCCCTGACAGGATGACTCGGGGTTTACCACACAATCCGAACTTCACAGATGGAAAGGGGAGAGGCCACCAAAGCACCTTTCAGGATGCTTTTAGAATTGGGCCATTGAGATGAATGTGCATCCCATCAAGCCACCTAAGTGTGATCCACATGGTAGAGGAAGAACCAACTACCACAAGCTGTTCTCTGAACCCCACACAAATGCCTCAGCACTCATATGCATGAACACGCACATGTGGGCACACATACAAATAAACAAAGAGGTTTAAGACTTAGAATTCAGCCAGGTGTTGGTGGTGCACGCCTTTAATCCCAGCACTCGGGAGGCAGAGGCAGGCAGATCTCTGTGAGTTCGAGGCCAGCCTGGTCTCCAGGGAGAGTGCCAGGATAGGCTCCAAAGCTACACAGAGAAACCCTGTCTCAAAAAACAACAACAACAAAAAAAGAAAACAACAAAAAAGATTTAGAGTTCTTTTAGAATGCAGCCACAGGTGGGATCTTTATCTCTAAAGTGGGGTGTAAATAACTATTCACTAAACAATGAAAGAAGTTTAAATAGCCGTGCTATATTGGCCCTGTTGTCTAGGGACTGGAGATGTGGCTAGCTGGCCTGGCATGTAAGAGGTCTTGGATTCCATCCCTGGGAGTGAAGACACGCATGAGTGTGTGCACTTACACACACACATACACACACACACATTCATGCATATACACCCACAACATACACAAGCACACACACACACAATTGTCAGTTATTGTTTCTATTGCTGTAAAGAGACACCATAACCATTGCAATTCTTACAAAGGAAAATATTTAATTGGGGTTGCTAGCTTATAGTTCAAAGGTTCAGCCCATTATCATCAGGGTGGGACATGGTGGCATGCAGGCAGACATGGTACTGGAGAGGTAGCTGAGAGTTCTACACCCCACAGGCAACAGGAAGTAGTCTGTCTCACTGGGCTTGGCATGAGCATATATGAGACCTCAAAGCCTGCCTCCACAGTGACACACCTCCTCCAATAAGACCACACCTCCTAATCCCTATGAATTTATGGGGGCCAATTATGTTCAAACTACCACAACAACATACACATGCACAATACACTATTAGACACACACACACATGCACACATACACACACAACACACACATACATGTGTATACACACACATGTGAATACATACTTGCACACACATACAATAGATACATGTACATACACACATACATTCACATATACACACAACATACACATACATGTGCATACACACACACATAATACAACACATACATCACATATACATACATATATACACATGTATTCACACATACACACAGCATACACGTGCATACACACACATGTACACACACATACATAGCTGCGTGTAAGCAGAGCAGTACAAAAGCTGTGTCCTTTCACCATCTAACCAGGAAGCGCTGTCCACCCCTCTGCCATATTGCAGCTGTAATAAAAGAATTGGCAAATCTAGCACCTACAATGGAAGGCAGGGAGTATGGTCACTGGTACTGGGTTTGGAGACTGCCAGCACTGGGCTTGGGGAAAGCCAAGATGGAGATTTTCTTATTAATTCCCAGTTCAGACTGCTGGGTCTGAATTGCAGCTGGGCCAACTCTAGCTGTGGGATCTTAAGCAGGTCACTCAACCTCTCTGTGCTTGAGTTCCAAGATCTGGGAATGAGCATGATTTTAGCAATTCCTTTGCAGGCTTGTGTGGGAGCTCTGTTTGGTATTGTTAGTTCTGCCTGGGAAGTTGACAGGAGGGCCTCAAGGTCAAGAAGAGCCTGGGCTTTGCAGTTATGCCCTGTCTCAAAATACAAATAAACAAAACGTATTAAACTCAAGGTTTTATAAGTTACAGAAGAGTCATGGGCTAGTTAGAGGAGGAGCGCTTTTAGAGCTGCCTGGACCTCCAACCCCAGCTCACAGGATGGCTGACTGCCTTGAGCAGGAGGGGCTGGCACCTCTCTGCAGGCTCCCTTCCAGTGACAACAGGAGTGCAGAGCTCTGAGACACAGCCGCGGCCTCAGCACTTTTAGAGCTGAAAGCTTTGGAAAAAGCCTTCGAGTTGGGGGAGGAAGAGGAGAACTGGCTGGAAAGATGCTGGAGTGGTGGAAAAAATGCTTCTAAGGCAAAAGGGGTGGGGAAGCAGCTTGCTGGGCTGTGTACACACCCCAGGGCTGCAGGCACGCTGCCTCCTCCTGAGGAAATGAGGCCCAACACATGGGGTCTTACCTTCCACAGCCTCGTCCCACCACAAATGGAAACTCAGCTCACTCAGAATATATTCCCACACTTGGAACGTGTCAGGCTGAGAAAGTGCCCAGTTGGTGATGCGCTTGCCTTAAGAACATGCCGACCAGAGCCAGAGGCCTGGTGGGTAAAAGCCGGGCAAGAGAATTCTGGGTGCTTGCTGGCCAGCCCGTTGAGAGAATAAGTGAACTCAAGGTTCAGTGAGAGACCCTGTTTCAAAAAATAAGGTGGAGGTGCTGGAGACAGCTCTGTAGGTAAAAGTGCTAGAAGCATAGGCAGACATCCCAGGAACTTGTGTAAAAAGCCAGATGCAGTGATGCACATCTCAGAATTCCCACAGAAATGAGGAGTGGAGACCAGAGACCCACCCAGAAGCCCTCTGGCCAGCTACCCTGAAGCAAAAGACAAAGCTAGGTGGAAGGTGAAGACCCACGTGCTGTGGCATCCCATCACCCCTCAAAGCCAGTAGTACACACAATCAAAACTACAGATGAGAAACACAAAAGAAAAATACAAGGCAGAGTGTGACTGAGGGAGACACCTGAACACACATGAACATGTATCCAAACATACATACTGCGAACCCACACAGGTATTCAAACCAAGCGTGGCGGTACAAAACCATCGTGCTTTGGGAACCAAGTAGGCAGATTGTGAGTTTCAGGTCAATGCAAGCTACATGAAACACTTTCTCAAAAGAAAAAAAAAAAAACCACCAGAAAGTATTATCAAGAAAGCTGTCTAAACTCCTCATCATGCTCCCAAGAGAAGGCAACTTCTCTTGGGACACAACTCTGCCTTTGTGTCCATGACCATCCAGCTGCCAGGCTTACAATGGGACCAGGTCGTTTTCTGGACCCAGAGAAGTGGCATCTAAAGAGAAAGAGGGAAATGGTGGATTTCTTTGTATTTCAGTGTTGGAGAACAGCAAACCTTCATGGCTGGAGGCAGCAAAGCTCCAGGGAAAAGCCAGGAAGCCTTTTTTTTGGGGGGGGGTGCAGCGGAGTGGGGTGGCTATGAGCATACTGGTATTTCACTATGAGCGGTGTGCGTCACAGAGAGAGGTTGTCAAGTGTGTCCCAAATCAGTCACCTTTACTCAAGAAGCTGCCCATGCCACTAGAAGCCTGGGTACAGGCACTATATCTCAGCTGTCTTTGCAATTCTGCATGGTCATGTGACGTGGGGGGGACTGGATGCCAGAAGAAGCCTTAGAAGCCTGACCCTCCCATCTTTGTGCTTGGCGGTTGTCCTCCATGCTTCAGGCAGCTTGGTCCCCAGCACAGTAGTATTGAGGCAATGGGCCCTTTAAGGGTGAGCGCTGGCTCATGGCAGGGACTTGCTGTGAGACTCCAGCCCATAAATCAATGATGTCACCCAGGAATGGCTTAGGTTTCTGGGGACAGGGTGAGTTCTCTGGAGAATTGACTGTTAGACTGGACCCCACATCATGGGTGCTATGGCACTTGTGTCTCCTATTTCCCCAGGGGCTTTCTTGGATCTGCAGCCTGCATGCCACTCACTGTAAAAGTTCTCAGACTCACCCTTCTAGGTTCAGTGCTGCCTTGCTCTCTCTCTCTCTCCCTCTCCCTCCCTCTCTGTACAGGCTGTGGGTGCCTGAGGCATCTGCTGCCATGCACAGGTGGATTCCTCCCTGACCCAGACAATAGACAGTTTGGGCAGCTTAGGAGCTCTCTAGGGTGGCCAAGCACAGGGGACTCAAATGCCAAATCTCCTAGGGGTGATTTCTCAATAGAGAGGGCAGAGTGGGTGAATTCATCTGCTCTCAGCTGGTATCGGGCCAGGCAGCAGCCAGCTTGCTTTTCCAGTGTGGAGTCCCTTGCAGACTAAAGAGGAGGGGCGGGAGGTGTGGCCCAGCCCCTCACTGGAGGATTCTAGGCAGAAGCTATACTGCTGTGCCATACCACCACTCCTCAATTGAGGAATCTACACAGGGGCTCTGCCAACAAACCACACCCAAACTCTTGGTTTCTTTGTGACACGGTCTCACTACGTCACCCAGACTGGCTGTGACCCTGTAACTTCCTGACTCATTATCTAAAGTCCTAGGATGACAGCTGTGTGCCACTACATCAGCTGGAGGTGTCAAATCATCATCGGTGGTATTAGCCTGAAGGAAGCTTGTGTACTGACCAGATGCCCTTTCCCTGGCCGTGTCCACCCAAGGCTGCAGTGAGCTCAGTCACCTGTGGCTCTCTGCTCCCTTACCATATAGAAGCTGCCTCACCACAGACCCAAAGCAGCAAGTGACCATGGACTGAGCCCTGAGAAACCATGAGTTTCTCACAACAAATGAGCTGCTTCATGATACTCTCATTGATGCTTTGCCACAGGTTCAGAAATCTGACCACATAGAGACAGGGATGGAGAAGCCAAGAATCCAGGGGGTTCCTTTTCCAACCCTGGCCCTGTCTACACTGGGCCTCCTATATTTCATGCTGCCTCTCCTCTCTTCATGCCCTTGAAGGCAGATCACACTCTCACCAGCTGCTCTCTCTGTGCCAAGAAAGACCGAGAAGAGAGCGAGACCCCACTGACAGTGCTAAAATCCAAGTCACTAGAACTTTCTGCAGTGATCACAGTGGTGGTTGGGTGTCTGCGCTTGCCAAATCATTAGCACTAACAGGCATCAAGCTGGGCCTGGGCAGACCTGTGTCCAACCCTGGCTCAGCAAGTGACTTTGCAGGACTGATGGCGTTTAAGAGCCCCCAAATATGAAGTGCAATGTGGGAAGCTAGGCCACAGGCAGTTTAGGCAACTGTAAGAGACTAAAGGCTATGAGGTAGCAAAGGCAGAAGATCTGCAGCCAGACTTTCTGGATTTGAAATCGATTTGCATCTTGTGTGACCTCAGATTAATTACTAAGCCTCTCTGTGTTTCGTTTTCCAGTTTGCAAAATGGGTGCAACTTTAACACTTGGCATATGTTGTTACATTCACACTGACTCTTGGAAGGCATTTAGCAAACCTGCTACTCGGAAGAGCCCCCAGAGGGCATTGTCACCTACATCATGTATGTAAATGTGCCTCCCGAAGCTGGAGAAGCCCATGGCTGTGTGGAAAAAGCTTCACTGGACACCACAGTCATCATTCCTTTCACCTTCTTAGAACTATACAAAGAGCAGGATGCTCTGTGTCTCAGTACAGGAGGCCAAGCCACGGCTACAGAGCCACATGCCGAGGAGTTAGTGGAGCAGGGGTGTAAACTCTGTCCAGGCTGCTTACAATTGTCAGTAATTTGTCCATGGATGGGCAGGTGTGGACCAGTGGGCTCCAAAAGGATTTCCAGAGACTGTGGGAAGGTAGTCTGTCTTCTAAGAAAGCATTTCTGAGCTGAGCATGGTTTCTCTGCTTGTTATCCCAGCACCAGGGAAGCTGAGGAAGGAGGATAGCTGCAAATTTGATTTAAGTGAGCATCTTTAAGGTTGTCCTGGACTACAGAGTGAGACCCTGCTCCAAAAAGAAAGAAAAAGAGAGAAAGAAAGAAGGGGGAAAGGGAAGTGAAGGGGCCCCCTAGGAAACCCGTCATGCTGCAGTTCTTACTGGATGTGACCAAGGAGACTGTCTCACTGGGTTGCAGAAGAAACTAGTCCAAAACATCCATAAAGGAGGAGAATGCAGCCGCCGTTAGGGGGCTAGCTGGAGCCCTGATTAGACTGACCTAGAAGCTGTGCCCCTTGCAGTTCTGAGAACCAACAAAAGCAGACAACAGCAGCCAGATGTGGTGCCAGTCACCTCTCACCCCAGTACTCAGGAGGTAAGAACATGAGGCTGGCCTTAGCTACCTAGCACAAGTCTGTCCCCCACTCCCAAAACAAAACAAAACAAAACAAAACAAAACAGTGAATATGGGATTCCTCTTGGGATCATAAAAATACCTTAAATAAAAGCACTGGGGAAGTCCCTGCCCCGCAGTCATAAGGACCCAAGTTAGAGTGGCAGCACCCACATAAAAAGTATCTGGGTGTGGAAACATGCCTGTAGCCCCAGCACCAGGGGCACACACAGGCAGACCCTGGGGCTCACTAGCAAGCCAGCCTACCCTAACTGGAAAGCTCCAGACTGACGAGAGACCCTGCCTCAAAAATCAGGAGCCTGAGGAACAATGGCTGGGCCTCCATGTGCATGTGCACACACACGTGCACGTGTACACACACAAGAGAATGGAAGGAAGAGAGGAAAGGGGGAGGAGGGAGGAGCAGAAGTTGTTGACTTATTCAGTGCCTTGATTTTCAATGAGAAGCTTGGGAGATGTTAGATACGGTAATGACTTTGACTCTCCTGATAGCATGTGCCCAGATCAAAACATCACATCTCAAGCTGGGCATTGGTGGCACACACCTTTAATCCCAGCTCCTGGAGACAGAGGCAAGTGGATCTCTGTGAGTTCAAGGCCAGCCTGGTCTACAAAATGTGTTCCAGGACAGGTTCCAAAGCTACACAGAGAAACCTTGTCTCAAAAAACCAAACCAACCAACCAAACAAACAAATAATAATAATAATAATAAGTAAAATAAAAATAAAAAACCACCTCTCACTGCTGCACTAAGCATGACTATTTATCAGTTGAGGTAAAGTTAAAACTATTTTCGTTGAATATCTGAGTGACTAATGAACACCATTGCCACTATTTTACTCAGGGTCACACAACTATGATGGTCACTTTGCCCTATATATGTGTAGATTCTACACCCATCCGTTCAGTCACCTGAGATCTGAACATATTTGAGGGGAAACTCATCTGTACTGAACATACAGAAGGCCCTGTCGCATCAATATTTCCCACACAATACAACACAGCTAACTGCAGGACAGATAAGTATCAGGCATTACTAAGCTGTTTAGGGATTATGTGAGGTACACAGTGCCATTTTACGAAGGACGTGCTCATTTTGGCAGACCTTGGTATTCACAGGGGTCCTGGAACTGAGTGTCTGGGACTCCCAAGCTCTGTCTTTATGCCGTGAGTGGTTCTCAGGTACCCATTAGCTCATTGCATTCTGACATCACCACTCTAAAGCAGGTGATGCAGTTTCACAGATGAGAGAAAGAGCCTGGGAGGTGCCACAGAAGCCAATGGAATCTGGAATTGGTACCAGGAGTGGGGTGTGGCCAAGCACACTGGGATTACAAAGCTGGTGAGAACTTGGGTCAAGATTGATGTTGTATGTTGTAGTTCCCAAGCCCAAGGCATACCATACTCTGTTCCACAATTTCCCCAAGCTCTAGATCCTGGCCCCCTTTGCCTTTCCCTTGACTGCCTTTTTTAAAAAAGATTTGTTATGATTTTGAATTTTTAAAAATATTTATTTATTTTATAGGTATGGGTATTTTGGCTGCATATAAGTCTGTGCACCACAGCTATACTTTGTGCTCACAGAGGCCAAAAGAGGGTATTAGATCCCCTGGAACTTAAATTACAGATGGCTGTGAGCAACCATGTGGGTGCCAGAAGCTGAACCCAAGTCTTCTACAGAAGCAACACCTGCTCAACACTGAGCTATCTCTCCAGCCCCCTCTTTGTATTTTTTAATTATGTGTCTCTGTTGGAGTATGTCATATAAATTCAGTGCCCAAAGATGCCAGAGGCCAAAGGCATCAGATCCCTTGGGGCTGGAGTCACAGGTAGTTGTGAGCTGCCTGACATGGGTGCTGGGAACCAAACCAGGGCCTTCTGCAGGAGCAGTGGATGCTTTCAATCTATGAACCCTCTCTCCAGCTCTGTGTCCCAACTTGTTATAGTCTCCTAGGTACCTCCTTTTACACACACACACACATATATACACACACACACACACACAGAGAGAGAGAGAGAGAGAGAGAGAGAGAGAGAGAGAGAGAGAGAGTCAAGAAATCTCAGTGTTCTCTTTGAATCTATTTCTTTATCTGTCACTTTATTTATTGGAGGGGTGGGTATTTATTTGTTGTTTTTAAGATAAAGTCTTGCTTGCCTAGCCCAGGCTAGCCTCTGACTCCCCATCCTTTGCCTCGACCCCAAGTGCCAGGATGGTAGCCTGTATTCCCAGCATGGCACTTAATTTTATATTCACAAAACTGCAATTTGAATGGAAAAACACCACACCTTTCTAGGTTCAATAACACTTAGAAGCAACAGGTCTCAGTGGCCTCAGCAGTGTTCATGAGACTGACTTTGTTGCCAATAGAGATTGTGTTCATTAAGTCTCCCAAAAGAGGTTCTGAAAGTCCAGTTTCAGTACTTCTTTGGAGTCTCAAGGTTGCTGGTAGCTCTGCTCTGCAGGGCTCTCAGAGAAGCTTGTCTTGGGACCACTCTAGGACTTCAAAAGCTTTTAACATGATTGCTTTCCTTTGGTCTGGCACGATCATATAAAATCCACGCAGAGAAGTGGCCCCTTGCTTTCCCTGGACTGTAAAGGACTCATGGCTCAAAACATGGTCAGAATCATCTGTAGCCTGCCATGGATTCCACCTGCCCAGCCCTCCACTCCAGCTGCAGCCTGTCCCTTGAAGCTCACTTAATTTGGGATGGGGACACAGGTCCTAAGGAGATTTGGCATCATTTTCTGGAAATGGGTTGAGCATCTGTAGCTAGGGCCCCTCCCCTATGAATGCAGAAAGATGACAGAGCTCTGGCATGTGGAATTTCTGGAAGCATCTGGGACCATGCAGGACCAGCAAGGAACCTGGATGGTTGGGGAGCTTCCTCATAAGTAAGCAGTTGCTCTTTGTTGGGTTGCGTGGAACCACCTCAATATCTGAACAATCAGCTGGACCAGTATGTGCTCACTGGATACAGAGAGAGGAAATCACTGGACTCCAAGGAGTAAGAACCCCAAACCGGAATCAGGCTGGAGCTACTGTATGTTCACTTAGGAAGCCGTGCTCATGCTTTGCTTTTGATGTGTTTGTCTATGTGTATTTTCACCCCAAAGTTGTTTCATAATTTCCACATTGTAAATGGGGGGGGGCGGGATGGATGTCTCAGATGAGCATAAAGTAAGGAAGAAAGTGAGGCACTGTGTGTGATGTGGGTTAAAATGACCTGGGAATATCACAGTAGTCGGACCCATGCTGATAAAGCTCCACCCCCCAATGGCTGTATCACTGAACCATGCTCTCAGCCCCCAACTGGGGGAATTTAGACAGAGGCTTTATCAGTTTCCATACCATTAGGCAGCATCAGAGCAAAGACCAGCATGGAAGGAGCCAGCTATGTGAAGGACATTGCAGGCAGAGGGAACAGCAAGCAAAAAGGCAAAAGCACTTAAGCCAGGAGCCTGGCATAATGACACCTGAGGTTCAGGGCTAGCCTGGGCTAAAGAGATGGCCCAGCTTTCGAGAGCATTAGCTGCTATCCCAGAGGACCTGACTTGGTCCCAGTACCCAGTCAGGCTCATGACTGTGTGAAACTCTAGCTCCAGGGGATCTAATGCCTTTCTCTGGCCTCTGCAGGCATCTGAACATGAAGATTCTGGCTGTAGCTTAGTGGAAGAGATCCTGAATACCACCCCCAAAAACATAGGAAACAAAAACCCCAAAACACAACCCAGGGGAGAGTAACAATGGTGAAAGTGCAGCCAGAGACAGAGCCAAGCTGTCCATTTGAGCGGAGCCATTGGAAGAGCCTACAGTGGTCAGAGCGGTGAGTCATGTGTCATCCCAGCACCGGGGAGACTGAGGCAGGAGGGTCATGAATTCTAAGCCAGTCTGCGTTACATAGTCTGTCTCAACAGAAACTACAACAAACAAAAACAAAACAAACAAAAACACAGATCCTCCTGTGAGTGCAGTCAACATCCAAAAAGTGTGACCGGGCCTGCTGGTAAAGTCCTTGCCGTGCAAACATGAGGACCTGAGGACTTGGTCTTGGGAGTCCTGAGCCACCACTTTTCCTTTCACTGGGATATGAAGACAGGCAGATCGCTAGGGCCCTCTGGCCAGCCAGCCTCACTCCATTAGCAAGCTCTAGGCCAATCAGAGGCCCTGCCTCAAAACCTAAGTGAGAGGTGTTGAAAGCTTAGACTGGTCCAGTGCTGGCGGTGTTAAGAGACAGGGAGAGATAGGCCAACTCAAGCTCACAGATCCTGTGGAGAGGAAGGAGTGACTCAGAGCTGTTGGAGGCTCAACTGAATCCTACATCAAAAGTCCTCTAAGATCAGAAGGGTGACTTCAGGGACTGAGGAGCTGGCAGCATGGAGAGCCTAGAAGACACTGTGGGAGGGGCAGGCACCTCAGAGCCTCTGCAGACCTTCTTTGTGGCTTGAAGCCAAGGACAAAAAGAGGGTCTCTCTACCCTGCCAGCCAGCCAGCTGCACTGGAAAAGCAGCGCCCTGAGACCAGACCTATTTCTTTTTAATATCAACTAGGCTAGAATTGTTCAACCTGCCTTCCCCTTAAAAAAAAAAAAAGTGCTCTGATTCCCAGGCATCTTTCTAAAAGTCATGTTTCAGTTTGGCTAGGTTCTTTTCTTTTCCTTGTGGAGATGGGGCCCTGAGACCTTCTGTCCTTTCTGCCTTGCAGTGCAGAGACCTGACGTGGGTTGCCTACGAGCCTGCACTGTTAGAGAAGCTGCTGCGTTAGGCTGCAGAGAGCAATCAGTGCGGAAAGTGTTCGCCTTCCAAGCATGAGGACCTGAGCTTCATCCCAGAATCCATGGAAAAAGCCCGGCTTCTTTGTAACCCTAGCAAGGAAGCAGAGTCAGGAAAAAACGTGGGGTTTGCTGACCAGCTAGTTTAGTCTAAATGATGAGCCTCGGGTCCCATTGAGAGACTGTGTTAAAAACCAGAGTGGAAGTCAGGCATGGTGGCGCACATCTTTAATCTCAACACTCAGGAGGCAGAGGCAGGAGGATCTCTGTGAGTTTCCGTCCAGCCTGGTCTACAGTGAATACAGCCAAGGCTACATAGTGAGTTCCAGGACAGTCAGGGCTACAAAGAGAGACTTTTGTTAAACAAACAAACAAAATCAGTGAGAGCTCCTGAAGAATGACACATGTGGCTGACCTCTGACCTCTGGCCTCCACACACAATCTTACATGTGTACATATGCACCTGCACACACCAGCATGTATACACCCCACACACAGAAGAGAATGCTTGCCATCCAGAGATATCGCAGTCTCCACTTTACAAATAAGGAAACTGGGCCTCCCACTGTCAGGGTCAACAAGTGGTAGACCCGGGATTTGAACCCTGCACTTGTTAGGCAAGAGCCCAGACACTAAGCCACAGGACCAGTCCCTCCCAACTGGTCTTTTAAATTTTCCATTTACTATCATTGTGTGTGCATGCTCTCACTCCTGTGCCACAGCATGTATATGGGGACCAGAACTGTCTCCTGGCACACTTACATGGGTTCCAGGAATTGAACACAGCTCTCCAGACTTGTGCATTAAGCCCCACTACCCACTAGGTCAGTTTGCCTTCCTGCAACCGATCCTTATCAGACTCATTGTGTATTTAAAAAGAACTGGCCTTTTGTGCGAGGATTGGTAACAGTGTGGTATCTTGAGGGTACTGCCGCCAGTGAGGATTGGGGAGCTAGTAAGTTTGGGGCCTGGCACCTGCTCAGCTCATGGACAACAGCGCCACCTGGTGGTTAGTCATAGACCCTTCAACTGGAAGGAGGCGATTCTAACCCCCTTCTGCCCTCCTTGGGCACCTGGGAAAGGATGCCTAAGGTTAACTTCTGGCTCAACACACACCTGCACACACGTATATGCACACCTGCTCGCCCTCATACGCACCTGTGCACACCCAGAATATTTGGGGGGCAGAGGCAGAGGCAGGCGAATCTCTGTGAGTTCAAGGCCACATAGCGAGTGACAGGATAGGCTCCAAAGCCACAGAGAAACCCTGTCTCAAAAACAAAAACAAAAACAAAAACAAAAACAAAAACAAAACAAACAAAACGGAACTGGTGGTCCTGGGGACGAGAGCAGTCACTAGATGTAACAGTTTGAGGTTCATTGCTTAACGCCTGGTGCCCAGCTGGAGGCGCTATTGAGATGGACCTGGATCATGACAGCACTCACCCCACTGATGAGTTAACGAATTGAATTGATGCATCCAGACTGAATTGATAGGGCCTGCTTGGAGGTAGCAGACCCCTGGAGGCATATTTTTGAAGTGTTCCAGGCTACTTCCTCTTATGACTTGAATCTCAGATGCACCCCAAAGGCCATGAAGCGTGTGGTGCTGTTTGGAAGTGGTGAGAGCTTGGAGGGCTGGGGCCTAGCAGGAGGAAGTGATGTCACAGAGGGCTGGACCCCAACAAGCATTTAGAATTCTGATGGTTCTCTCCTTCCAGCAGGACATGAGTTGATGTTCTGCTCCACCACACACAGCACGCCATGACATGCCTTGGCTCTGCGGCCACCACAGGTTTCACTAGAGAGTGCAAGTCAGCACTAGCACTTTCTCGAGGGGCTGGGAACGGAGTCTCAGGCCTCAGGGAAGCTAGGCAGGCACCCTAACACTCCTATACCCAGTCCATCCATGTAACCTAAAGAGGGGGATATGGAGAGATGGCTCAGTGGTTAAGAGCACTGGCTGCTCTTCCAGAGGACCCTGGTACAATTCCCAGCACCCACACAGCAGATCACAACCATCTGTAACTCTAGTCCAGGGGAATCTGAGGCCCTCCTCTGGCCTCCAAGGGTTTTGAATGCAGAGGGTGCACAGATATGCACATAAATTATTTTTAAAGTTTTTTTTTAATTGAGTCATGGTTGATTACATCCTTGAAAAGCTCATGGATATGGAGGGTCAGTTATTTTCAAGATTCTATTCCTGTTCCAGTTTCATGTAAAACTAAGAAATCATGGAGCTGGGTGGAGTGTGGTAGCTGAGTGCATAATCCCAGCGGTGAGACTTTGTCACAGTGATGAGAAGAAGGGAGGAGAATCAATGTGGTCATGTATATCTATAGTCCCAGCCTGTGGATCCTGTCACTCTGAGTGCCACAGCATCCTGAGGTGCTTTGAGACCTGTTTCAAAAAGGAAGGAGGGAGGGAGGGAGGGAGGAGGGAGGGAGGGAGGGAGGGAGGGAGGGAGGTTCTGAACGCTAGAATCCGTATGGTGACTGACCTAAGCCCCTTGGCTCTGCAGAATCCCCCTGTTCTACCTCACTGTGCTGTGTGTCTGCCTCATCTGCTGTCTGTCTCACTGTTCTGTCTGTCTGTCTCACCATTCTGTCTTGCTGCGCTTCACTCACAGGTCCTTTAGCACCTGCTGGTACCAGTCACAGCCTCAGGGTCCAGGGGAACCAGTGGTGGGAAGAAAGTCAAGCGTCCTTGCAGGGCAGTATAGGTAGGACCAAGCCCTCTGGAAACGGGCTGATGATTGATCAGGTCCAGGGACAGGAGGCTTGAAGATATGTTTACTTGACAAGAAGAAAGGACTACTGAGAGGAGACTCCATCCATCTTGAGATGCAGCAAAGCAACGCCCTGCTAGCAAAGGGCAGCCGGAACTGACAGTGTCTCAGGAAGACATTGCCCAAGGGGCACTCATCAGGTGGCTCACCTTGATCCCTAGGCAAAGTGGGGAGCTTCAGCCACAGGACACAGAAGCAGCTCAGATAACCCAGGACACACTCTGTAGGACCCAAGGGGGACTGTCGTTCTTCTCCTCTCCTCTCTTCCTCTCCCCTCCCCTTCTCTCCTTTCCTCCCTCCTCTCCCCTCCCTTCCTAGTCTCTCTTTCTTCCCCCTCTTTCTCATTCCCTTCTTTCCTTGCCTTTTCTCTCCCTTCCTTTCTTTCCAAAAAGATTTTATTTGTGCACACATGTGCATATGCTCGTGTGTGTGTGTACGCACATATGTGTACTGATACCTGTGGGGACCAGAAGAGGGTGTCAGATCTCTTGGAGCTGGAGTTGCAGGCATTTGTAAGCCACTGGAGGGGGGTACTGGGATTGAAAGCCTAGTTCTTAGGATCGGGAAGCCACTGAGACATCTTTCCAGCCTGCCTCCCTCCGTCCTTCTCCTTGTAGGGAAAGGTTTGGTCTTATTGGGTTTCTTGTTGTCTTGTGTTGTGTTTTTGAGACAGGGTTTCATACAGCCCTTAACTTTCTTTGTGGCCAAGGTTTCTTGTTGTTGTCTTGTGTTGTGTTTTTGAGACAGGGTTTCATACAGCCCTTAACTTTCTTTGTGGCCAAGGATAGCCTTGAACTCCTGCCTCTGCATTGTTAGTGCTGGGATTATAGGCCTGCAACACTTGGGTTTCTGTGGTGCTAGGGTGGAGCCCAGGGTCTAGAACATGCCAGGCGAGTGGTTCGTCACCAAGACACAGCACCAGTTTTGTTTTGTTTTTCTTTCTTTGAAACAGGATTTTACTCCATAAGCCAAGCTGGCCTGAAATTTGCTATGTAGTTGAAGACAATCTTGAATGTCTGATCTTCCTGTCTCCACATCCCAGGTGCTCAGATAACAGGAATGTTCTGCCATGCCCAGCTGAATAGCACAGGAAACAGTGGAGAGAGGGGTTGAACAGCAGAAAAGTTCAGTAAAACCCCAAATTCTAGCAACTCCACCTTATAAGCCCCAAAGAACTGAAAGCAGGGCTGCAGAGGGACATTTGTAGATGCATGCTTCATACGAAGACAGGAGATACAAGTTCCCATTGACAGAAGGATGGGTAAACAAACCACGGCCTAGAGATTCAATGGAATATTATTCAGCCTTCAAAAAGAAAGATGGGCTGAGAAGATGGCTCAGCTGGTCAACACTTGCTTTGCAAGCATGAGAACTGAATTTGATGCCCAGAATCCATGCAAAACCCAGGCAGAGTGATGCACATTCATATCCCCAGCACTGGGGAGGTAGAGACAATGGGATCCCTGAGGCTCTCTGGCTGGCCAGTCTAGATTACTTGGTACATTCCAGATCACACAAGAACACCTGAGGTTGACCTTTGACCTACACACACACACACACACACACACACACACACACACACACACACACAGGAAGGAAATTTTACCCAGGCCTGGTAGCACACACCTGTAATTCCAGCACATGGGGGGCAGAGGTAGGAAGATCAGGAGTTCAAGGCCAGAGTAGGAGGGAAGGACAAGGAAAAGGAAGGGGGGAGGGGAGGGGAGAGGAAAGGAAGGCAAGTAAGGATGTCCTGATATGGTCGCTCCATAGCACAGACTGATCCAGTCAGAGAGATGGCTGCTCAGGCACTCCATCCCTAGGAGCCCCTAGGTGAATAGCCACACAGGGACAGGGGCCCAACTTGCAGCTAGGAGGGTTACAAGCTCTGGGATGGATGGATGGTGATGGGACTGTGGTCTTTGCTTTTTCAGCTGTGTGCTCTGTCCTTCTCCATTACAAAAGCAGAATCAATAATCAGATTAACACAGAGCCTCCTTGGAGAGAGAGAGAGAGAGAGAGAGAGAGAGAGAGAGAGAGAGAGAGAGAGAGAGAGAGAGAGAGAGAGAAAGAGAGAGGAGAGAGAGAGACAGAGAGAGAGAGAGCAGGAAAGCACCCCTCTCCATATGCACACAAAGTAAATTAAAATGTAATAAAATAATTTAAAAAGAAACCTTTCCTGTCACTAAAAAACGCCTCCTTGCAGCAAGTCTGCAGGAATACACAAAGTCTCATTGCTTCTGAGAGGACCAAGCAAGGGAGAGGAAGGGTGGGGGCAAAGTCCTGGAGAGGCACCATCGGTGCACTTAGGAGCGGATGGATGAATGCGTTGGCAGGTGGACTGAGGAGTGCATGGGATGGACAGTGGGTGTGTGAGTGGATGAGGGAGGCGGACATCCGGGGTACGTGGGAAGATATATGGATGGGACTGTTGCTGCGTGGGTAGACAATGCTGAGTGAACAGGTGGGCACATGGACTAGGAGAAAGATGGATACAGGAGCACATCGCAACCTCAAAGAGGTCGGTTTGTTGTCACCTGTAGATGCTCAGATACGCCACCAGGTGTCGCCATAATCTCAAGAACCACCTCAGAGGTCGCATTGGGCAGCCAGCCCCTCAGCCAGAAGTTATGCTTCAAACCAGCCCACCACACATGGCCAGGCCCACCTTGCATTTGCACACGCCCCCTCCCCCCATCACTCCCTGGCTTCATCCACTACCTCAGCCTCCTCCAGCAACAGAATACAGTGACAGCTGTAGAAAAGCAGGCCCGCCCGCCATTCTCTGAGCCTCTGAGGGACAGGAAGTGTGTGGAGATGAGGGACCCCGTAAGATTTGAGATGATTCCTGTAGCTACCATCATTGTCGGCGCACGAACCCACCCCACCTTTGCACCTATGGGGAAAAAAGTTATTAAGCCCTAACAATCCATCTAGAAAAGCAATGGCAAAGGAGTGGTTTGTAGTGGAACCTTCCTACAAAACACTTTGCATCGAATATCAGCATGGCTGGTTTCCCCAACCGCTAATGGAACTTGGAAAGAGGTTTTCAGTCCTGGGTACCAGGTAGCTGCCCCCCCCTCCACACACACACAGAGAGACCCGCTTAGAAGATGACAAACCAAGTCAGGAAGCCACCACATTCTCCCAACCCCAGCTAGGGATACCACCACCACTACCCTCCACTCCTCCTACCCCCTTCCCCCGACCTTCAGCACAAAGGTCGATCCCTGGTTCTGAAACCTGCAGTGGGAGCAGACATGGGTTCTGGGGTGTTTCTAGAAGACAGCACTTCTCAGCCTTTCCCCGCCACCCCCAGCAAAAGCACTGTCCCCTCTGCCAGCCCTTTCTGGCTGCACTGTGCACAGGGGACCCGCGTCCTTCACAAAGCTGGCTCAGAGAATTGAAGGCAACCCTTAGGCAGAGTGTTGATTGCCTCTCAAGGGAGAACTTGAATCTTCTGTACCACACAGCTTATCAGCTCATTCTGCTCCCTGAAGCTCGCAGCTCAAGCTCAGCCTGGACCACGAGCCCGGCACAGCGCATACTCACTCCCACTCTTTCCTTCTGGCCTGAGGGGTGCTGTGCATTTTGTGAGCCTGGTGGGCCAAGATGACATCCCGGTGGTCCACTACTCCACCACGCCGTTTCAGAGTTGCCCCCTCGAGGCTGCCGCTCATCTGCTGTGACCACCGGAGGTGCAGGGGCCTGGGTGAGCCTGCCAGAGTGCAGTCCACGCCTGGGCGCCTGGGGCAGCGCAGGACGTCATGACTGAGTGTTGGAAGCATGGGGTCAGAGCCCCAGGCGGCCCTTGGCATCCATGGGCCTCACTCAGAAATCCCAGGAGAAGAAACTGGAGGGAAAAAGTAGACAGGGAGAGCAGAGTGAGAGAAGCAACAGGGAAGCCAGGGCCATGCGAGCAGGTGTGGACAGCAGAAGCTACCCTACCCTGAGACCGGAAGTTCAGCACCCCAGGCCCGGCTGCCAGGATTGAGTATTCCCTTGGCAACTGGGGGGCAGGAAAGACACTTCTAGCAGTTGCTGGGCAACACAGGCCATGGGTTGAAAGGGCGCAAGGGTGTGACTGACGCTGAGCAATAGGACCGCCTGGCTCCAGTTGCAAGCCAGCTTGGGGTGGGGTGGGGCAGGGGTGTTTCCTCACATCTAGATGGTCCCTTCTGCAGAATGGACCCTCTAGAGCCCCTACTCTCTGTGCTCTGGACCTGCATTCTGTGAACTCCAGATACCTGACAGCAAGTTCAAGTTCAACTGTACTGGGCTACACGCCTGGTCCTCATCTGCTTCCTGTGTGGTGTAGAGCATAGGGAGCCCGTCTGTTAGTTTTTTGTCTAATTTTTCAAAAATGTGTTGTCTGTATGTTCATGTGTGTGCTGTCTACATGGCACACAGACATGTGTGTATATGTTTGTGGAGGCCAGATGTCCACCTTAGGTGTCTTTCTGCAGGGCTCATCTGCCCTAGTTTTTGCGACAATGTCTTTCACGGGCCTGAAGGTGAGTGACAAGGCTAGGCTGGCTGGCCAGTGAGCCCCCAAGATCGGCCTGTCTCGCCCCACCCACCCACCTACCCTCACAGCAGTGTGACTCCAGTGTGTCCTACCATGCCTGGCCTCAGGTCCCAGCCTACTAAGCTGTCCCCAGCCCCTTATTTTTTCCTATTGCTCATTATTTAAATATATTTATGTATTTATTTGGTGTGTTGTGTGGATGTGCTGCCCCTGGTCCATTTGTGCAGGTTAGAGGACAAACTGTGGGAATCAGTTCTCCCCTTCCCTCACTGGACTCCAGAGACCAAATTCAAGCTATCAGGCCTTGCCCACTGAGCCATCTGGCACATTTCAGTTTTATTTATTTTGTATGTCCATGAGTGTTTTTCCATGCAATCTGTGCACATGTGTGTACAATGACTTTGGAGGTAAAACGACAGTGTTGGACCTCTAAAACTGGAATTACATCCAATTGTTAACCATTATGTGGATATTGGGTGGACCCTGGTCCCCTACAGGATCACCTTTAGCCACTGAGTCATTTCTCTAGCCCCTAATTTACTATGTTTTTTGAGGCAGAATCTTACCATGCTGCCAAGGCTAGTCTGGAACTCCAATCCTCCACCTAAGCCTGGAGAGTGAGGGCTTGTAGGTACTCGTTGCTATGCCAGCTCTTTGATCTGTTTGCTTATTCGTTCATTATATTTTATTTATTTGCAGTATGGAGGTGAACTTGGGACCTCCTGTGCACCAGGAAAGGGCTCCATCCCCAGATCTTTTTAATTTTTCCATGCCAAGATGGTCATGGAATTTACTCTTGTAGCCCGGGCTGCCCCAAAACTATTGAGCCTCCTGCCTTGGCCTCTTGAGTAGCTGGAATGACAGACAGGTCTTTGTTGTCAGGCCCGGCTTTTCTATTTGACACACAACCACACATCTTTTGGGACATGATACAAGCACTCTGCCATTGAGCCACAACCCAGCCTTTTAGAAACATTTTTGGTCCATGATTGGCTGGTTCCAAAGATGTGGATGGCTGGGTGCGGAGTCTGGAGCCCTTAGGGTAGTCTGGGTCTGGAGACAGGAGGGATGTTGGGCTATGGGAAACACTGAAGAGCCCTGGAGTTTGGGGTTTGTGCAGACAGAAGTAAGGCACCTGCCGGGTCTGGCAAACACTGCTCAGAAAGGAGACCTCCCACCCCATGAGCCGTTCAACAGACCCAGCTGTCCTGTGCATACACACAGGAGACAAGCAACCCCTGACCACCAGTGGGCCCTCCCCAGCTGGAACTGGTCCCAGCACCTGCAGACCTGGCAAGCAGGTGTGCCCATCTCACCAACTGTATTTGCCCAACAGAGAAAAAGGCAGAGCACATGGGACTTGCCTCATCTAGGTGTAGCTGGGTGTGAGAGGAGACAATAAGGAGAGAAAATAAGCTGGAAGCCACTGCTTGGATGTAACAGCCTCACAGAGCAGACCCCGTGTGTCAGGCATAGGTAGGGTTCATTACATGCCTGTATGACATGAGAGCCACACCTGAGTCGGGGCTGATGCCCATTGCCAAGCCTGGACCATCTTGTGTGGCTACAGCAATCAGATAACTCCTGGAGAGCTCCCTGGTTCCTCAGCATGGCACATACTGGAGATGTGGAAAAGGGGAGGGAGAGGAAGACCCCAGGGAGAGCCAGGAGCATGATGTGGCCTCTTCTTTCCCATGTGCACAAGGACATGTGCCCTTCACCTCCAGGTTGGGAAAGCAGACACTGACTGAATGAGCGCTAACGCTTCAGGACTGCAGACACAGCACACTTGTTTGGAAATGTGTGATGGTCCTGGAAGAAGGTAGGACCTACAAGGAGCCATTCCGTCCTCCCACCATGGAAGTGAGAACAGCATTGCCCCATGGAGCAATGTACTCACTCCTGGGCCGCAGAGTGACCTGCACTTAGGAATTTTTTCTTCTCTTTTCTCCTCTCTAATCCCCTATCCCTTTCTGTTCCAACCCTACTCTCTCATCTTTATCTCCTCTCTTCCTCCTCTCCTCTTTTTCCTGCTCCTTCTCTCCCACTCTTCCTTCCTCTGTGGAGAGCAGAGGAAGCCCCAAGTGAAGGAAGTCCTGAGTGAATGTGTGTTGCTGACATGGGCACAGCCATGATAGGACCCCAGTGCCTCAGATGCATGGAAATGGCAAACCCTTCCCTGGGTGAAGCTCAGAGGGATGGCAAAGCCTCCCTGGGGTCTGAGTGAGAATGCCACAGTGTGTAGAAGACATAGCTTTCTCCCCCCCCCCAAATGCTGGCAGCCTGCAAACTGCTCCCACACAGACTGTTTCCTTTATCCTGCTGCACCTCCTACCTCTGTGGATCTCTGCACATGATGGCCCTGGCTCCCTCCCTGTTCAGCTGTATACCATAAACCCTTTCTTCCTGTTGAACTGTACATAACAAACATGCTGCGTTCTGAGATGCAGCAGCTTCTCTATCAGAGTCCAGTCTACTTGGCCCCCGATTTTCTGTGGGGGCCCGTGTTTGTCTTTTCTTCATTTCCTCCAGGTCAAGTTCCTGCATTCCTTCTCTTTCTCTCCCTACTTTCTCCCTAACTGCTCTCTCTGTCTCTGTCTCTCTGTTTCTCTCTCCACTTCCTCTGTCTCTGTTGGTCTCTGTGTGTGTCTGTCTCTCTCTCCCCTCTCCCTTTCTCCATGTCTGTGTGTGTGTGTGTGTCTGTCTCTATCTGTGTGTCTGTCTCTCTCTCCCCTCTCCCTTTCTCCATGTCTGTGTGTGTGTGTGTGTCTGTCTCTATCTGTGTGTCTGTCTCTGTGTTTCTCTTTCTCCCCACTCTCTCCCTTTTCTCCCTCCCCCCATATCTCTGTCTCTGTCTCTCTTCCCCCTCCCTCTGTGTGTGTGTCTCTCTCTTCCGCCTCTCTAATCTGTGTTAGAGATGAAGTCCAGCTATGTTTTCTAGGCTGGCTTTGAACTCCTGGACTGAAGCCACCCTCATGACTCAGTCTCCTGAACAGCTGGCACTACAGCACTGTCCACCATGAACAGCCAATCTTTTGGATTTTTTTTTCTATTGTCCAAACGTTGCAGCTAGTGAAAGACCCCTGCCCCTTAGCTCTTAAGTTTGCCTCCTCCTCCGGTCGGCAGCTGATAGGGCGCGCGGCGGATGCCTCGCTCCTGCGCCTCCCCGATCCCCACCCCCGCCGGCCTCCACTTCCCCCGCCGCCGCACGTCCGGCCGCCAGTTCCCTCCAAAGCTGGTCCACCCCGGCGGGGCCGCCCCCCGGCCCGTCCGCCTGGCACCGCCCCGGGGCTGGGGCCGAGCGAGGAGCCCGCGAGGCGGCCCGAGGGCAAGCACCAGGTGGGCCGGCCCGGGCCCCGTCCCCGCGCCCCCGCCCGATGGGGAACACTCCGTCCCAAGGCCCTTGCCCCCAAGGTCAGCCATCTGGACGCAGAGGGGGGAATTGAGTCTGTTGTACCAGACACCAGACCTTGAGAATATGCTGGTCTGGAATGGCTCTGTGCCTCACTTGAACCGTCCAATAGAAATGACTCTGTACTTCACCTCATTTGAATAACCCTGTGTAGCGCCTCATTTACATTGACCAATGGGAATAGCTCTGTACTGCACCTCATTTGAATTATCCAATAGAATCCCTGCTTCTCGCTTGCGCTTTTTGCTATATAAGGACCCCTCTCCCTTGGCTCGGCGCGCTTGGCCTCACAGAAGCTAAGTCGCCCCGGGTACCAGTGTCTCCAATAAAGCCTCTTGCAGTTTGCATCCAAGTTCGTGGTCTCGCTGATTCCTGGGTATGGGTCTCCTTCTACGAAAGTACCTCCACGGGGTTCTTTCACTAGTGCCCCGCACCTGCTATACCATGAATTCCTGGAGGAGACTTGCATTTTAAAGAATGCACAATTTAAAATTCCTTGAAACATTGTCTAATGCCATCTTATTGGGAATTAGTGCTTCAACAACAGAGTTTGTGCAGCGCACAGCCCTGATACATGGCAGTGGGTTCCAAGTGTCCCCAGGTTCAGCCAACCTCAGGTTATCTAGAAAAATGGCTTCTGTGCAGAACAGGGCAGATTTGTCACCTGCCCTTATTCTCCAGATGGCACATCGTGACAAGTGCTCGGTGTCCTAAGTCGTCTGCAGACAAAGCTTAACTGCAAGCCAAGCTTTCATGCCAATTTATAGATGGTACTGGGGCGTCAAAGACTTGGGTTTCTGAGGAGGGATTATGGAGTTCCACTGAAAATACGAGTGATGGCTGATCTTGATAGTTAAGTTGACTACATTGGGACTAACTAAAACCCCAGCAAGTGGACACTCCTGTGAGGAAGTTTCTTCATTGGTTCATGTGAGGTAGGGAGACCTACCCTAAACCTGGGCATACTTTCTGGTGGCAGCCCACATGAAAAGACATGGAAGAAGGAAGCTTTAGTCTTTTTCCTGCTTGCCCTCACTCCTGCTGGCAAGTTCATCTGTCCTGATGCTGAAGAGTTCTTTCTCTGGTATTAGAACAAACTGCATCAGGCTTCCAGTGTAGACTAAAGACCAGCAGTGCTCCAGAAATCTTGGAGGACTCCAGCTCCAGACTGGGACTGCTGAGTCACCAGCCTCGTGGACTGAACAACTACTGGATTCTCAGTCTTCCCACAGGGAGACAGCCATTGTTGACCTACCTAGACCACAGGCTGCAGTCTAATATTATAGAGACAGAGACAGCAAATATTATGTGTGTGAGCGTGTGTGTGTGTGTGTGTGTGTGTGTGTGTGTGTGTGTGTGTGTGAGCGCATGCACACACACCTACACACAGAATCTAGAGGGGGACTGGGGTAATCTGCTGATTCATTCTTGCCTCATTCCCTTGAGACAGTCTCTTGTTGAACATGAAACCAGGCTGGTGGCCAGCAAACCCCCCCCATGTCTCTGCCTCTCTAGAGCACAGTAGTCAAAGACCACAGCTGGCTTTGTATGTGGGTGCTGGGGATTCTAACCTAACTCCTCATGTCTGCATAGCTGTTTCATCTTGGGCACTATAGAACCCTTGTTCAGACAAGCATAAAGCAAGGTGGAAGGGAAAAAAATCAAATCAAATTGGGGTCAATGAGAGCTCTCATGGCTTGGAGCAAAAAGTCACATGAGGACAGAGCTAAACAAACTGCCAGACCAGATGGCAAAGGTGGAATGCCAGGCTGAGACCAGCAGACAAGCATCAGCCAAAGTGTGTGCCCCAGCGAGGAGAAACCTGGTCACAGCTGGTACACTTTCCACCCAGGTCCCTGTCCCCAGCCAGATGGTGTGATCTCAGTGTGCTTAGGACACTGGGTGGCCCCAGGACACTGGCTTGGACTGCAGGAAAAAGTGAGGGAGACCCCAGACTGTGGCCTAGTGGTCATGCTGCATATAACCCCCAAGTCCCAGTATCCTCCCCAGCTTACCACCCAGCTCTCCTCCCCTCTCCCCTCCTCTCCCCTCCTCTCCTCTCCCCTCCTCTCCTCTCCTCTGCTCTCCTCTCCTCTGCTCTCCTCTCCTTTGCTCTCCTCTGCTCTCCTCTGCTCTCCTCTCCTCTGCTCTCCTCTCCTCTGCTCTGCTCTCCTCTCCTCTTCTCTGCTCTCCTCCCCTCTCCCCTCTTCTCCTCTCCTTTGCTCTCCTCTGCTCTCCTCTCCTCTGCTCTCCTCTCCTCTGCTCTCCTCTCCTCTGCTCTCCTCTCCTCTCCTCTCCTCTCCTCTGCTCTCCTCTCCTCTCCTCTCCTCTCCTCTGCTCTCCTCTCCTCTGCTCTGCTCTCCTCTCCTCTGCTCTCCTCTCCTCTGCTCTCCTCTCCTCTGCTCTCCTCTCCTCTGCTCTCCTCTCCTCCCCTCTCCCCTCCTCTCCTCTCCTTTGCTCTCCTCTACTCTCCTCTCCTCTCCTCTGCTCTCCTCTCCTCTCCTCTCCTCTCCTCTGCTCTGCTCTGCTCTCCTCTCCTCTCCTCTGCTCTCCTCTCCTCTCCTCTGCTCTCCTCTCCTCTGCTCTCCTCTCCTCTGCTCTGCTCTCCTCTCCTCTGCTCTCCTCTCCTCTGCTCTCCTCTCCTCTGCTCTCCTCTCCTCTGCTCTCCTCACTCATTCAGCCAGCAGACACACATGCTGAGCACCTGCCATGTGCTGGGCTGAAGCTATCTCCTCATTCTCCTGCTTGGCACAAACCAACCTTCACTTTCCTGAATGTCCTCTCCCCTCTTCACGCCTCCATCCAGCTCAAGACATGCTTCAGTTCCCATGCTTCAAGACATGCTGGCCACACCCCCTTGCTGCCTGTGGGTGGGTGGGTGGTTCTCATGTTTGCATCTCCCCTTCTGTGCCTCTTTTAAGCACAGAGCCCAGCCCTGGGACACAGGTCAGAAGCAATGAAGAAACACACGCCTGGGATAGTCTCAGCCAAGGGTGGGTGGAGAGTCAGAATCCACAAAACCAGTGTGCCTGGGCTCCTTGCTAAGGTCTGCCACTGCCTGCTGTGCAACTTTGGAAAATCATTGCACCTCTCTGAGCCTGTTTTCTTATCCACAAACTGGAGGCACCAATACTTCATAGAGTCACACATAAGGGTGAAACACAGTCCTCTTTGAGTCCTTGGGTTCCACACCAGAGCATTCAACCAAGCATGGGTTAAAAATGCTTCTTCTAAAATTACATATGAGGTTCAAAAATGCTTGCTACATAGGCATGAAGACCAGAGTTCAGATCCCCACAACCCATATAAAAGCTGTGTGAATGTGGTGGTTGGTGGCTGCCTGCAACCCCAGCCCTGGGAGGTGGAGTAGGGAGACAGTGAGCAAGCTGGCAAGGTGAGGAGCTGAGCTGTGAGTTTCAGGCCCAGACTCAATTCGTTTAAAGTGATCCCAACGTTCACTGAAAAATGCAGCCTCATCAAAAAAGCAAACAACTGAGGGCCTCCACATGCATTTGAACACATGCCAGCCTAAATGGGTGGGGAGCTTTGATTTCAGTGACAGACTGTCCCACAAAAACAGGTATGTTATCTCAGGAAGGACACCCGAGGCGACATCTGGCCTCCTTTACATACACACGTGTGTCACAAGCCAGGCACAGTTGCTACACCTATAAGCCCAACACTAGGCTGACACAGCCTGGTCTACAGAGTCAGATAATTCTTCTGAGCCCCCAGGAAGCTGCTGCCAGTCACCCTGGGCAGTGATGGAAAGCACTTTTGCTAATAGCATGTCTTTCAAATTCCTTGTGCTGGATGTGTACATTTGATTCCTCAGTGCTTATCATCAGAAGATATTTTCGAGCCTCCTCACTCTTCCAGTTCCTTTGGCTAGATGGCATCTCTGTGTGCCACTGAAGAATTGATTAGTCAGCATGTTAATTTGTTAGGGTGACCATAATGACTGGTGGCTACTTTATTGAACAAATATTTTTATATTATTAATCTTGAGACATAGTCTCAGTATGTAAATCAGGCTGGCCTTGAATTTCCAGAAATCCACCTGTGTCTGCCTCATATGTGAGTAAAGGGCACTTATTCACAGTGCCCAATCTTGAACAAGGATTTATTGACCGCTGTTATGGTTTGGATCTGAGTCATCTCCAAGGGTTTTGAGTTGCAGGATTGGTCCCCAGTGAGTTGTGAGTAGAACTGGGCTCTTACCCAATAGGTAAGGGCTATTGGGAGGGGTGGGACTTAACAGGAGGAAGTCAGGTCATTGTGTGTGCACCCATGAAGAGGCCACTAGAGCCCAATCCTTTCCCTTCTTTTCTCTTAGCTGCCGAACGGAACGTTGGGATCATTTTAAATGAATTGAGTCTGGGCCTGAACAAAGATTGAAGAGGACAGGGAAATGACTCTGACAGTAAAGTACTTTGTTATGCAAGCATGAGGACCTGGGTTCAAAACCCAGAAGCCAAGTGAAAAGCTAGGTGTGAGAGCCAGAAAGATGGCTCGGTGGTTAAGGGTACATACTGCTCTTGCAGAGGACCTGAGTTTGGTTCCCAGCACCCACATCCAGCAGTTCCCAGGCAGCTGTTACTCCCAGCTCCTGGGGATTCAACACCCTCTTCAGGAACTGTACTCCTATGCACAACCCCCACCCTAACACACATACAAATAATTAAAACAAATAAAATAAAATCTTGGATATGCAGAGAACCCAGGTTCAATTTCCAGCACCCATGGTGGCTCACAACCATCTGTCACTCAAGTTCTGGGGGATCCATTGCCCCTCTTCTGGCTTCTGTGGGCACCAGGTATGCATAGGGTACACAGATGTGGATTCAGGCAGAACACTCATCCACATAAAGTTAAAAAATAGTTTTTGAAAATGAAGAGAGAGGGGCAGGGGAGGGAGAAAGGGGAAGGACAAAGAAAAGAAGAAAGAAAGGGAGAGAGGGAGGGAAGGAGGGGAGGAGGGAGGGAAGGAGGGAAGGAGGGAGGAAAGAAAACGGGTGTGAAGGCAGCACCTATAGCCAGGGATCTAGTAAGCAGAGGCAGGAGGCCAGCCAGCCAACATACTCCAACCCATGAAAGGCTCAGCCTTGAACATCAAGGTATGTGGTGAGGGGCTCCTGAGCTCCCCCACCCAGCTGAAGATCTGTTGTCAGTTAATGGCTGCTGAGAGGAGAGTCTGAATTCTTCTGGAGTGTGACCCTGGTAGGATGCCATGCTCCAGTGCATGGGTCTATACTTACACATATGTGGGCAGCACTAATTAGACTCTGAGGGTTTTGTCTGAGACAAGCTCTTACCATGCATCCCTGGATGGTCTGTAACTCACTATGTAGACCTGGTTGGCCTTGAACCTACAGAGATCTGCCTGCCTCTGCCTCCTGAGTGCTGGGACTGAAGGTGTGCACCACCATGCCCTGCTCACTTGGTGTGGGAGGCACGTGATAGAAGGGAGAGAGGGAGAAGAGTGGGTGGATGTGAGCAGGATACAGCACACAGGGCTGGTGAGAAGGCTCAGTAAGTAAAGACACTTGCCACCAAAACTGGTACCTTGTCTCCATCCCCAAAACCCACATGGTAGAAGGAGAGAACTGACTCTCGTAAGTTGTCCTCTGGACTCCATAGCACATACACTTGCATGTGAGTGCATGCACACAAGATAAAGATAGGTAAAAAAAACTACAAGCTGTGTTGTATAAATGCATGACATTGTCAAAAATAAATTTAAAATATTTTTAAACGAAGTTTTTTTTTAAAAGCTTTGCCTTCTGATGAAAAGCTGCTTTTGATCACTGGCTTACATACACACATGAATGTGAACACAAACACACATACACACACAAACACACAAGAGTCCCTGGGGAAGAATTAGAAGTCTGCATAATACAGTCTTCCCTTCTTGTTTGTTATTTTGAGACAGGGTCTCGTGTAGCCCAGGCTGGCTTTGTAGCCAAGGGTTATAGATTCAATTCCTAATCCTCTTGCCTCCATTTCCTAAGTGCAGGGATAACAGACATGGACCACTGTGCCTGAGCCAGACATAGTACCATTCCTAATGTTGGCGTTGGCCTGTGTCAGGAAAGGGACAGTCACAGGAGAAGAGGAAGAAAGAGACACGAGCTATGAGGTGGGTGAGAGCATCCCCCATGCTTGTCTTGGCTTCATTTCTGTTGCTGTAACAAACACAGCTTAGGGGAGAAAGGGCTTATTTCTAGCTCACAATTTAGGACCAGCTCAGCACATCAGGGAAATCAAAGCAAGAGCTTGAAGCAGCCAGTCACATCCACAGTCCAGAGAGAATAAAAATACCCACTCATGCTCATCCCCCTTCTAAGAGCATACAGCCCAAGACCCCCTGCTTCGGTAATAACACCACCCACAGTAGGCTGGGTCTTCACACATCAATTAATGTAATCCAGACAGCACCCCCACAAACATGCTCACAGGCTGACCCCATCCAGACAGCCCCCACAAACATGCTCACAGGCTGACCCCATCCAGACAGCCCCCACAAACATGCTCACAGGCTGACCCCATCCAGACAGCCCCCACAAACATGCTCACAGGCTGACCCCATCCAGACAGCCCCCACAAACATGCTCACAGGCTGACCCCATCCAGACAGCTCCTACAAACATGCTCACAGGCTGACCCCATCCAGACAGCCCCCACAAACATGCTCACAGGCTGACCCCATCCAGACAGCTCCCACAAACATGTTCACAGGCTGACCCCATCCAGACAGCCCCCACAAACATGTTCACAGGCTGACCCCATCCAGAAAATCCCTGACTAGGACTCTTTTCCCAGGTGAATCTAGATTATAAGTGAAAACTACCACTAAACATCACAACCCATTTATATGTGCAATTAACCCTCCAAATTTTTCAAAATGCATTTATGAGGAAATTTATCAGAAGTGAGAGGAGCCAGACACAAAGGACACTCACTATGAGGCTTCATGTATAAAAAAAGCACATGACTCCCAGGACCAATGGCAGACAGTGGCTGCTGCAGCAGCTGGGGCGGGAATTGGTTACTCTTCCTATATGGGATGGTGGGAGATTACCAAAGCTATGTAGGATGGTGGTCACACCACCTCATGGGTATTCTAAGTTTTGTAACCAGTTTTAAGATGAAATCAAGCCATGTGCAGTGGCTCAGAGGAAGGAAAAAATACCATGGAGATGGTTCAACCATGCTTGCCATGCAAGTATGAAGAACTGATTCCAATTCCGCAGAGCCTATACAAAAATAGTCAGGCACAGTGGCACACATCTATAATCCCAGTCTGATATGACAGAGACACCTGGATCCCTAGAACTCAGAGGCCAACCAGCCTGGCAGAATTTGCAAGCTCCATTCAGGGGGAGGTCTTGTCTCAAGAAATAAGGTAGAGAGTGACTGAGGAACGCTCTGGTCTCTGGCCTCCACATACGTGAGCTCACGTGTGCACATGCACCTTCATACATCTGCACATCTTCATGCACCACATAGAAAGAAGAAAGAGGAAGGAAGCCACACATCCTCCTGGGAGTAAATTTAAAAGCAGCCTGCATTTTTGGAGCTTGGGTAGCCCACCCCAAGCTTCCAGTGCCCTGCTGCTATCCTCAGCGAAAGACCCTGAAGCATAGCGGGGGGTGACTGTGAGGCCTCCAAGGGTCTCACAACCCAGTGAGATCCAGGCAGTTCTCACCCTGGGCTAGTGGGACCCAAGAATCCTCAAGAAACTCCGCTGCTCAAATCCACCAGCCTCCCTGCCTGGGCTGCTGTCCAAGGTCTGCCTTTTCAGGGCAGTGTCTGGGGACTCAGAGGGTGGCTCCACCCACCGGTTAGGTCAACCCTTTCTCCATCAAGATGAACTTGGCCTTGCCCCAGGGGTCAGTGTGAACCAACCTGCCGGCAGCTGTAAGCTGTCTCATGCTATGAGGACTTCCTGGACTGAAAGCTCCCAGAATAGAACCTTTCTCCTTGGTCCTTCAGAAGGGTCCTCAGAGCCTACAGGCTAACAACAACAAAGTAGCCAGGAGGGCTAGCACAGGTCCATATCCTAGCACTCAGGAGGCTGAAGGTTCCAGACCAGCCTGAGCTACACAGAAACCCTGTCTCAGGAAAAAAAAAAAAAATCAATAAAATTCAACCCTATGCTAGAACCTAGAGTGACCTCAGACAACACAGGACACTCTTGCTGGCCACTGCCCCATCATTTCTTTCAATGTCAAATTCACCCTCTTCCTCATGACCCCAAGGACTGCTCATTATGGGCTCTTAGGGAGACGACGACATTGAATTAACATGGAGGGAAAGTGGCGCCTGCACAGGATGGCATCTTTATGCTCCTCTACAGGTCCTCGAATCTTAAGGGAAAACAGGACATCATCAGAGATAAATTCATGCATTCTGGGAGGGGTGTCTCCCAGCAGCCAGGGAGTGGAGTGTTGAGGAGGGGAGGGGCTTAAGGCCACACAAAGAAGCGACTGCTGTCATGGCTAAGCACACCCAAAGTATCTGCAAGTGACCTGAGGTCACCCTAGAAATACGCTGCAAGGGACATAAGGAGGCCATGTGAAGCCACCAACCCTGAACAGATGGGGCTGCAGGCAGGGGTTATTCAGATGTGCCCTTGGCCTTGAGCTAGGAGCAGGGGGTGCAGAGAGAAGGCGTGCTAGCTGTTTCTGCTCCCCCAAGCTGCTGTGCTCCAGTCACATTCTGGTTTGGCTTCTTGGGCCAGGTCTCAGGGACACCCCCCATCTCCACCCCCCCACCCCGCAACAAAGCCGTGAGATTGTTGCAGGGGTGTGCAACCCAGTCCCACCAGGCCTGTCCCAGGGTCCTGCAGGGGGAGAGTGTGAGACTGTCAGCAGGGAGAAACTCCGAGGAGAGAAAGACTCACAGGTAAAAAGAGAAAGGGAGAGAGAGAGTCAGAGTCAGAAAGGGGAGAGATAGAGAAAAAATAGGGAGGAGAGAGTGGGGAGAGGGAGAGAGGGAGAGAGGGAGACAGAGAGAGAGAGGGAGAGAGGGAGAGAGGAGAGAGAGAGAGAGAGAGAGAGAGAGAGAGAGAGAGAGAGAGAGAGAGCATTTACAGCAGTTCTCATCCAAAGTCCAAAGCAGCCAGACCCTGCTCCACCAGGGCGTGCAGACCATGTAGAGCTCGTGAAGCCGAGCAGCCTGGACCGTGGACTCTCAAACCCCAACCGCTGGGCCGCCCTGCGAGCCCGGGACTGAGAAAGGACTGGGTGCCTTCTGGACTTAGACCAGTAACTCTCACATCCCAGTCACGTGTCCCCAGCAGGTGGCAAAGACACCGGTCGCCAGGGGCTGCAGACCCAGAACTGAGGATAGTTAGAAGAAAACAGATTTGGGGGCTGGGGATGCCGCTGAATGGCAGAGCACTTTCCTAGCATGTGCAAGGCCCTGGGCCCCAACCCCCTCCGAAAATTAAAAAAAAAAAAAAACCGTTTTTAAAGAGAGAAATAAAAATAAGTTTATCCACTTACACACACTTTAACAGAAACTCTGCCGAGAAAGACGTGTTTGCTTTTTTTTCTTCAGAGATTCAAACAAAATTTGGAAATTAACTCAAAAGAAAACTTATTCACAGAAAGGGCTGGAGATCAATTGCAATAAAAAGAAAACCGAACTCTTTGTGGAACCTCAGGCACCCGACTCTGCCCAGCCCTGCTCACCTGCATCGAATCTAGTGGATGCCGAGGCCAGTGCTCTCGAGGGTCCCGAGGGTCCCACCTGGTCGGCGCCCCGCCTTACAAGCCTTCTGAACCCATGAACCAGTCGGAGGAGTGCGTAAAAGAGCTGCGTGGGTCTCGGAGAACTGCGCAGTAAAGCCGGTGCAGAACAGGGCAGCTGCGCCAGCTGTGGAGCGAAGGAGGGGGCGGCTTCGCAGAAGCTAGGGGGCAGGCTGGACAGACCGAGCCCTGTGATCACCGCAGACAAGTGTCTCGCACCTTCCAATCAGGAGCTGAGAGCAAGCGTCCCCCATTGCTTCCTGCAGGGAAATCGGGAGTCTTTTCTTGGTTTTCTGTGTCCCTTAACTCGGCGCAGTGACTTCGCAGTGCCGAGCAGAACTAAGGCTTTGAGGGGCTGGTGTCTCTGAGAAGCAGAGTTGGGGTGGTGCTCAAGGGACCCCTGTTCCATCTGTCCCTGGTGAGGCAGCGGGAGGCAGGAGGCTGCTCTGAATTCAGCCACATCCCCTTTGCCGATGGCGACCTAAATTATTCATGCTTTTAGAGAAATAGTATTTAGGTGTAGCTACAAACCCAAGCCCTGGGAACAGGTTTCCTCCTCCTTGACCTCCTCAGAGCCAGATTACCACAGCAGGACCAAGAGAGGGCAAAGCCGTCTCTGGAGTGCAGGGTCCCGGACTGCATGCTTCGCGCTTGTCTGCAGCTGAGCAGTGAGACCAAAGATCCTTTTTCCCCCTCTTCTTTTTTAGGGAATGGAAGCCAGGATGTAAAAAAAAAATGCTTGAAAACGCTAGGCAAGTAATGTGCTACGTCCCAACCAATGCGCCCCGCGATTACTTCACTTCTCACTGATTGACTGATTGATGCAAGGGCTGTGCTGAGACTCAGTCTGGAGACCAGGCTGGCCTTGAGCTCACTGAGATCCACCTGCCTCTGCCTCTGGAGTGCTGGGATTAAAAGCGTGCACCACCACCGCCAGACCCTACTTACCTATTCTTGAGGCAGGTCTCTCTATGTAGGCCAGACTACCCTAGAACTCTGCGTCCTGCCTCAGTCTCCCCAGTGCTGGGATCACGGACATTCACTGCCACACTGGATACCTGCGTTTCTTTTTGAAGTTGATAGTGTTGTATTTTTCCCTTAAGAAACAGCTAGGGGCCAGTAAGATGGCTTTGTGGGTAAAGGTGCCTGCCTCCAGACCTGACAACCCGAGTACTACCCCTGGGACCCACATGGTGAATCTGTGACTAATATTTAATATGCCCACACCAGCCCTCAATTCTGCAAGATGTTCTTTAACCTCTCTCTCACCCTCTCTCTCTCTCTCTCTCTCTCTCTCTCTCTCTCTCTTCTCTCTCTCTCCACACACGCACGCACGCACGCACGCACGCACGCACGCACGCACACACACACACACACACACTTTAATCAGACATCAGTTTCCAAGTTATGAGCAAACCCTGCTCTCACAGAGGACCAGCACTCACTCCCCAGCACCCGTGCCAGGTGGCTCACAATCTCCCTTAACTGTGGCTCCAAGGGATCTGATGCCCTCTTCTGGCCTCTGAGGGCACCTGCACTTGTGTGCATGCACACACATATAAACAAAAATAAATCTTAGCAGGGCGTTGGTGGTGCACGCCTTCAATCCCAGCACTCAGGAGGCAGAGGCAGGTGGATCTCTGTGAGTTTGAGGCCAGCCTGGTCTACAAAGCTACATAGAGAAACCCTGTCTGGAAATAATAAATAAATAAATAAATAAATAAATAAATAAATAAATAAATAAAATCTTTTAAAAATTCCCCCACACAAGAGAAGGGAGAGATAAACACAGAAAAATGAAACAAAACTTACAAAAATATTGGCAACACCCCACACCAGTGTCATTGCATTCTCTCTCTTTTTAGCTTCTTCATTGAATTTTTGGGGGTTTCACATCATGCACCCCAATTCTGTTCACCTCCCAGTTCCCCTTTATCCCCCATCCCTGTTGTATCCCCCCAACAACAAAAGAAAACAAAACAGTAAGCAAGCAAACCAAAGCAAGAACAGAAAAAGAAAGAAGGAAAGAGAGAGAGAAAGGAAGAAAGAAAGAGAAAATATAAGGCAAAGAAACCACCTGAAACAGCAAAATCTCTGCTTCTCCTTCTCTCCTGTCTCTCTGTCACCTCTTTATCCATCCTGATGGCACTGGAAGCTTCGGTGTGTTACATAGTATACCCCTTTGTCCCATCAGCTTGACTAGCAACTGCCCATTGCCATGAATCATTGGTCTGGTTAAGGCTTCTGGTTTTTGGTACACCATCCTCACTGGATCCTCACCAGAGCTCTTCTGTAGTATCTGTGTCTTGGAGATCTTGTTGGTATCGTTCTACAGGACAGGTACCTTTGTGAACTCCAGCAGGACCCAGATGGGGTAGACGCTAGGGTGGGTCAACCCAAGGCCCAGCTGTGGGCCTGAGTGTTAACCAAAGTCAGGTCAGATGGAGCCACTGGAGCCACCACCTCAGGTGTGGTGGCAGCAGTCAGCTCCCCTAGATGCATGCCCTCAGGGTAGGTTCATCCTACCCTGGTGAGGGGCAGGGGCCCTCTCTGCTGAGTGTGTGTGTGTGTGGGGGGGGGGACGGGGACGACAGCTCTCTTGCTGTAGTGAGTAGTGAGAGGCAAGGCCAGTTTTCCCAGGGCAGTGAATGGCGGGACTGGCTCAGTATAGCCCTCTGATTTCATCTCCTGAATGTTTCCTAAGACCTCCTGAGTGACTCAGGCCACAAACTCAACACAGACCCCAGCTGCTGCTGGACCATGGACCCACACATGGCCCTTGGCAGCAACTTGGGCCCGGATGACATCCTGGCTTGGGTGGAGGGAACAGCCACTCAGGTGGAAATGGTTTCAGCAGCCATGTGGTCACCAAATACCACCAAGGTTTCAGATTGTGGCCCTAACCCTGGGCTTCTATGTGACCGTTAATGGCAGTGCAGGACTCAGACTTCAGGTCAGACCCCCAGCAGCTGTAGGACCATGGACCCCAACATGGTCCTTAGCAGCAGCTGGGTCTGGATGTCACCACTGCCCCAGCAGCAGTATGGCTCCAAGACACTAACTTGGCCCTTGATTGGGGGCCTGCATGGCCTTCAATGGTAGCAGGAGCTCTGGTCATCAGCACAGACTCTGGCTGCAGTGGGACCACTGCAGTGATATTTTGTTTGTAATCTAACAAAGTTAGTCATAGAGGACAGGCAGTGGCGGCCACACCCTTAATCCCAGTACTTGGAAGGCAGAGAAGGACGGATCTCTGTGAGTTCAAGGCCACTCTAGGCTACATGAGAGTGAACAGTCTAAAAGAGAAACAGAGCTCACACCTTTGATCCCAGCACTTGGGATGGCACACCTTTAATCTCAGCACTCAGGAGGAACATAAGTCTCAGGGAGTCTGAGGTTTGGTGGAGAGCAGTGCGGTCTGCAGTCATTCTGAGGACAGGATCAACCTTTGTTTGTCTGAGCCTTTGTAGAGGTAAGAATTCTCTAGTGGCTTGCAGTTTTGCTTTCTGATTTTCAGCTTGAACCCCAATAAGTGTCTCTGGGTTTTTATTATTTGTGCTACAGACCAGGGACCCTGACATGGCCCTGAGCTGCAGCTTGGGCCCAGATGTTGCCATATCATTGAGTAGCAGTGCAGGTCACTCAGATATAGATGCATCCTGATCCTCGGTCACCAACCCAGACTCAGGGGACTTGTTTGACTTCTTTATGGGCTTCTTTATGGCACTCGGTGGCAATGGGAGCCATGTGTGTCAATCTGGACCCTGGCCACTACAGGGCCACAGACCTAGACAAGGCCCTTGGTGGCAGCCTGGGCTCAGATGACAGCATGGTCCAGGGTGGTAGCACAGGTCACCCATATCTGTATGGCCCCTGCTGTGGCGTGCCCCTCCCCCCAACTGCACCCAAGCCACAGGCCTCTATATGGACCCTAGTGGTAACCTGTGCTGCAGAATTCAACACAGACCCCAGCTGCAGCTGGGTCATGCCATTGCAGTCTTTGCTTCTATTTGGGGGCCCTCAAGATCACTCAACAGGTAAAGAGCTTGCTGCCAAGCCTGGCATCCTGAGTTCAATCTCTAAGACCCTGTGGTGAAAGAGAAGAAGCTTTTCTGACAGTTCCAGAGGAAGGTCTCCTGAGATTGACCTCTGACCTCCACACTCACACCATGACATACACACACAAATAATGTTTCTGAGGAGGTGTGTGGGTCTGTGGAGTGAGAAGAGTGCAGTCCAGGCTGGTGGGCTCCAGCTATCTGCTGAGGGAGAAGGAAGGAGGCCCCACCATGGCTGACTAAGCCGCAAAGTGAGAGAAGTGGATGAGGTTGCTAAAGCAGAGGAGGCTTCTTTACTTCCTCTCTCCTTTTGCCCTGTGGAAGCAGCCAGGATGCTCTGTGAATGAATGGGTATGACTGTGTGTGTGTGTGTGTGTGTGTGTGTGTGTGTGTGTGTGTGTGTGTGTGCGCGCGCGCGCGTCTGATGTGTGCTTGCATACTCCTGGAGCCCAGAGAACATCCCCAGGAGTCCTTGCTTGATTGATGGGTTGTCAGTCTCTTTTGAGAAGCATCTCTCATCCGCCTGGTGCTCACTGATTAGATTAGATTAGATTAGATTAGATTAGATTAGATTAGATTAGATTAGATTAGATGGTCAGTGTGCCCGAAGGATCCACCTACCCTTGCCTCCTCAGCTGAAGGGTAATAAGATGTTACTGCCTCCACCACCCCTCCACCTTTCGCGTGGCTTCTGGGTACTCAGGCTTGCACAGCAAGCACTTTACCAACTGATCCTCCCTCTGGAGGATACAAACTTTTACACCCAAAAAGTGCTTTTATGAGTGGCAGGCTGTTACCTCTGACAAGTCCCTTAAGCCTATGTTCCCTCCTGGGCTAAGACCTGAGAAGGGTTGTTTTGACTGTGAAGTCAGACGGGGCTGTTGGAGGCACTGTGAGCTTGAAAAGGCTGCATAACACAAGATGTTATTACTGTTAGGCAGGGAGCCCTGGGGCTGCACATTTAGCATAGAATTTTCCTATTTCATGCCATGTGACTCATGTGAGTCACTTTGTGAACATAAATAGCCATTCCAGCTTCCTTAAAAGTCCTTTGGAAATGTCAAAAAGTTCTGATTTTCCTTTATGCGAATGAGACTAGCCTGAGTCAGTTCCCTAACTCATGACTTTTTGGGTTGAACAATTGCCCCCAGTTACTCACTCCATCCTGTTTGCAGAGCCTTGCTGTGTTTCCAGTGGGGTGACACGTGCTCTCCCACCTCTCAGACTTAGATGTGGCTATATGACTTGCTTTAATTGATGGCACATGGCCAACCTGAGGTATGGATATGGCCTGTCCTCTTGCAATTACCCTGAAAACAAGTGTCCCCAAAGAAGCACAAAAGACACCTGAGCTGTCACCTGGCTGAGCCCCACCCCAACTAGATATGTGTCAAGCAACCAACCCAGCCTAGTCTTGAGCTGGTGATTCCCTGCCTCAGCCTCCCAAGTACAGGAATGACCAGGGTATGTGACCATGCATTTTGAAACATGTCTCAGGTGGGCTGTTGAGTTGGGTCAAGGCCTTGGTTGGGTCATTCAAAGGCATCAGGAGAGACCATTTGCTTGTAGATTGCTGAGTTTTATTCGCTCCGAGAACATTTGAGAGTCATGCCAAATGTAAGGCTGCTTGACTAATACCACCATCACTGCCACCACCACCATCACCACCATCACCACCACTTAAGCTGACCATGCCTCAGCTTTATAGTCAGCAACATGTACATGGTACATGTTTCCATCTCAAGTTTATGAAAAAGCAGCACATGTGTGCCTAGTGTGTGTACTGCTATGCAGCCTTAGCCAGCACGGGTACTACCTCCCACCAGAGTTCACAGAAAGTAGACCACACTCAAAACTGGTAACTGGTTTTCAAAGCACTTAATAAATCTATTAAAAACAAACATAATCCTAGTCAATGATGTAATGGCCACAGAAGGGACCTGTTGCAAAATTTGAAAGAGCAATGAGAAGTTTCCAGAATGTGCAGACAGAAGGAGAGGGAGGTGTGGCCCCCAGAAGAAGGCTGAACAAGGCTCTTGGCAACCAGGACTATGGAAGGAAGCACCTTAGATCTGCCCACCTTCTCTCTCTTTTTGTCTGTGAGAGACCCTTGGATGCGATGAATGGCAGGCAGGAAGCAGCAGAGCCTGATGTTGTCCTCTGGGTTCAGCCTGCCAGGAACCGAGCAGGGTGAGGCATCAGGTGCAGGGAATGGATAACCTTCACTATGGCCTCAGGTCAGGTAGTCTTTCTCACTAGCCAGCTGTGGGCTCATCTCATTATTTTACTCTCTTCTTGCTACGAAAGGATACAGGATAAAAAAGAAAACAGATTCCCAGAGAACACTGTGTGATGGCTCTCCAAGAGAAACCTCTCCTACACCACACATCTCCATTTCTGGCAACATCTTCCGGAGCTGCCCACTAGAGAGAGGAGAGCACTAGAGAGAGGAGAGCACGCATGAGACTGTGCTCTCCAGGGCATGTTCCCCTTGGCCAGTGGACAGGGCAGTTGTGTTTATAATTACCCCCCACCTCCGCACAGAGGGAGAGTGCTTGCTTCAAGTGTGACAGCAAAGCTTCTCACACAGGCCCTAGCTAGGAACTGTGTCACCTGGCAGCCATCGCTCTGAGAACACCTCTGCCATTTGTCCAGGCAAGCAAATTGCTACTTAAATGTTCTGGGCAAAGTCCCTTCATCACATGGCAACCATGACAATGAAGGAAAACAAAACATGGGCACATGAAAGCCAGGCAAAATGGCACACATCCGCAATCCCAGCACTCAGGAGTCTAAGGCAAGAGGGTTATCATGAGTTTGGAGCTAGCCTGGGCTACAGAGTGAGTTCTAGGACAGCCTGGGCTATACAGAGAAATCCTGTCTCAAAAACCAGAAAAAAGTAAACAAATCAGTAGATAACTAAGTTCTCCATTGAACAGGGTGGAACTGGTCCCGTTAGCCTTGAAGCAGATACAATCCTTACCATCTGTCCACGTCACATTCTGTGGGAATTGTGATGACTCCTTCTACTTTGTTCTTTTGTTCCCATCTATCACGTAATTTTAATACATTTTAAAACAGAATTGCATCACTTTCTCCTTCTCCCTTCCTCCCTCCAACCCCTCTCATACCCGCCACTCTCAAATCAGGTGCACACATATATATGTATACGCATATGTGTATGTACATGTATGTATATATGTGTGAATGTGTGTATATGTATGTGTATGTATGTGTGAGTGTATATGTGTGTATATGTATTGTATGTGTAGATGTGTATGTGTGTATGTGTATATGTAGGTGTGAGTGTATGTGTGCGTATATGTATTGTATGTGTATATGCGTATGTGTATATGTATGTGTGTATGCGTGTGTACTTATGTATATAAGTATGTGTATTTATGTGTATAAGTATCTGTGTATGTATGTGTGTATGCATATGTATATTATGTATGCACAAATATATATAATACAACCTGATTAGTTTGTTTTTGTTGTTTGTGCATGTGGTTTTAAGGTTGGCTACCTGGTATTGGATAACACTGAGGGGCGCGTCCCTGGAAGAGGCTACCTCTCCATCACTCAGAAGTCATTAGTTGCATGTAGTTCTCCATCTAGGGGTGAGACCCAGTGAAACTGTCCCCTTCTATCTTAGCAGGTCTATTGATACTGCCATTTTCTGGTCTTCTTTATGCAACCATTTCCAGGAAAGAAATTCTAAGAGAGATGACTTGGTATTCGGACTCCCACCACGTTCCTGCCCCGTCTTCCTCCATGTTCCCTGACCCACAGAGGCAGGCGCTGTGATGCAGATATGTCTGTCAGGGCTGCCTCAGCACAGTCTTGATCTCTGCATTGCATCCAGGTGTGGCTTCCATTTGCTGTAAAAGGAGGATTCTTTGATGAGCAGTGGCAGCTGACTTATCTGTGGGCAACCATAAACAATGTTTGAGGATAATGTTGCTAACTCTTAGACATTGCTTATAGTTTCATAAGAGTTTGGGGAAGTGAGCCGGGCGGTGGTGGCGCACGCCTTTAATCCCAGCACTTGGGAGACAGAGGCAGAGGCAGGCAGATCTCTGTGAGTTTGAGGACAGTCTGGTCTACAAGAGCTAGTTCCAGGATAGGCTCCAAAGCCACAGAGAAACCCTGTTTCGAAAAATCAAAAAAAAAAAAAAAAGTTTGGAGAAGTGCTCTTAAAGTAGTATTAGTTGTGCCAGGCATGGTGACACATATCTCAGCTCTCTGGAGGCAGAGGCTGGAGGATCACTATAAATTCAAAGCCAATCTGGTCTAGGTAGGAAATTCCAAGCCAGCCAACCCAATCAGACTTTATCTCAAAAATAATTTTAAAGATATCAGTTGGAACTCGAGGTGTGGCAAACATGAGGACCTGAGTTTGAGACACACTTGTCTTCCCAGAGTTTGGGAGGCAGAGATAGGTGATCCTTGGGGCTGTAACCCCTGGACTGGTGATCACTGGCCAGCTAGCCTAACCTGCTTGGAAAGCTCCAGGGCAATGAGAGACTCTACCTCAAAAATAAGGTGGATGACTCTTGAGGAATGACATTTGAGGTTGTCCTCTAGCCTACAGAGAGAGGGAGAGGGAGAGAGAGAGAGAGAGAGAGAGAGAGAGAGAGAGAGAGAGAGATACATATGCACACACATCAGATGAAATTCATTTTCACTTATTCTATGGGGCCTCATAAAGGCAGCCTTAAACTCTAGATATTCCTATAGAAACTTACAAAGGATACCTGCCTAGCTTGTACAAGAAAGGAAGGAAGGAAGGAGAAAGCATTCCTGATTTGATGACATTCAGAGAAACTGAAGCAAACAAGAAATCCAGATATTGGTATGTAAAATGTGAAACAGATTGGGAAGTCATGAGACTATGTCTGTCTTAAGTCTGCTTAGTGTTTGTCTTAGTTACTGTTCTATCCCTGTGAGGAGACACCATGACCATGGCAATTTATAAAATAAAGCATTGGGGGCTTGCTTACACTTTCAGAGAGTTAGTCCGTTTCCATTATGGTCTCTTGCTGAGGCCAACAGTCACAGCTGCTGCAGCTCCCATCTTGCTCAGGGGGCCTGCTGTCTGTGCCTCCCAAGTGTTGGCTTTAGAGGCAGGCTACTACACCTGCCTAGCTTAGCTCTGGCCCTCATGCTTACATAGCAAGCACTTTGCCAACTGCCCTCTCCCTGACCAGGGTGCTGAGGGTGGAACACAGGTTGCCACACTGATATGGCCAGCCCGAGACTGGGCCATCTCTTCTCCTCATCTCTTCCTCTTTTACAAGCTCCTTCCATGGGTGTTCTGATAGAGTTATGGAAGTCTGATGAACACCGTGTCTACAGGTGGAACCAGCCATGGATAAAAATCTCTTTAAACTGCATTGGTTGGAGATGTGAACTACTGGCAGAGTCGTGGCCCCATGTTGGTTACACCCTGGGTCTAATAAACTCAAAACACAAAATCTTCATCTCTACTGAGTTTGTGCAGACTTCACTGTACAACAGATGCCAAGCAGCACAGCCCCTATGGCCGCCACACCACACAGCACTGTCCTGTGGCTGCCACACAGTAGTGCTCACATCAAGAATTCTAGGCAACATAGGTATGGGGAAGCACACAGGACAGCATGCTCTATACCTGAGTTACACCATGTCACAAGAGTAGCCTGAGACGGTGCATGGGGCATCATGACGACCCTGAACTGATTCTGTGTTCAGGGGCAACGGCATGCAGGTCACAGCCAGGTCACAGCCAGCTTCCTTTCTTTCCTCAGACTTCAAAACCAACTGCAGCAGTGTTTGATCTTCACAGTCAGCCTGACTGGATTTAGGATCACCACAGAGACATCTCTGGGAGTTTCCAAAGTTTAGCTGAGGAGGGAAGACCCACCCTGAAGGTAGGCAGCACCATCCCACAACTCAGGGTTCACACTCAATAAAAAAGAGGAGAAAAAGGAAAGCCATCTGAGAGCCGGCACTCTCCTTTCTTTGCTTCCTAACCCCAAGATGTGAAGAGCCTTAACTCACACCCCCACTCCATGAATGCCACCCGCCTTCTACCAAGGTAGACTCAAACCCTCCTCCCAGGAGCTGCCGAGATAGGTGTTTGGTCACTGTCCGGAAAATAAGAAATAATGCATGTTGCTGTGTCTGGTGCTGTTTTACTTTGTTTTGTCTTTATTCTTCTTTTGTGTACATGTTTGTGCATTCATGCAGAGGCCAGAGGCCTCACGTGTCACTCCTCAGGTGCTGCCTACCATTTTGTTGAGCTAGGGTCTCCCACTGACCTAGAAAACTGCAGGAGGCTAGAAGGCTATCCAGTGAGTCCCAGGGGTGTTCTTGTCTCCTCCTCCCCAGTACTGGCTTCATAAGAGACTACCACAACAACGAGCTGTTTCACATGTGCTCTGGCAAATGAATTGAGGTTCTTGTGTTTGCAAAGTAGGTTCTTTACCTACTTTTCCAGCCCATATTGACTTTATGTATTTTATTATGAGACAAGGCCTCCCAAGGGCTAGGATAAAAGGCATGTGCCACTATACTATGCTTCCATCTCTTAAAATTTTTAAAATTACATTTATTTACTTGTTTCTGTGGGGAAGTTGCCTGTGCCACAGTGTGCACAGGAGGATTAGAGGATGACTGGAAGAGTCAGTTCTCTCTACTAGCACAATCTACACATAACTGGGAAAGGGAATCTCAGCTGAAATCATTGCCTGTAGGCGAGTCTGTAGGACACTTTCTTGACTGATGATTGATGTGGGAATGCCCAGTCCACTAGGGATAGTATCACTTCTGGCCTGGTGGTCCTAGGTGCCATAAGAAAGCAGGCTGGGGGCTCAGTAGTTAAGAGCACTGAGAGGCCTTTCAGAGGACCCAGGTTCAATTCCTAGCACCCACATAGCAGCTCACAGCTGTCTGTAACTCCAGTTCCAGGGGACCTGACACCCTCACCCAGACATACATGCAGGCAAAACACCAATGCACATGAAGTAAAAACAAATAAAGTTTTTTAAAAAGAAAGAAAACAGATTGAGTAAACCATGAGGAGCAAGCCAGTGAGCAGCACTCCTCTGTGGTCTCTGCTTAGTTCCTACCTCCGGGTTCCTCCCTCCAGTCCCTGCCCTGGCCTCCCTCTGTTATGAACTATGATTTAGATGTATAAGACAAACAAACCCTTTCCTCTAAAGTCTCTATGGTCATGGTGTTTATCACAGCAATATAAAGCAAACAAAGACAATCATTAGTACTAGGCTCCTGGGGGTATTGCTGTGACAGACCTGATTGTGTTGTTTCTGGAAGGGTCATGGAAATGTTTGCAACTCTGAGCTGGGGAAGCTTCTGAGTTCTCTAAGCTTAGTGGGCATTTGTGGAGGTTTGAATGCTGACACTCATAGTGGTGCAGACAATGCAAGCCGGGCTCATGAAGCTTTAGACTGAAGCTTGGAACTATCAGGACTATTTATAAGATGTTTTCGGTTAAGAATCCGTGATTCTGGGCAGTTGGAGCCGAAGAATCAGTTGTGATTAAGAGACAAGACTACTAAACTAAAACCCTTGCTTTACTGAGACAGTTGATGCTGGTCAGCTAGAGCTGAGAAATTAGAGGTGAATAGGAAAAGACCAGCATTGGGCTGAAGAGATGGCTTAGCTATTAAAGGCTGGGCTCACAACCAAAAATATGAGAAAAAACAAGCATCACTGAGGTGAGATCTGGGAGTATTTCCTCGGGGTCAGCTCACAGAAGCTGTGGTCCAGGGGGCTCCACACTTCATCTTGTGCTGGCAGCTGAACTTGGTAATGTGTAAGAGTTTCCCAGATGGTGCTGGTTTTGAAGTCGTGCAGGGATCATAAAGAGCAGCTGAGGCTTGGTGCCATGTGGCAGGACTGGAGTCCTTGAAGAAGATGAGGAGAGGCTGATCTCTGGTGATGGTGCAGCCTCAGTTGCAGTGGAGAGCCCAGCATACTACAAACACCAGTACCAAGGGATGACCATCAAGGATAGCAGCAGCTGTGGAGTGGAGCTGGCCTAAGCCTATAAGCCAAGCTGTGTGCTGTGGATGACACAGCTGGAGAAGTCAAGCTCACAAGGCCCTTTGGAGCCCGGAAGATTGTTTTTGCTTTTCTTTGATTGATTGTGACTGAGCTCTGGTTTTTTCCTTTTAGTGTTAGAAAGTATTTAACTTTGTTTGTTTTACAGGAGCCACAGTTGAGAAGCTTTGAATTTCTAAATAGGCATTAGATTTTTAATGAGAACTTGAACTTTTAACATGTTAAAAAATTAAAGACTATGGGACTTTTAACGTTGTACTATGTTTACATTCTAATATTAATATTAACATGAAATCTTGGCAACAAATATGAAAGAAAGGGTTATGGTTTAATAGCAATGTGTTTGCGTGTCAAGTTGGCAAGGGGCCAACTGCACTAGTTGGTTTAGTCAACTTAACACAAATCTAAAGATATCTAGGAAGAAGGAACCTCCCATGAGAGAAAGCCTCCTTCCTATTGTATGTCTGTGGGGTATTTCTTGATTAATGATTGATTCGGGAAGGCCCAACCTACTGTGGGTGGCGCCACCCCTACGCTGGAGGTCCTGGGTGGTGTAAGAAAGCTGGTCATGGGGGTGTCTGATGAATAAGGTCTCTTTATTCAAGAAAACACCAGGGCAAAACACAGGCCAGAGCGAGGTTACAGGAACCCAGCAAGCGCAGCCAGAAAAAGGGAGCGGGCCCCACGTGCCGCCCCTTAAGAAGCTCCCATCACCCTGGCTTCCCTTCACCACGCCCTTATGGGCGAGTCCCAGGTCCACCTGGTACCTGTCCCAGGACTATTGGGCGGGGCTAGGGTGTCTCCCTACAGGTGTCCATAGGCTAGTGAGATGGTTCCGCTGTTAGAGGGTAGCTTACAACTGAAAGCATCAAGAGAACAAGCCAAGATCTAGCAACCAGCCTTCCTCCTTGGCTTCTGCTTCAGTTCCTACCTCTGGTTTCAATTCGACTTGGCTTTCCCCAGTGAGGGACTGTGATCAGGAGGTATAAGCCAATTAAACCCTTTCCTCCCCAATTGTTTTGGGTCATGGTGTTTTATCACAGCAATAGAAACCATGAGAGAATGTGTCCCACCCAGTGTGGCTGAACTGAGAGCTAGGAAGGAGAGTGAAGGAGGGAAGAGGCCTCAGCTGTACAATGTGACTTTGATGACATATTTAAGGGTTTTCAGTTTTGTCTGCAGGCTCTGAAAAAGCACAAATCCCTTCTTTGAGTCTTTTTGCTGCTGCCATTGATTTGAGACAGGATCTGGTGCAGCTCAGGCTGGCCCTGCATTATCTCCACCTCCTGAGTGCTGATCCTGGGTGATGCGGGGCCGAGGGTCAAACTGAGAGCTTCCTGAAGGCTGCCGTGCCAGTCACTTTCCTGTCACTGTGGTTGAACACCCTGACTAATAATGGCTTAGGAGAAAGGTTTATTTTCGGCTTGCATTCCAGAGGGACACAGTCTTATCATGATGGGGAAGGCAAGACACCAGCAATGTGGTGCTAACCAATCACATCCCATCCCTCCACACACAGGAGGAAGAGAGTGGGGGGGGGGGCAGGTTCCACCTCCAAAATGTTCTACAACACCCCCGAACAACTCCACTAGCTGGGGACGGAGAGTTCAAATACATAAGCCTATAGGGGACATTTCACATTAAACTACAGCATCCATGAGCACCTACCACCTGAATCTCATCCCAGTCCATTTCTTTGATCTTTAAATGAAGCTGTAGTGTAACGGCCTCAGGCATGTCTGGCTGCAGGTTCTCAGGAGCTCTCCATCTTGTGATTGACTTCATCTGTCAATCTGCTCCCTGGCACACGCACTTCCAGGCCTCAAGTTTAGCAACTCTCAAAAAGACTCTGGCACCACTGGTTTGGTTGTGGTGGCTCAATGAAAACAGCCCCCATAGGCGCATATATTTGAATGCTTAGTCACCAGGGAGTGGACTATTTGATAGGATTAGAAGGAATAGGAGGTGTGGCCTCATTGGAGGAAATGTGTCTCCAGGAGTGGGCTTTGAGGTTTTCAAAAGCCCATACAAGGCTTGGTGTTTCTCTTTTCTCAACCTGTGGATCGGGATATAGCTCTCAACTACTTCTCAAGGATAAAATATCATGATAAGGTCATATGAGAGACCCTAGGATGACACAGGACATCTGGGTGACACAGGACACAGGACACAGGACACAGGTGGGTGGGTGGGTGGGTGTTCTCTTAGCACTGCTCAGCCAGAACCACCCAGAATTCCCAGGAAAACAAAGGACTCTTTCTGGGGCAATACTACCCAGGCCCTTATGACGTTATACTACTCCCCACCAAGGCCACACTGAAGGCTGAGTTCTGCTGCAGTCTGGATGTGGAGTGTCCCCAAAGCCTGACATGCTTGAACACTCTGTTCCCAGATGGTGATACTCCTCAGGAAGTTGTGGAAGCTGTAGGGACAGAACCTCACTGAAGTCATTGATGTGGAGACTGGACCTTCAGATCATATGGCCCCACTTCCCGTTCACCTACTTTCTGACGACAGACAGAATGTGCAAGCCCCTCCCCTCCCGCCAGAACCTCCAACTGACAGGTTCCACCCACAGAACACTCTAAATGCCCTATGGGTGGACCAGATTGAAATCCCTCCAATCCCCACCCTGGAAAGCTTCACCCTGAAAAGTTCCACTCACTCCCCAAGAAACTCTACATGTGTCCTGCCTTCTGCTCAGTTCTCTGCTGTTTCTCACCTGAGCAGAGGCAGCCATCCTCCTGGTCTTTCTCCCTCCCAATAAACCTCTGTGTGAGGTTTGTTGTGCAGTGTGACTTTGTGGTATTCCTTGACTCTTGACTTCCAGAATCCCTTCCCACCCAAGCTGTAACACTTACAGTGTGACCAGTAAGTAGCCTTACACTCCTACCCCCGGGAGTCCTACTCCCGATGGATGGTACCCTTGAACTATAAATCTTTCCCCCTTTAAGTTGCTTTATGTCAGGCATTTTATCATAGTAGTGGAAATATAGTATAGCCTCCCACTCATGAAACTTTGAGCAGTGAGTGTCCTCCTCCTCCTCTTTCTCCTTTGTCTTTTGAAACAGGGTTTCTCTGTGCAGCCCCAGCTGTCCTGGAACTCACCCTATAGACCAGGCTGGCCTCAAACAGTAATCCTCCTGCCTCTGCCTCCTGAGTGCTGGGATTAAAGGCTTGCACCACCACGCCTGTCAATGAGAGTCTTCTTGCTGCATCACCCCATGGTAGACAGTGAAAGAGACAGGTGGGGAGGAGACTTCAATGTCCCACTTTTATCAATGGACAGGTCATCCAGGCAAAAACGAAAAAGAGAAATAATGGAACCAACAGACACTATGACTCAAATGACACAATATAACTTCTTCTCAGCACCTCACAGAACATTCTCCAAAACTGATCATATACTTGATCACAAAACAAGTCTCAACATATGTAAGGAAATTGAAATAACCCTCTATACCTCATCAGCCCACCCTGAATTAAAGCTGGGTTTCAGAAACAACAGAAAGCCTACAAACTTGTGGAAATGAACAACTGTCTGCTGAATCACTACTGGCTCAAGGAAAAAATAAAGAAATTAAAGACTTCCTGCCACAGCCAGCAGGGCAGCATCGAGAACCTAAACCTCAAAGGACCTGGAAAGAATAGGGACAAGAGACATGAAAAAAGACAGCAAGTCAGGATTTCTGATCAAGCTGTCAAATTTTATTTTTCTCAGAGACCTTATATAGCAGGTGAAGCGGAGAAAACTTGGTGGGGCAGAGATCCCTCAGGGAGAGGTCATTTGCCTGTCATGTGAGTCCTTGGAGATAGACAGATAACGGGGGGGGGTGGGGGCAAGCCGAGAGGTGCAAATAAAGCAGGTTACTAGCAGGGTGAAGAGGTCACAGGAAGAAGGTTTGCTAAGAAACCTGACTGTGGAATGTTTGCTGTCAGCTATTCTTGTTAGCCCAGGTTCTGCTTGTTTGGGGAAGGGGAGAGGTAGATTGTGAAAGACCCCGCCCCCTGGCTGGTTCTCTCTCGGTGACACTCCCGTACGCGCGCACCCACACGCCTGGCGGCTGGCTCCCTCCCAAGCCGGTTCACCCAGGCGGGGCCGTGACCCAGGCCCGCCCCCCTGGCGCAGCGCCCCGGGGCTGGGGCGGAGCAGGGAGAGGACACCCCGCCCCCGATCCCCCGCCCAATGGGGAACCTCCATCCCAAGGTCAGCCATCTGGATGCGGAGGGGGGAATTGGGTCTGTTGTACCAGGTGCAGACCTTGAGAATATACTGACCTAAAATAACTCTGTACCTCATTAAATTGTCCAATAGAATCCCTGTAACTATGCTTTTCACTTCTGCACGGTGCTTTTAGCTATATAAGGACCCCTCTCCCTTGGCTCGGGGCTTGGCCTAACAAAAGCTAAGTCCCCGGGTACGCGCGCCATCAATAAAACCTCTTGCTTTTGCATCCAAAGTTCGTGGTTTCGCTGATTCCTGGGTGCGGGTCTCCTTCTACGAAAGTGCCTCTTCTGAGGTCTTTCAATTGGGACTGAAGTTAGTCATTCTCCCAACATAATGTGTTACTCAGAAAAATGCTGGCAATCTTTTACAAGAGGTCCCATACAACAGTGACCGCTCCTGGCAACTTCCTAGAATTCAGTGAAAATGAGTTCACAAATTACCCAAATTTAAACTGGGCGTTGGTGGCGCACGCCTTTAATCCCAGCACTGGGAAGCAGAGGCAGGCAGATCTCTGTTGAGTTCAAGGTTAACCTGGTCTCCAGAGCAAGTGCCAGGACAACCTCCAAGCTACACAGAGAAACCCTGTCTCAAAAAAACAAAACAAAACAACAACAACAAAAAAAAACAAAACATAAAAAAACAAATTTATGGGACACACTGAAAGCTGTGCTAAGAGGAAACCTCATAAAGAAATTAGAAAGATCTCATATTGAAGGGACCAGCTCCCCATTTCAGCAGCTATAACAGCCTAGCACATGCTTGCCTTACCTTACCTTGGTCACTAGGAGGTCAGATGCCTGCCTCGAGGCAAGGAACCAATCAGAAGTTAGCTGGTGGCGCTATGCTTTACGGCTCTGGGTGTGTTTTACTGACAAGTGTACAGCAATGACGTGCAGAGCATAGCAACCACCCTGGGAGGGCCTATGGGCCATAACAACCAGTTGACCAATCAACACAGGGCAAGTCCTTCAAGCCTGGAGGCACACCAATCCTGAGCCTGTGCGTACCCCTAGACACTCCCCTTATGCTGCCCTATAAGATTTCTATGCAGTGGCTTCTTGGCATCTTTCCTAGCCATCCGCCATGGTGGATGGATGAAAGGCCAGAGCTAACATGGGGTTAGCTCATTAAACAACTGCAATAAAGTCTCATGCAGTTTGCATCAAGCTTTCCTCCTCTGCCTGGTGCCTGGGGTGGCCCAGGTCCTGGGCTGAGATCCTGGGAGCCTGAGCCACTTGGGGTCTTTCAATATTAGTGACCCAACAGCACACCTGAAAGCTCTAGAACAAAAAGAAGCAAACACACCCAAGAGGAATAGAAGGCAGGAAATAGTCAAGTTGAGGGCTAAAATCAATAAAATAGAAACAAAACAATACAAGGAATCAATGAAACAGAGTTAGTTCTTTAGGAAAATCAACAAAGTAAACAAACCCTTATCCAAACTAACTAAAGGGCAGAGAGAGAGAGAGAATATCCAAATAAACAAAATCAGGAACAAAAAGGGGGACATAACAATAGACACCAAGGAAATCCAAAGAGTCATTAGGTCATACTTCAAAAACCTATATTCCACAAAATTGGAAAACCTAAAAGAAAAGGACAAATTTCTTGATAGATACTACTTACCTAAGTCAAATCAAGATCAGATAAACAATTTAAATAGACTGATAACCCCTAAGGAAATAGAAGCAATCAATAAGTCTCCCAACGAAAAACAGCTGGGGGCCAGATAGTTTTAGTGTAGAATTCTAACAGACTCTCAAATAAGAGTTAACACCAATATTCCTCAAACTGTTTCACAATATTGAAACAGAAAGAACATTGCCAAATTCATGTTATGAGGCCACAGTGACCCTGATACCTAAACCACACAAAGACCAAAAGAGAGAGAGAGAGAGAGAGAGAGAGAGAGAGAGAGAGAGAACAACAGATCAATTTCCCTGATGAATATTGATGCAAAAATACTCAATAAAATATTTGCAAAGCAAATCCAAGAACACATCCAAAAGATCACCCACCATGATCAAGTAGGCTTCATTCCAGAGATGCAGGGATGATTCACCATATGAAATTTGTTTATGTAATCCACCATATAAACAAACTGAAAGACGGGCTGGAGAGATGGCTCAGAGGTTAAGAGCACCGACTGCTCTTCCAGAGGTCCTGAGTTCAATTCCCAGAAACCACATGGTGGCTCACAGCCATCTATAATGAGATCTGGTGCCCTCTTCTGGTGTGCAGATATACATGGAAGCAGAATGTTGTATACATAATAAATAAATAAAATCTTTAAAAAAAACTGATAGAAAAAAACACACATGATCATCTCATTAGATGCAAAAAAGTCTTTGACAAAATCCAAGATCTTCGTGATAAAGGTCTTGGAGATATTGGGGATACAAGGGACATACCTAAACATAATAAAGGCAATATACATCAAGCTAATAGCCAACATCAAATTAAATGGAGGAAAACTTAAAGCAAGCAATTCCACTAAGATCAGGAACAAGATTCGGCTATCTGCTCTCTACATACCTATTCAATATAGTACTTGCAATTTTCGATAGAGCAGTAAGACAACTAAAGAAGATCAAGGGGATATAAATTGGAAAAGAAGAAGTCAAAGTATCCTTGCTTGTAGATGATATGATGGTATACATAAGCAACCACAAAAGTTCTACCAGAGAACTCCTACAACTGATAAGCAACACCTTCAGTGAAGTTGTTGGATACAAAATAAACTAAAAAAAAATCAGTAGCCCTCCTATATGCATTTGATAAATGGGCTGAGAAAGAAATTAGGGAAACAACATCCTTCACAATAGCCACAAATAATATAAAATATCTTGGGGTAACTCTAACCAAGGAAATGAAAGACCTGTATGGCAGTTTCTTTGAAGAAAGAAACTGAAGAAGGTATCAGGAGATGGAAAGATCTCCCATGCCCTTGGGAGGATTAGCATAGCATAAATGGCCATCTTACCAAAAGCAATCTACAGATTCAATACAATCCCCATCAAAATGCCAACACAATTCTTCACAGACCTTGAAAGGACAATACTCAATTTCATCTGAAAGAACAAAAAATCTAGGATAGCTAATACCATCCTGTACAATAAAAGAACTTCCAGAGGTATCACCATCCCTGATTTCAAGCTATACTAGTAATAATAATAACCAAAGACCCAGACATTAATCCACATACCTATGGATGCCTAATTTTTAGAAAGAAGCCAGAAATATACAATGGAAAAAAAGAAGCCATCTTCAACAAGTGGTACTGGTCTAAATGGTACTGGTCTAACTGGATGTCAGCATGTAGAAGAATGCAAATAGATTATAAATCTATCACTCTACACAAAACTCAAGTCCAAGTGGATTAAAGACCTCAACATAAAGCCAGACACACTGAACCTGATAGAAGAGAAAGCAGGGAATGGCCTTGAACACATTTGCACAGGAGATAACTTCCTGAATATAACACCAATAGCCCAGGAACTAAGATCAGTAATTAATAAACAGGAGCTCATGAAACTGAAAAGCTTCTGTAAGACAAAAGGCACTGTCAATAGGACAAAATGGCAGCCTACAAAATGGGAAAAAATCTTCACCAATCCCACATCTGACAGAGGACTGATTTCTAAGATATATAAAGAACTCAAGAAATTAGACATTAACAAACCAAATAATCCAATTTAAAACTAGTGTACAGATCTAAACATAATTCTCAACAGAAGACTCTCACATGGTTAAGAGCACTTAAATAAATGTGCAACATCCTTAACCATCAGGGAAATACAAATTAAAACAACTCTGAGATTCCATCTTACACATGTCAGAATAGCTAAGATCAAAAAAACACAAGTGACAACTCATGCTGTCAAGGATATGGAGCAAGAGGAACACTCCTGCATTGCTGGTGAGAGTGCAAATTTATACAGCTGCTTTGGGAATCAATTTGGCGGTTTCTCAAAAAAATGGGAATGGATCTACCTCAAGACCCAGTTATACCACTCCTAGGCACATACCCAAAGGATGCTACACCATACTACAAGGACACTTGCTCAACTATGTTCATAGAAGCTTCATTCATAACAGCAAGAAACTGGAAACAACCTAGATGTCCATCAACCAAAGAATGGATAAAGAAAATGTACATTTACACAGTGGAGTATTTATTACTCAGCTGTTAAAAACAATGACATCAAGAAATTTGCAGGCTAGAGTAAGGGATTACCATCCTATAATCCACACTGCCAGAGATACTAGTAAACAAAGAAGATTCTAAAAGAGAAAAACTTTGTCCCCTGGAGAAGGGGAAAGGGTCACCATCCCCTGAGCAAATTGAGAACATGGGAAGAGGGGGGAGGAAGCTACGAGAGTGAGAAGGGAAGAAAAGAAAGGATGCAGAGGTCATGAGGAAGCAGAAATTTCGAGTCAGGTGTAGATTAGAAGAAAGGACATATGACAGGTAGGATTTTAGTCGGGGGGAGGGGGGGTGATAGAGGAGGAAGGGAGGGAGAAGGGAACTGGGATTGTCATGTAATTCAATCTTGTTTCTAATTCAAATATATAATATATATATATATATATATAATATATATATATATATATATATAAAAGAAGAAGTAAACCAAAGGGGAAAAAAAGAAAAAAGAAATTTGCAGGCAAATGGATAGAACTAGCAAAGATCATCTTGACTGAGGTAACCCAGACCTAGAAAGACAAACATGGTATATCTCACTTATAGGTGGACATTAGCCATAAAGTAAAGGATAACCATACTACAATCCACAGACCCAGAGACTCTAAGTAACAAGGGGGGCTCAAGGTCCCCACTATGAAGGGAAAATAGAATAGACATCACAGGTGGAAGCGGGGATGGGGATAAGAGGGGTCGGGTCACGGAGGATTGAGGGAGAGAGTGCTTGGAAAGACAACTGGAATCAGGGGCTCTCTGGGATGAGTTAGAAACCTAGAACAATGAAAACTCCCATGTAGGGAGCCGTCCCTGCATTCTCCATTACAATGATGGTGCCTGCAGGCACTGAATGTAAATTATTTCGCAGGCGCTGGGTAATTTTCCATTTCCTTGATCTCTGCCTATCCCGTGGCTCATATGGCCTGAGGAGCTGAAGCCATTCATAGGGTGACACGTCCCAGGCGGGGCTGCCAGCCTTTATTAGGGGACGGGATTCTTGGCTCGGGGTCTCTGCTCTGGTAAGCTTATGCTCTCCTCTCTCAAGATGCATTAAAGCTTTCCTGCAGAAGGATCCGAGTGTCCTGTGTGATTCTTGCCGGCGAGAATATCGCGCGGGACACTCCCAGGAATCTATAAGGGTGACCCTAACTAAGACTCCTAGCAGTAGAGGATATGTAGCCTGAACTGGCCATCTCCTGTAACCAGGTAAGACTTCCAGTGGAGAGATTGAGACTCCAACCCAGCCATATAACCTTGGATCTACAATTTGCCCTGCCTACTTGCTGGGACAAAGGTGGTACAGAAATTATGGAAGTGGCCAACCATGAGTATTCCAGCTTGAGACCCATACCATGAAAGGGAGTCCACCCCTGACACTGCTTGGAGGGCCAAGACCCAGAGACTATACATCCCTGAGACCTAGGACAGAACCAAACGTGACTAGCAATTTTTAAAAAGTCAATGAAATGATTCCTAATAATGTTCTTGCTATACTCATTGATCATTGTCTAGCCTAATTGTCATCAGAGTGGCTTCCCCCAGCAACTTATGGAAACAAATATAGAGACTCACAGCCGACCATTAGGCAGACTTTGGGAAATTTTGTGGATGAGGGGAAGGGAGGACTGTGGGAGTCAGAGGGGCCAAGGACACCACGAGAAAAACCACAGAATCAACTACCCTGGGCTCATAAGAGCTCACAGAGACTTAACCACCAGCCAGAGAGCTTGCATGGGACTGACCTAGGCCCTCTGCTCACACGTGACAGTTACGTAGCTTCATCTTCTTGAGGGGTGCCTAACAGTGAGAGAAGGGGCTGCTTCTTACTCTCTTGTGGGGCTCCTAACAGTGGGAGAAGGGGCTGCTTCTTACTCTCTTGAGGCTTTGGGACTCTTCCTCCCTGCCGTGTTGTATCACCCAGCATTCATAGAGGGAGGTGCCTGGTCTTACTGCAACTTGATATGCCACCACTGACTAACATACACGGGAGGGGTGGCCTTTTCTGAAGAGAAAGGAAGGGGAATGGATGGGGGTACAAGAGGGAAGATTTGGGGAGGGGCTGGGAGGGGAGGAGGGAGGGAGGAGAAACTGATCAGGCAGAAAAAATAATTAATTTTTAAAAATATGTACTCAAAAACTTCTAAAGAGGAAAATTGGCTGTTTAATGGGTGTCCTACCAGGACACTTAACAGGCAGGACTGCGGGCTGGAGAGATGGCTCAGCCATTAAGAGCACTGGCTATTCTTCCAGAGGTCCTGAGTTCAATTCCCAGCAACCACAACCCTTGAATGAGATCTGGTGCCCTCTGCTGGCATGCAGGCAGAAGACTGTATACATAATAAATAAAATCTAAAAAAAAAAAAAAAAAAAAAAAAAAAAAAAAAAAAAAAACAGGCAGGACTGCACCACAGGGTTCAATGATGTTGCTGACAAGAGAAGTTTCTAGAAGGTCCTAGAAGGCCATTCTGTCCTTATATTATCTTGACATGACCATAGCTTCCCACTACTGTTCTTTTTGTTCAGCTCATGTTACAAACTTGGCTTTAAGTTGTCAAGTTTGCCTGCTGCGTACAGGCTGTTTGGCACGCCCCATGGTGTTTAATAACACATTTGTGTCAGCAGTGTTTTTTCACCTATAATTGTTCAATAAATAGGCTCTGAGCTATGTGTGCATTGCATGGAACAGGAGTCAAAACAGATGTGCCCACAGTCCCCCCAGCTTTTCAGATGCCTTTAGGACATCATTCCATTTTTATCACTTAACTGTCTTCCACTGGGAAGTGGGAGCAGGTGGAATCCCAATTTTCTCCTAATTGGGCTGGAGACAAAAATAAATTTTAGATCTACTGGCTTAAAGAAAATTACATGTACTGTTTTCAGCACAACAGGAAGTCACCGTGGTAGAGAAGCAGAATATAGCAAAAGTGTTGCTGTTGGCGTGACATAATACCTGCGTCCTGTCACTGAGCTTCATGGCTAGTTCAAAGGCCTCTTCAGAGAGACAAGGGCTTCACCTCAGTCCAAAGAGGAAATTTCTGTCCTTTTGCTTGGGCTTTCTCTTAGGCTTGGATGGCATCTAACATCTAGAAGACAGACATGATGTGGGGTCATTGTCTCTGTGTGCTGCTCCCACCGGATAGTGAGTCTTGGTTCACTGACGTGCTTGGTTGTTGGCTGCTATGAGTCGAATGGTGTCCCTCCCTGAGAGATGTATGCTTCTATCCTAACCTTCAGATTACAGGTGGTATATACTTGTAATCCCAGTGCACAGGAATCTGAGGCAAGAAGACTCAGAGTTCCAGGCTTTTTGGAGCCCATTCCCTATGGTGGGATACTTTGCTCAGCCTTGATACAGGGAGGAGTTTGTCTTGCCTCATGATATGCCAGACCTTGTTGACTCCCCAAGGAAGGCCTTACCTCCTCTGAGGAGTAGATGGGGGGGGTAGGAAGGGGAGAGGGGAGGGAGAAGGGGAGGGGAAACTAGGGTTGGTATGTAAAGTAAAAAATAAATTTTTTAAAGAAAAAAAAAGAAACCTTTTCGTATAATTGTGAACAGGAAGCCATGCTCTGATTCAACAACATTTTCTACAAATAAATAGTTATCTCCTGGTTCCCTTGGGGAAAAAAAATTAGCCTTGGATCAGGGGACAGAGCCAGTGACTAGCTGACTAGAATTAGGCATAGAGAGTATGGAGGACCTGGGAAGACAGAGAGGCACACAGGAAGCAGAAGGGAGGGACTTAGAGATTCATGGGCCTTTTTGGTTTGGGACAAGTGGAGAGCCGCTTCTGTTGCTAGGTCTCTAGTCAAAAAGAAAGGAGGGCTGGTTGCTTCTCAGCTTCTCTGATCTAGCAGGTCTTCACCCCAACATCTGACTCCTGAATCTTTATTGGTAAATAAAACAACTTAGATTAAAACATTTGACATCCAACACATGGAACAAGATTGCACACTGGCTTCTGGAGCCACCAATTCTCCCCACCATCTGCAGCCACTCCTTGGGCAGCTTCTCCCACCGAGGTCCTCTTGTGTCTGCACCTTAGCCCGGAGTGCCTCACAGCCCTGACACAGCAGATGGCCAGCAGATTTGGTAAGACACCTGGGAAGTCCAAAGAAAAATCTTTCCCACAGTAAGAATGGGAAATGTCACAATGCAGGGAGTTGGGACTCTATATATGCCACAATGGATGTCTTGAAAATGGAAAAAAATGATAAAGGGATAACTGATTTAGCTAGGATTGACACAATGGTAATTCATATTTTATCCTTAAGAGTGGTTTGGTAACTGAGCCAAATATGAAAAATTAACAGATAAGATGCAAGCCTTAGAAAGACTTACTAATGAAAATGAGAAAAATAGACACAGACAGAGGAATTTAGACAAGAACCTACCATGCCACTGTATGATGAAACTAAAGAGGGGAAGCCTGAAGTAATTAGAAAATCAAACTTAGCTTATCCAGGAATGACCAGCAGACCATAATCTCAGGCACACCTGAGATTATGCAAAAGCTAAATGGAACCCTACAGAAATATTAGATATGAGAAGATTTAAGGAAGTGGGCATTTCATATGGTGTGCATTTACCATATGTAAAACAAATGTTAAATTCATGGTCAACTCAGAATAGAATTATTCCCCAAGACCAGAAAGATTTAGTTAGTTACAGCAATATTGGAAGCTTATTCTCAGTTACAAGGGAAAACAAGGTGGAAAGAGGAACCTAGGGCCACAGAATAATGAAGTAGGGCTAGAGGTATTGAAATTTCCCAAAAGCAGCTTCTCGGTGAAGGCCAGTAGGCTATTTGCAAAGACAGTTTAGATTTGGTGATCACACCTTGACCCTATGTCATTTAGTAGCTTTGAATGCTTGGGACAAAGTTGAAGAATCAGGAAAGAGGCCTGAGTCATTTACTAAAATTATTCAAGGGCCAAAAGAAGCCTTCACCATTTTTTTCTTTTTGCAAAAATTGACTTCAGCTGTAAATATAATAATATCAGATCCAGAGGTTAGCAGAATATTAATTGCTATTATTAATTAGAATTTTGAAAATTCTAATTCAGAATGCAAAAGGCTGATTAGGCCTTTACATCAATACCAATAGATGAATGAATTAGAAATACAACTGATGTTGGATCCTATGCTTATGGTGATACTTTGACAGGAGAAGTGATTCTAAAAATTTTAAGAAAAATAAAAATGTCAGATGTTTTAATTGTGGTAAGCAAGGTCATCTGAAAAGAGATTGGAGGCAAGGCTCTCCTAGAAACAATGTTTTTTTTTTTTCTAGAGATAATCCAAATAGAAGGTCCCAGACTTCTAAAGTATGCAAAAGATGTGGCAAAGGCCAGCTTTGGGCTAACAAATGCAGCTCAACAAGAGACAGGCAAGGTAACCCTTTGTCACAAGGAAATGCCTTAGGAGGTCTCCCACAGGCCCCAATATCAAATTTGGTTCAATCATTCCCTGACAGCATTGAAGAAACTTATCCATAGAGCAATTAAAACACTTAATGCCTGTTGTTAATAACCATACTGCTCTGGCATACACTTTTAATCCCAGCACTCAAGAGGCAGAGGCAGGTGGATCTCTGTAAGTTCAAGGCCAGCCTAGTCTACATAGTGAGTTCCAGGACAGCTAGGGCTATTACACAGAGAATTCCTGCCTTTAAAAAAAAGAAAAAAGAAAAAAGAAGTCTGCTGAAAATGTGTGTCCTAGAAGTGATAGGGAAGCTTAACCAATCATACCTTAAAAGTGAGGCATATTTTAATTAAAATGCTTTTTAATGTAAGAAAAATGTTAGAAGTACACTGTGTAATTTTTAGCAGGTACCAGATCAGCCAGTATGTTTAACAAGAACTTATACCTTGGCTTCTATGCACAAGACCCTGGATTGAGCACTCAAGGGCCCCGGGCTCCATCTGTAGAGTCTTTTTTAGGGCCTCTAGAGGAAGGAGGGACTGGTTACTAAGGGCAATAACCATGGTCCTCTTTTAATTCATAGATAAGGTTGCAAATTAACTTTTCTACTGTGAATGTCCCTTCCCTTAATGATTCTGATTTTAATCATTTGCACACCCAATTATGCATGAGCACAGATGGTAAATAGGGGTTCTCCCCCCAAAAAAGTTACTAGAGGACATTATTTTGCCTTAATATGCATGGACCCAAAGCCAGTTCAGACCAGATTGTCCCTTCTTGTCTCCCCAACTGAATATGTTAAGACTACACTTGAAGCTGTCTAAATTTGGTTATTACAGGGGTAGAAACCAATGCCTCTGTTCAGAAAGTTGGGGGTTGAGGACTCTGAGGCTGCAAGGTTTGGAGAGGGGTGTGTGTGCATAACACATACAGGTGATGGAACTAGACTGCCAAGGGCACTATTATCGGACTGGTATGTGTGCATAGCACAAAACAAAATAGCTCCAAGGTAAACTGTCTCTTCTGCCTTCCTCAGTGTCAGGTCATTCTGGTCTAAAGTCACCTCTAAAAACAAAGAAACAACCCAAAAAATATTCAAAAGAAAGATTATTAATATGTCTGTTTGTTGAATTAATTAATTTAGTTAGCTTTAGGACAAGGTCTCTTATAGTCCAGACTGACACTGCATATCTGGCTCATGTGAGCACATTACAACCTCCTTGCACACATGGCCAGTGCTGTTTGAAGTTCTCTCCCACCTGGTAACACATCCGGGAAGACCAGGGCACAACAGCCATATTCTTTAGATCCTCCAGTCACCAGAATTATATATCAAATACATTATTTGTAAGTTATCCAGATCCAGGTACTTTCTTATAGCAATACAAAATTGACTAAGATGCTTTCAAGCCCCTCATGATGCTGGCAGCATTTTATGAATTGGGAATTGAAGACAGAGAAGTGAAATTCACATTGGCAGTAGGTAGCTGACAACGGATTCATATTCATGTATCCAATACTACAACCTGTACAGTAATACCTGGACCCAAAATTTAAAAGTCACCAAACCCATGAGGAGCTGCTTTGACAGAAGGAATAACAGACAATAGACACACAACTGCAATGCTGTTAAGTATAGATGAAGAACGGACTTGATAAACAGGACTAGGGAAATTAAGGGTAATTAAAGATAAATAAACTTGGGGACCATATTAATGAAGTGTTTTTTCAATGGAACTTATAAAACTCAAAGGCTATAAAGCAGATTTGAAGGACCAGGCCCTCGCTTTGACAATTCTGCAGCCATGACAGGGTGAGAAAAGACCCCTCAGGATGTAGGTCCCTGATTCAGCAGGATGTGCTGTGCCCCCAACTTTGCCCTACCTTACCCTAGTTACTGTAAAATCCACCATATATCCCCCATATGGTAAAGAACCAATCAGAGGCTAGGCTAGCAGGCTCTAGATGCGCTTTACTGATAAGGATGGAATGCAGTAACCATGGCAACCGCCACCAGATGTAGCAAGTTTCCCACCAATCAACTTAGGACAGGTACCCCAGTCTGGAGGTGCCCCAATCCTGAGACTGTTACTATGCAACTTGCAGATCCTCACTCCCTCCCCTGCTTTACCCCTAATAAATTCCCTGCTCACTGTGGCTCAAGGCCTCACTTGCTCTACTTTCTCAAATGAGAAACCCAGTTCAAACTCTAAATTAAAAAGACTCTTTGCTTTTGCATTGGATCTGGTCTCTTGGTCTTTGAGGGTTCAGACTCTGGGCACAACAGATTAAATACAGTTGGAGAGGAAGACATGACTGAAGAAATAACCTTGAATGTAAGATAAAAAGACAAGAGACCTGAAGTAGAAGATAGTAACAGAGGTGGTGGATAAGATGACTAAATCAAAGGCACATCTAATCAAAGATGCAGAAGGGGGCGCTGGGACTAGCTCAATGATGGAAAACTTGCCTGGTTGTGCAGTAACAAAGGTTCAGGCAGAAGGCTTACAGCAGACGGGTTGGAATGACTAATAAGAACTGAGGGCCAATGAATCAGTTCCTACATGAATCATTTTTCCCATGGCGCCTTATTCCTCAAAAAAGAGGCCTCTCCATCCCCTAAAGTTCTCTCTTTAGAAATTTCTATCTGGGCTGAAGAGATAGCTCAGCGGTCAAGAGCACTGCCTGCTCTTCCAAAGGTCCTGGGTTCAATTCCCAGCAAGCACGTGGTGGCTCACATCTGTAATGAGATTTGGTGCCCTCTTCTGGCCTGCAGGCATATATGCAGGCTGAACACTGTACACATAATAAATAAATAAATCTTTAAAAAAAAAAGGAAAAATAAAGAAGTTTCTCTCCAAATGTTTTCTCCTCAAAAGTTCTTTCTCTAAAAGTTCTCTTTAGATGTTCTTCTTAAAAATTCTCCTCCTCAAAAATTCTCTCCTTAAACTTTCTTCTAAAAAAATTCTCTAAAAGTTCTCCTTTTCATCCCACAAGGGTTCCAGTTTATATACCCACAGACATATTTAACCACTCTCTGACAATAAGCCATGCTTATCTCTCAGAGCCAGGAAGAAGATAAAATCCTAACAAAAAGCAGAGTGCCTCACGTCTCAGAGGGGAGACATGATTTGTGAAGCATCTGGGCAAAACTCAAGTCTCAGAGGGGAAGTGACTTGTAAAACATGCTGTTAACTGATTAAAGAGGACTCTCGGCACTTTATCAAAGGGGAAAACTAAGGCTATGTAGTGTGAGATCAGGAGGCTGAAGCTCTTACTGCTGATACCCTGGCAAGAAGAAATGTGAGAATATAAAACACCCAGAAGTTAGTTTTCTCCATCAGAAGTTAATTCTGGTGGGTTGATACCTAGAATATTAATTGCTGCTTCTGTACTAAATGATAAAGGCTTCTAGCATTGCAGGTTGTTTTTGTTTTTAATACTAATAGGTTTTCTGTCCCAAAAAATAAGTTTCTCTGCTGACGAAGTAAGCTAGATTAAGTCAGATTGAAAAGGTGTAACAAAAGGTTTACTGAGATCAAAACAACTCCTGGGTGGGTTCACTGGTCTCAGAGATTGGGGCCACAGAAATTACAGGCCTGAGCCAGGGCAGGTAAATTTTATAGATTGTAGGTGAGGGGTGATGATGTGTCTGCCACAAGCTGATTTGTGCCCAAAATGGTCAAAAATTGAACACTTAGGTTAGGACTTGGTCTGCTAGCACTTCAGGGGAGAAAGCTGCAGTAGCCACCAAGAATTCAGACAGGGGATTTTGATGTCTTTTCTTTGTTTGGAGACTCTCTAAATGGGTGGGATTTGGAGAAAAAGAAAGGAGGAACAGGACTTTCCAGACCAGGCAGGGGCAAACCACAAGCTCCAACTGAACAAATACAGTATCAAATACAGTGGTGAATGAAAACTCAAGAAGTAAGATTAAAAATTTAGGAAGTTCGTTTTGAACACAAAATATATTTTTCCTTTTTATTAAAAAATTTTCAGACAATATATTCTGATCCTGTTTTCCCCTTGCCCAATTCCTCCCAGATCCTCCCTGAATGAAAATGAGGACATATGGTTGAGAAGAAGGTTTTTATTGTAGATAGGAGGGAGAGAACAGTTAGAGGTACCTGGAGGAGTCCAGACTGAACATAGCCAGCAGAATAGACCAGGCCATGAGAGGAGAGGGAGTGGGGCCAGGGGAAAATGAGAGCAGAAGAGAGAGGGACTGTGGGATCAAAACAGAAACAATGTTTCTTTCAGATTAATGTTTCTGTTTGTAGTTAAAAAAAAAAAAAAAGTACCTGTCCCCTTTGTCCTATGTTAAATCCTTGCAAGTTAGTTTCTAATTGTAATTGAGAACAAGTTCCTACCAGGGGTGGTAATTGCAGCACCGGGGATGCAAAGCCAGGCAGAGCTCTGAATTTGGGGCTAGCCTGGTCTACAGAGCGAGTTCCAGGATGGCCAGGGCTATACAGAGAAAACCTGTCTTTAAAAAAAGCAAATTAAATAAATAAATAAAAGATCCTGTTTTTTTTTTCTTTTTAGATCTTATGTAAACTGCAAAACATGTTTTTCAACCTACACTAAATTTGTGGCCCATCACATGATATATATATCCTTACCCTTGTTCTCTTAAGAAAACAATTACAAAAATCAAAACAACAAAAAATTAATAACAAAACATGCCGAAACAAAACAAAAAGCCCACAAAAAAGTCATAGTTTATTTTGTGTTGGCCTACTACTGTTGGGCACAGGGCCTGCCCTGGAGCATGGTAACACTTCATTGTAGAAAACTGACTTTCCCTTTGTCCGCAGATATAAATTGTAGCATCTTTGTTATGATTTAGGTGGAAAGGGTACCTTTGGTGGGTCTGGGCCAAGGTATGCTGCAACAGATCTCACTCCAGAGGTTTATTGGGGCAGGGGCTGGGGAGATGAGGGGGTGAGGGGTACAGAAAGTGTCTCTGAGCGGGAGTGGAAGGGCAAAAGCAGGCAGAGAAGGCACTTGCTTTTTATAGGGGATACAGTGCGTGCGCTTACAGCAGACACACAGCTGGTGGGGACAGAGGAAATGTGCTGTATCTCTGCAGCTACTAAGTCCTGCTGTCGCTAGGTTACTGAAAGTGGCCTTAGGGGTGTCTCCCTCTCCGTGCCAGAACCATAGCTGGCTTGAACCTATGTAGGTCTTGTGTATGTTGCCTCTGTGAGTTCATACACAGGTTCTTAAGTTTAAGACCAGGATCAACATAAAACAAAACAAAAGTGCGGGCTCTGAGAGCAAACAAGCTGGAAATGGTGGCTGTGTCTATAATCGCAGCACTGTGGAGGTGGAGGTAGGAAGATGAGGAGGAGTTCAGGCAGCCTGAGCTATAGGAGCCCATATCTAAAACAAAACAACCCCAGAAAGGCTCAGGTGGAGGAACTGAGGTGTCAGCACCAGGGAGCCTGAGGCTGGAGAATCACAAGTTCAAGTATCTGCCTCAGGAATCTGAAGAGTGGACTGGGAAGATGACTCCATGTGGGAAGGACTTGAGCACGAGCCCAGGGCGTCTTTGAATCCCTAGAACCCAAACATGTAGAACCAGGCACAGTTAGCAGATATCTATAACCCCAGCATGACCACAACAAGATGGGAGGTAGAAATAGAAGAACCCCCACTGGCTTATATAGTGCCTAACAACAGAGACCCTGTAACTAAGGTACCTAAAGGTATCTAAGACCAACACCCAAAGCCGTCCTCTGATCTCCACACACATGCCATGGCCGAAATGCACTGGCACTTGTTCACACTCGAGTGTATGCATGCACACACACGAAATTAATAAATAAGTATGTAACAAACTTTTTAAGTCTTCAACCTGGACTAGGGGAATGTCTTACTGGTAGAGCTCCTGAATAGAATTCCTTAGTGAGAGGCTAGGTACATAACTCCAAGATACCTGCCTGATTTTGTGGGCATGGGACAGCCAGCCCTAAACTGATGGCACTGTGTCACTGCCTGCTCTAACCCAGTCAATTAGTGACACTTCCCCCAGAGTGTTCAGACCGTGTAATAATTTACACATAACTCCCCTGTGATGCCTAAGAAACGTAATATGGTACCAGGCATCCCTTAAGGGTGTTGACCTTTGCCCCAATGTCTGTGAGATCCTAGTGGCCTGCAGGTGAGATAAGAATAGGGTAATGTCGTTCCTGCTGGGAGGAATTTAACCACTTGTTTCTGCTTTTGTAAACTTTACTTGTCACTGTGGGATGAAGTGGTCGCTTTATTACTATACAATGGGATAGAGAAACAACTGAGAAGAATAAAACAATTTTCTTGCCCCGCCTGGATTCCATAAATAATTGTAATGTACAAATTTGAAACCCACCTTTGTCCCCTTCCTCCCTCCCCTTAGTCCTCTTCCTCCCTCCCTTTAGTCCTCTTCCTCACATCATGCATTGGTTCTACAGCAGCCGTCGTTCTGCCAGAAGTAGGAATAAATTCATTTAATCTAAATTTGAATTGAGTCTAAGTCTTTGGTTTTTCCCAGTGAATTTTGAACACCTCAACAGCTTGTGTAAAACAAAAAAAAACAATAAAACAAAAAATGTTTGGCTCCTGATGTGGAGGTAGCTGAGGCAGCAATGTAGGCCGAAGCAGCAGTAGGACTCAAAGGCTTGCCTGGGCCTAGGCCTCAGCAGCAAGCAGCAGGTTCAGGTCAGCCATTGTGCTGCAGATAAAACAGCAGCAGCCTTGGAGAGAGAGAGATAGAGAGAGAGAGAGAGAGAGAGAGAGAGAGAGAGAGAGGGAGAGAGAGAGAAAGGGAGAGAGAGAGAGAGATATCTAGCATAGCAGCCATTTAGTACATGGAAAGCAAACTGTTACTAAGTGGAGAGAAACAGACCTTCCTGGTGCTTCAATAGAGCCCAGCACTCTAAGGATGTAATCCAGTCAGTCAACCCTCAGAAGGGTTTCAAGCCCAGGGTTTAATGTTCCTGGCCAGCACATGTTCTGTGACCAATCTCTCTAGTCCCAAGCATGCAGACTCTGAGAGCCAGTGTGAATCCCCTGGCAGGGAAAACCCACTAGTTCTTTTTTGTTGTTTACCATGGTGCTTGGGGAATTGAGATCATTACCACCTAATAGCAGCTGTTATATCCTCAGCAGATGCCTCCCATGAGGGCAGCAGATAAATACACACTCCCAGGTCTGCTGGGAGCTCAGAGGCGGTCTGTTCCTGTGAGCAGGTAATTAGGAAGACCTAATCATCACTTAGAGACAAGCAGAAGAGACAGGGCTTACCTGTTAGAGCTGAGTGGCCAGGGATACAAACTGCCTCTGGGTGACAAATATCACAGGATGCATGGTAGAACCCAGCCTGCTGTGGGGGTGGTGCCTGGGATGCCAGCGACTCAGGAGGCTGAGGATTGCTTGAGACCAGAAACTGGAAGGGAGGAGGAGAGATGAAGAAAAGGAAGGGAAGGAAAAACAGGAGGGGGCAGGGTGGTGGGGGAGAAGGGAGAGAGGAGATGAGGAAAAAGTGGAGAAGGGGAAGGAGGGAGAGAAGGAAGGAGATGAAGAAAAGAGGAAAGAACCGAAAAGAAAAACCAAAATGAGCTCCATTGCTGTAGGAAGGTGACAGGAGGCCGAGGGAACCTTCCACAGCTGCCCAGGTATCTCCCTCCTGCTCCAGGGAGCATGTGAAAGCTCTGATGTCCTGTTCCTGGTCAGATGCGGGGCTTTGCTTCCAGAAGACCTCTCTTTCTGACACAGAGACAAAAAAAAAAAAAAAAAAAAGCAACTAATACAATTTTACAGAAAAAAATCAAGGGCAGGCATTCACACTTGGGCATAAACCCAGCTTGTGGGGAACATGTCATTACCCCTCACCTACAGTCTATAAAACTTTCCTGCATGACTTCCCTGACCCCAATCTCTAAGCCTGAAGATCTGGCCTGGGAGTTGCTTTGCTCAATATTCCTTTTGCTATACTTTTTAAATTCAGCTTGATCTGGTTTACTGTGTCAGCGGGGAAACTTATTGGGGGGGGGTGGGGAACAGAGGCAGAAAACCTATTAAAAATCTCTAGTAATTAGGGAAATGCAAATCAAAACATCTTTGAGATTTTATCTTACACCAATGAGAATAGTAAAGATCAACAGAACAACTGAACGAATGCTGAAGGGGGTGGGGAAAGGGAACTTCCATGCCCTGGTGGTGGGATAGCAAACTGGTACAGTTACTATGGAGATCAGTGGGGGGGGATTCTCCAAAAACAGTAATCTACTGCACAACTCAGCTATATCACTCCTTAGTGTACGCCCAAAGGAAGTGACTTGCTTCCTACTCCACTGCTGCTCTGTTCACAGTAGCTAGGAAATGGAGACAACCTGAATGCCGGATGACTGAGAGATGGATAATGAAAATGAGGTACATATGCATCAAGGGATACCATTCAGCTGTAAGGAAAAGTGCAGTCATGAACTTTGCAGCTAAATGGGTGGAACCAAAAAGATCGTATTGAGTATTGTAGCCCAGACCCAGAAAGACAAATGTTGCATGTTCTCTGTTACTGGAGGCTCATAGTTCCAGAACTTGAGATGTGAGTGCATGGTCTGTAGTAACTACATAGACCAGGAAAGTAAATAGAGTCATTGCCAGGGTACGAGGGTGGGAGCAATGGAGAAGGAAGTAGCTGAGTACAAGCGATCTGGTCAGGGATGGGAGGGTGCTCCTTAGGTAGGGAGAGGGAGGCAAAAACAGGGGGAAGTAAAATAAGGGTGTCTGAAAAAGCCACAAGTAATCTTACTATTAACTATTTACCTTTGAAAGCTATAATACAGCCAAAAAAAAACAAAAAAGAAAAAAAAGCCGGGTGTTGGTGGCGCATGCCTTTAATCCCAGCACTTGGGAGGCAGAGGCAGGCCGATCTCTGTGAGTTTGAGGCCAGCCTGGTCTACAGAGCAAGTGCTAGGATAGACTCCAAAACAATGCAGAGAAACCCTGTCTCAGAAAAACAAAACAAAACAAAACTATAATACAAAAAATTCAGTGTATAAATACGCATATATAGTTTTAATGGACTTTTCTCATCTGTGCTGACAGTACACCCTCCAAGAGGCAAAGACCACCCAACAAAGCCCCCAAAATTAGACATAAGCCCCTTTGAGTCGTTGGCCAGGGATATGCAAGAGACCCCCAGAACATACAGTTTATTGCTGTTGCCCTTTGTTCTCCCCACCAAAAAGTGGCAGGTACGTCCCTATTACTGAAGACACCAGGCACTTCAGAGCAGGCCCAGAGGTCCTTGAGCTGAAATTGACCTGAACGCCACCTTCCTGAGAGATGCCCTCCTTGAATACTAGCTGTCATGATAACAGAGACATCATGCAAGCTGCCAAAGGAGGGAGGTATCCCGCCCGCAGGACCTCAACCTGGGGCAAGAGAGTCAGGGATAGGGAATGCGGACAAGAGAGGCAGAAAGAACGACCACAAGACAGGATTCTGATCAAGTGGCAAACTTTATTTTTCTCAGGCTAGCTTATAGAGTCAGTAGAGCGGGATTTGGGGAGGGGTAGAATGGGTTGTTTGTGCACCAGGTGTTAGTATAGGCAGGATATTAGGAAAACACAAAGAGAGGATGTTTGACAGGGTAAACAGTTCATGAGTAAGAAGGTCAGGGAGGGTTGTTGCCTAGGAATTGAGCCTGTGGGTGGAGGACTGGGTTAAATTGTTTCTTTTCTTGAGCTGAGGTTCTAAGGAGGCTGCTATGTGAAGGTTAATATATAACTCTGTGGCCGGCCAAGCATGGCCTAGGATCTCATGCCAAGTCCTGAGATCTTTGACTCCCAACAGGGAGGCATCCAACAGTCCTACCCAGCTGTGACACCTAGGTACCATATCTGAGGATGAGACCTTGCCACATGGATGGCAGTACACTTTTGTGACCCCACAAGAGACAATGAATATGAGTAGCTCCATGGGCCTGACAGACTTAAAGTGACCCCTTGGGCTGGGATGTGATTCAGAAGTAGAGCACAAGGCCACAAGTTGGCCTACCACCAATAACTAAGGCACAATGGATTGAATGGATAGTGCAAACTATCTACTTGACAGGATCTAGAACCACCTAGAAGATGGGGGTCTGTGCGTGTCTGGGGTGGGGGTATGGTAACTTTTTGTCTTAATTTTGTTCATTGATGCTGGAAGACCCATCTTAAGTGCAAGTGGGCACATTCCCTGGGCAGGGTCCTGGTCTGTGCAAAGCAGAGAAGATGAGCTGAGCAGCCACATGCACCCCTGTTTTCTGACTGATGTGACATAGTCAGTGCTCATGCTCCTCTTGCCTTGACTCCCCCTTCATGAGAGACTGTTGCCCCTCAGCTAGGATCCAGAACAAACAGCCCCCCCTTAAATTGCTTTTGCAGAGTATTGTACCCCAGCAATGGGAGAGGAACTAAAACAATGGTGCCAGCCTGTTGTCCAGGAACGTGGGAGAAAGAGGCAGAATGTGCAGATTTGGGGCTGGTCAGAGCAATGTAACAAAGTCCTCTGAGGGGTATTCAGCAGAGAAAACTGCTTGGACATGGATTTAAGCCAATAGAAAGTGTTTGTTAGCTGGATAGTGACAACACTGGGTGTTCAGGATCCCAGCAGAGCACCTCGCCTCTCTCAGGATGAGCTTTTAAACACAAAAACCATGTTCCAGGTTGGCATACTTCAGATAACAAGAACAGTTAGCCAGAAATGGAACTACAGAAGACAAAAAGCAATGTAGTCCATCTAGAGACTTTCCCCGAGCTATGGACTTTGATGAATTAGGTCTTTGTTTTAGTTTTGGCAGGTGGTGCTGCCACATGCTGAGTTTTATGGCCTGAATGGTGCTTCCATCATGGAGTCTGTTGTGCTAAGGTCTGGGGCCCTGTTACATTCCCCACTGGTCTTAGTGAATGAGTCAAATCATGGACTCATCTGCTTTGAAGAGATGTAGTCAGCCTTAAGGTCTGTTAATTTTCCTGCACTGATACATAATTGGCCATATAGTTTAAGATGCAAGGCCCCACCCTTAATCCAATCAGAATGAGAATTAAAGGCCTAGCCAGTGCTAATAGCAGAGTAGTTAGCAAGGCGGTACCAAGAGAACAGAGACTGGTATTTTTGTCTCTTTGTCTTTTTGAGGTTTTTCCCCAATCATGGCAAGATTGTCTAATTACTCCTTATCAATTAGCATAGAATCAGCAGGTTTCTCCCTAAGCCATACATAGTTTCCTTTATGAAGTCAGTCTAAGACTCTTCAATTTTGTAGAATAATTTCTATAAGGGAATCTAATTGTTGTTTTAATTCAGAATTGGAAACTTTTAATATCTGTAGGTCCTGATCAACCCATCTACTTAGTTTGGAAAGCATCAGAAAAGGCATATTTAGTCAAAATGTACATTTAGTACATGCCTGCCAAGTATTCTCAGGGCCGAGGTAATATAGTTGTTATCCAGATGAACTAACCATCAGGCAGAATAGCAGGCATCGGAATAAGGGGAAGTGCCTAACTTAAGTCCTCTAATGTTGACTTGGGCTGTCTCCATCACAGTGAGTCTTGTCAGTCAATGGGCTGACAGGCAGGTTAGTTCCTATCCCTATGTAAAACAGAGTTAGGTGTTAAGCATAACCAGCAATCCTGGCCGATTTCTAGTTAGAAAGGGCTGGGCTACTTATCAAGAGTGGGAAATGGGCATAGAGTTCCCTCAGCTTCCTGGACATCAGGAGGTGGGACTCTGGCCCTGTGTGTGTTTAGGAGCCAAAGGTCTGGGGGTAGTGCAGTTTCTAGTAAATCTATGTCCCTTCCTGTGACATAGAGCCTGATTCTCTGTTTCCCAAAGGCCAGAATTATTTTTCAAGGAATTTTCCAAAAAGCTTCAGTTAAATAACTGTTGTGGAGTATCAGTTGGAGATACGTTACACTTGTTTATGCTATGGAACATTTGTTTAATGATGCAAAGATGTCTTGCATTCTTTTATATTACATTTGTTTGACTCTGTGAAGCTGTGTTACCTTGCCTGTCTGAAACACATGATTGGTCTAATAAAGAGCTGAATGGCCAATAGCTAGGCAGGAGAAAGGATAGGTGGGGCTGACAAGCAGAGAGAATAAATAGGAGGAGAAATCTGAGAAGAGAGGATTGAGAGTAAGAAAGAGGAGGAGGAGGATTCCAGGGTCCAGCCACCCAGCTACACAGAAAGTCACAAAGTGAGAAGTAAAGAACGGTATATGAAATAGAGAAAGATAAAAGCCCAGAGGCAAAAGGTAGAAAGGAACCAGGCATTGGTGGCACACGCCTTTAATCCCAGCACTAGGAAGCAGAGGCAGGCAGATCTCTGTGAGTTCGAGGCCAGCCTGGTCTACGGAGTGAGTGCCAGGATAGGCTCCAAAGCAGAGAAACCCTGTCTCGAAAAACCAAAACCAAAACAACAACAACAACAAAAAAAAACAATATCCTTTATTGGTTGGAGAGATGGCTCAGAGGTTAAGAGCACTGACTGCTCTTCCAGAGGTCCTGAGTTCAATTCCCAGCAACCACATGGTGGCTCACAGCCATCTGAAATGAGATCTGGTGCCCTCTTCTGGCCTGCAGGCAGACATGGAGGCAGAATGTTGTATACATAATAAATAAATAAAATATTTTTAAAAAAAGACATCCAAAAAAAAAAAAGGTAGAAGGGATAATTTAAGTTAAGAAAAGCTGGCTAGAAATAAGCCAAGCTAAGCCTAGGCATTCATAAAAAAGAATAAAACTCTATGTGATTTATTTGGGAGCTGGGTGGTGAGCCCACTCCCCAAGAACCACAGAATAAAAAGCAACAACATATAACCCCAATTTTCACTATAAAAACTCCCTTGTTTCTGGTAACTAGGGAGCCCAGACACAGGGCATGCATCAAATTGTAAACTTCATATTCATACCTCAAAATATAACCATCTTTCCTTTCTCCGATACAACCAGACATTTAAAATGGCCATCAGTGAGCAAAGGTCAAGATGAATATGAGTTGTGTTAATCCCAACTGGTGAGAAAAAGACCACCACCACAATTTTGAGCCAAATTTGAAGCAAACTTGATTTTACTGGTGTGCACCCAAGAGCTGGCCGGTGACTGCCTCCTAAGTCAGATTAAAGAGAACAGCCCTGAATCCATTTCTTGGGCCCCCTTTTATGGGGTAAAATCATGAGTAGTTGCAAAGCAGGTATATTGATGAAATACAACTGAGCAATAAAGAAATACAGAAAAATCTAAAAAACAAACAAATGGTGCTTACTGTGTGATTAAGCAGGTCACAGAGAGTCAGGGTGTACCCAAAACCAAGTCTTAACTTATGTTTCCCTGTCTTTAATAACATCTTTGATCTGCAATGATTCTAGAATTGTTTGTCTGATGGGTGATAAATTTGTAACACAATAGAGGGCAGAGAGCCTGATTATGATAACCAGCAGAAATATTAGACAACCAATGAAGGGAGGAGAACCATCTTAGCCATATTAGCCACTCTAAATTTGTTTGAGAGATTTTGTCTCTTTATGTAGATTATCAGTTTGGTTGTCAACAGTGTGAGAGAAATCAGAGATATTTAAACAGCACACTCCAGTAAATTGCTGACAAGCAAGATTATGTTTAAGGAACAGGTAATTACAGTAGCTCTATTTTGTAGGACAGCTGTTCTCGGTTCTTACACTTCTTGATTAATTTCTGCTAATATTTTTGCTGTAATATTAGTGGTTTTTGAAATAGACAGACTATTTAAAAAAAACCTCTCCTTGTACTCCAACAAGTCCTGGGGCAGGTAACAGAAAGGCTGCGGTAGCAGGAGCTACAGTGGAGTCTAATGGAAGGAATCTTGCAATTCTCAGCAAGAGCTCCTGTAATTCAATTAGCTGATTGGAAATTGCTGAGTAAAAGAGGTGTAACACAGCCCAAGCCACATAAACCCTCATATCCTGCAGAGAGACAGAAAAAGCATTATTTGCCCAGAAAAAAAGTCCATCCCAAGAGCAATTGCTTAGCAAAGGGGAGGTGTGATAAGAAGTGGAATTACAATAAGGGACATTAGTGCAATCAAGACAGACAGGGAAGAAAAAGATGCCATCAACAGGAGCGTCAGCCACAGTTTCTAAAACATTAGTTGGGGCATCTTTCGTTTTGTCCCTCATCATCCTTGTATAATTTTCATATGAAACCCCTGTTCTATACAATGCCCGGGAATAAGCCAGGCAGTAGTGGTGCACACCTTTAATCCCAGCACTCAGGAGGAAGAGACAGGTAGATCTCTAAATTCAAGGCCAGCCTAGTCTACAGATCACGTTCCAGGACAGCCAGGACCACACAGAAAAAGCCTGTCTTCAAAAAACAACAACAATAAAAGAGCCTGGGAATAGAGGGAGCTCTTCTGACACAGGAGTTTTCTTGTTGGCTTTTTGATACTAGATGGACTCAGAGATTATACCCCATATTATTAGTTACGGGCAGGGCTACTCTAGGTATGCTAAGTTCAACTGAAGTGATTAATGAGTCTTCCTTTCCCCTTTTTATTTAAGCAGTTCTGTAATTTCCATCATCAGAGTAAACCCCTCTGTTTATACACCTGTCCATGAACATGAGCCGTGCATGGCAAGAGAATACTGGCTGTCTGGGTAGGTATTCACCTTCAGCCCATTTTAAAGCCTGTGTCAAAGCAATTATTTCTGCTCTGAGTGGATGTGCCCAGATGACCTTCTTCTGGCCTGTGAGCACTGCTCCCCCTACTTGCCTAATACCTGGTTTCTTCTTGAATGAAGCTGCTGCCATCCGTATAGAGATCCACATCTCTGGAGGTAAGAGGAACATCTGTCAGGTCAGGTCACACACCTTGGATGACATCCAGTATCTCCAGGCAGTCATGAATGGGTTCCTCAGGGTCGTGTCATCCAGCAGCAGGGTGGTGGGATTGATGGCCTAGGAATTACCAAAGGTCAGTCTGTCCTTGTCTAAAAGAAGGGCTTGGTGCTGAGTCAGACCGGCATTTGGCATCCCCCGCTTGGTGGCATCCCTCAGCAGGGTTTTCACAGTGTGTGAAGCTGTTACAGTTAGTCTGTTGCCATGTGAGTTTCTCAGTCTCTTTTGCAAGAATTGCAGTGGCTGTGATGGCTCTTAAACAAGGGGTCATCCAGAGGCTACAAGACCGAGTCTCTTTGAGACGTAAGCTGTCGGCCTTTTCCAGGGACCCAGGGTCTGAGTCAGAACTCCCTTGATAATGCCCCTTTTCTCATGGACGTAAAGATGGAAGGGCTTGGAGATATTGGGGAGAGTTAATGCAGGGGCTTGCCCCAGGGCCTCTTTTATGTTCTTAAAGGCCTGTTCATGTTCCTCAGTCCACTCCAAATGGGCGTTGCCTGGCCTTTGCAGACTACAAGGTTCTGACAATTTCAACAAACCCAGGTATCCAAAGATGGTAGGATCCAACAGCTCCCAGACATTCCCTGACTTGTTTCTTGGTTGGAGTTGGGATTTGCAGTACAGCTGCTATTCGGGCATGGAGCAACAATCCTTTCCCTTCTCATACCCCAAGTGGTAACCTGGAGTGAACAAATTGGGGCTTTCTTTTTAGAAACTCTAGAGCCTAACTGGGCTAGAGTTTCCAAAAAGCCTCTGGTGGCTCTCAAACAGTCCTTCTCATCTTTAGCAGCCACTAATAAATTATCTACATATTGAAGCAGGGCTACCTCAGGGCGCTTACTGCAGAAGAGACTTAAATCCTGGCTGGGTGCTTCAACGAAGATGGTGGGAGAGCTTTTGAACCCTTGAGGCAGTCTGATCCAGGTTAGTTGTCCTGCTATCCCCAGTTCAGGGTCAGCTCATTCAAATGTGAAGATGGACTGACTTAATTTTGATAGAGTGATGGAGAAGAATGCATCTTCTCAGTCCAATACAGGAACTTTGTGCCCTGGTGGCGATAAACTGAGCAAAGTATAGGGGTTTGGAACAGTTGGATAAATGGATCCTGCCTTCTTATTCACTTCCCTCAAGTCTTGTACTGGTCTATCGTCTCAAATTCCAGGATTTTGGACAAACAAGGGTATTCCAGGCTGACTGTCAAGGAATAAGGACACCTGCTTCAAGGAGGCACCTTATATGAATCTTAATCCCTTCACTAGCCTGTGAACTAATGGGTACTGGTTGACTCAAATGGGCATTGCCCCAGATGGGTGGCACATGTTTTACCAGGCTGGGAAGAGTGTCCTCTACCCAAACTGTAGGAATTTATTGAACTAACAACTTTTTCCATTCTCCTTCCAGGGAGTGGGTTGAATTTTGGAGGAGCAGATATTCCTTGCTTGTTGGGCAGGTAATATTTAAAGCCTTAGGAGGACCTCCCAATGCAACCAAGGAGAGTCTCCTGAGAATGATATTGTTGCCGGGAGCTTGTTCAAGAGCTCCCACCCCAGTAAGGGATAGGGACATCCAGAAATAACAATAAAGAAATGAGTCACAGTTCCTTTAACATCCCCCAATGCCCCCATACTTCCATTGTTTGGTTGGGGTCCTAGAGACTCCCATAACACCAAATGAGTAGCCCGTGTCTACCAGAAAATTTAGTTTGTCCCTCTATGGTGAAGGTAACCATGGGCTCCTGGGGCTCAGTTTGAAGGAGCCTTGGCCCTGCTAATCCTCCAAAGGCAGGATTGGCTTGGGTTTGGGGGTGCCTACCTGATTCCAGCATGGACATTCATTTTTCCAATGGCCCATTTCTTTGCAGGAGGCACATTGGTCCTTTGGTAACGGTCTTCTCTTTTATCATGGTGAACACAGGCAGAGTAGAAAGTGGTTGAACTTATAATCAGCCATGGTGGCATGCCCCATCTTCCTTATCAGAAGTTTTTTTGCTGTCTCTGCCATCAAACACTTTCTGGGCTACCTCTAAGAGTTCTGACTTGATTTTTCCTACAAATCCATCTATCTTTTGTATCTTTCTATTTATGACAGGGGAAAACTGAGTAACAAAGGCCAGGTTAATTGCCTTGAGGTTTGCCAGGTCCTCTGAGTCTATAGGAGTGTATAATTGATAGGTCTTCCAGAAGGCACTCCAGGAAAGCTGAAGGTGATTCATCTGGGCCCTGTTTCACATTTGTGACCCTAGATAGGTTAGGGGCTTTCGGCTGCCCATTTCATCATCACTTCTAGCATAATCTGGTGGTATTCACTGAGTGACCTCCTACCTCCTACTTTGTAGTCCCAGTGGGGTCTCCATTTTGGCGGAACACAGTCAATCGCCTCTGCCCTCTGGTCATCAGCCATTGAAGCTATTCTGGGAGGTGCTCCAGTTGCTTTCATGAGAATCTGTTCCCCTTCTTTGGTAGTGAAGAGGGTACAGAGAATCTGCTGACAGTTGTCCCAAGTAGAGAGATGATTGAAAAGGATAGAATCAATTAGAGAAATTAAAGAATCTGGGCTAGTGGTGAAAGGGGAGTTCTGGTTCTTCCAGTTGTAGAGATCTGTGATGGAGAAAGAGACACACAGGTGACAATTGTCAGGAAATAGCCATATGGGAGCGAGGAATGAAGGAGGTGCCACTTCAGAACCAGAATTGGAGGAGTTAGGAGGACCCTATGGGACTCCCTGGTGGGTGTGGGAAGGGGGAAAGACAGGGGAAGGTAGAAAAGAGCTGGGCAGGGAGATGGGCAAAGGTGGGAAGAACTAGATGGTGGGGAAGGGGTTGATGCAGACAGGGGGCAGAGTGAGACCACAGTGGGGGGAACTGGGGTGGCAAAGGTGGAGGTTGAGGTGAGGAGGGGAGAAGGGGGTAAAGATGGTCATACTGAGGGAGGAGTATGAGTTCTGCAGGACTCATACTCCTGTGAGTATGAGTCTGCAGGACTCACTCCTGTGAGTCCTGCAGAACGGCTTTCAGAGGGGCTCCTGGGTCTCTGCTATAGGCCCTCAAAGGTCCATCTGCCAATAATCAGGGCTTGGACGCCTTGCCTGCTGTGGACCACACAGACCTTCATCCATGGAGGCAGGTTGGAAGTTGCTTCAGCTCAAGGCAAGATATAGCCAGTGTGATCTGGGTGACCAAACTTACTGAAGGTGACATTAAGCACTGCCCAGGCTATCTGAGAATAATAGTACCCTTAGAGGGCATCAACCCCAAATGTGGGCCATTCCGTTTCATAGAATGTGATGCTTGGTGATGGGATGATCATAATCCTCCTTAACTACGGTGGGTAAAGTTTATCAAAATTCTTTAGAACACAGGTTAGGGGGCCATTAGGCTTGCTATTCTTATTTCCCATACTGTCTGTCAGTTTAGTCACCCCAAGTCAAAATATACCAATTAACACATAAAGTACAAAAGGAAGAAAGAGTAGAGTAAAAATGAAGCCAAAAACAAGACAAGACATACAAAGACAAGCAAGACAAATGGGATATAAAACCAGACCAAGAACCTCAGGTGGGCAGTGCGATGTCCCACTATATGTCCTGGATGTGAGAATATTGGGGTCCCCTTGAACCCTCTCCACATCTCAGGTAGGGATCCCCAGAACAGAACCAGACTATCACTCACCAGGTGACCTCTGTAGATGCTGGCTGCTTTTCTCAGCAAGCGAGTTCACCCTGATAGTCTGCAAACTGAAGGCAGCCTCGGAGCCTTGGAACATCTCAAGGCACATACCTCCTGAAGCAGCCCCTCAATCCTGGAGTTCTGTGGTAAAAGTCCAGATTTAGAATTTGGGTGGGTGGTTTGAATCTCACTGGGGCCTCCAGAAAATGTTAATCTCATTGGATGAGAATTAGACCACCACCACAATTTTGAGGCAAATTTGAAGCAATCTTGATTTTACTGGGGTACACCCGAGAGCTGGCCAGTGGCTGCTTCATAAGTTGGAATAAAGAGAGGGCCTCTTTTAAGGAGTAAAATCTCAAATTGTTGCAAAGCTTTACAGAAGAGAGACAATGGAACAATAAGGATACACAGAATAATCTCCCCCACCTCAAAAAAACCCACCATGTGGTCACCATGTGATTAGGGAGGGTGACTAGGGAGAGTCAAGGTATTCTCAAACACAAGTCAAGGTCATGGATTGGGGCAGGTCAGCCTCCAGGAAACAGACTTAAAAACAGTAACTCAGATCTTACAGTAAATGGAAACTTATTTTTAACAATACAGCATCATGGGTCCTGCCTTCAAAATGGAGTCAGGCGGGTTCTTCAGTTGCTGGTCTGTACTCATACAAGAATATCTTCCCTGTGTCTGTCTTCCTCAGTTCCCATGTGCTGAGGGCTGTGGGGGCTGGACCATAACCCCATATTCATACCAGACATAAGCCTCAGGAGTAGTTAAAGGGTCAGCGAGTGGAAGTGCTCAAGGTCTCAATGAAATCTTAATTCCAATGGGTCCATAGTCCAGAGACATCCACTTGGTAGCATCCGTGGCTTCCACTTTCTTGACTTGGGTATCATGGATCCATGATGTAATGCCAGCTACCTTCATAGCCATAGGAGTGGAGAGAATCACCACATAGGGTCCTTTCCAGGTTGGTTTAGTGCCCCTTTGGCTACCTGCCTGACCCAGACAGTGTCATTGGACTGAAACATGGGTCTCTCAGATAGTCCAATGAATAGTCCTTATGGAGAACTGGGGTGTCTGTAGTGACTTGAGAAAGGAATGCTTAGAGAGTTCTGCCTACTGCTGGTCTCTGAGCCTGGGAAGCAGTGGGAGAGGTTTTCCAACATAATCTCATGGGAGGGGGCCCAATCCCTCCCCATAAGAGGTGCAGTGGCCCAAGCAAAGCAAAGGAAAGAGGCCTATCCACCACTCACTCATTGGGCTCCAATGATTTTAGAGTTTCTTTCAATGTCCTCTTTATTCTTTTTAATCTTCCAGGAACTCTAGGGTCTATATGAGCAATGACGTTTTCCATCTATGTCTAAAGCATTAGCTATTAATTGAGAGATTTTAGCAATGAAAACCAGGCCATTGGCAGACCCCATTGCTAGGGAGAAGCTAAATTAGGGAACCAGTTCCTAGAGAAGCTTTTTATCTACTATTTGGGCATCTTCACTCTGAGTGAGGAATGCTTCTGCCCACCTGGAAAAGGCATCTTTAAGAGATAAGTACTGTTATGCTCCCAGGGCAAGCTGGATCTTGATGAAGTCAGGTTCCCAGAGCTCACCAGAGTGTTAGTCTCTCTGTTTTGACCCCTCTCTGTTTTGGATTCACTTGAGCACAAGCCTGGCATCTGGCTGACATATCCCATGTTAGGCTGCCCAGTCTAGGTATAACAGATGAGTAGCCTGGTGAAGGTTAGGTACCAACAGTCCTGCCAGTTGTTTCTGGGAGAATGATCTTTCCCTACGATGTCCTCCATCAACCTGGGCTTGAGCTGTCCATTTCTTCATAACCATGGAGTCTCAGGCAGCATTGGGCTGACTTATATCGTCAGATTATCAATAGACCCCACTGATCTTTTTTTTTTTGCAGATTTTTAAAATTTGAATTAGAAACAAGATTGTTTACATGACAATACCAGTTCCCTCTCCCTCCCATCCTCCCTTACCACCACCCCCCAACTAAAACCCTACCTATCACATATCCTTTCTGCTCCCGCTGGATGGTGAGGCCTTCCATATCGTGTCATCAGAGTCTATTGTATCCTTTGGGATAGGGCCTAGGCCCACCCCGTGTGTCTTGACTCAGGGAATATTCCTCTATGTGGATTGGGCTCCCAAAGTCCACACCTATGCTAGGGATAAGTACTGAACTACTACAGGAGGTCCCGTAGATTTCCGAGGTTTCCTCACTGAAACCCATGTTCCTGGGGTCTGGATCAGTCCCAAGCTGGTATCCCAGCTATCAGTCTGGGGACTAAGAGCTCACTGTTGTTCAGGTCAGCTGTTTCTGTGGGTTTTATCAACCTGGTCTGGACCTCTGTGCTCTTCACTCGTCCTTCTCTGCAACTGGATTCCAGTTCAGCTCAGTGATTAGTTGTGGGTGTCTGCTTCTACTTCCATCAGTTGTTGGATGAGGGCTATTGGGTGGCATATAAGTCAGTCATCAATCTCATAATCAGGGGAGGGCATTTAAGGTAGCCTCTCCTCTGTTGCTTAGATTGTTAGCTGGTGTCATCTTTGTAGCTCTCCAGACATTTCCCTAGTGCCTGATTTCTCCGTAAACCTAAAATGTCTCCCTCTATTATGGTATCTCCATTCTTGTTATCTTCTATTCTTCCCCTGACTCAACCTTTCTGCTCCCTCATGTCCTCCGCACCCCTCCTCTTCTCCCCTTCTCATTCTCCTAGCTCCCTTCCCCGTCTTCCCGTGCTCTCAACTTGCTCAGGGGATCTTGGCCCTTTCCCCTTCTCCAGGGGACCCTGTATGTCTCTCTTAGGGTCCTCCTTGTTATCTAGCTTCTCTGGCAGTGTGGATTGTAGGCTGGTAATCCTTTACTCTATGTCTAAAATCCACATATGAGTGAGTACATACCATATTTGTCTTTTTGTGATTGATAGCAGCCAGGCCAGTGGCCCAGCAGTGGAGGACAGCAATTCATAAAGGAAGCCAAATGGCCTCTAGGAAGACCAATATTTCGTCTTTGTTTTAATGTCCTTTCCCCCAGTAATAAGAAGCACTCTTGCCCCACTGATCTTACTGTGGACATACGAGGTAGTAAAAACATAGCAACTGTCTATGTCTAAGTTGGTGAACTTCCATTTTCCCCATCTGAGAGCATGGGTCCAGTTGATCAGTTCTGCTCTCTGCACTTGGGCCCAAATTGTTCCGGTTGAAGTTACTACTCTAGCTCCCGTGTACCTGGCTCCATCTTTTATCTCATGACAGTCATGGATGAACACCTGCAGACTGTCATCAGGCAAGAGGGTAGCAGGACTTGAGGGTGGACCTCAGAGGAGGGCCTCAACCACTGTGAGTATAAGAACTTAATCCAGAGCTAACTTGTTTGCTTGTTTGGTTTTTTCCCATTATACTAGCAGTAGCCCCACAGCTCTTAGACAGGCTACAGAGTCCAGTAGTTTGGGCAAGTATGTCATGGGTCATTTCCATGACCCCAAGTTTGGGTTAAAACCTCTTTTGTAATGTCTTTTGTTTTGTGGACAAACAGATAAAAAGGTATTAAGACAGCTGGAATCGAAGTCAGAGCTGTTTTTAAAGCCTCAAAAGCTGTGGTGGTTTGAATGTAATTGGCTGCCGTAGGCTCATAGGGAGTGGCAGTATCAAGAGGTGTGGCTTTGTTGGAGGAAGAATGTCACTGTGGGGGCTGGCTTTGCGGTCTCTTTTGCTCAAGTGTTGCCCTCTGATCAAGATAGATCCAGCACCATATCTGCCTGCACACCCAATGCTCCCCACCATGATGATAGATGAAGTTGCTGCCTCAATTAAATGTTTTCCTTTATAAGAGTTGCTGTGGCCATGGTGTCTCTTCACAGTAATAGAAACCCAAACTAAGAAAAAAGCCTTTTGTTTAGTCTCAGGCCAGATTAAGGTCTTAGTGCTGGTTGATAAAGGTCTCATTGTTTCCACAAGCTCTGGTATTCAGAGGCAGCAATACCTAGCTGTGCCTAGAAACACTCAAACCTGTGTCTTGGTCTTTGGAATTGGGATCTGAAGGATGGCAGCAATCTTTTTGCCTCCCCTCAGCTGTTAGACAAAATAAGTAGCCTCTGGTGGTCAAAGTTGGGCTTTCTTGGCTGATATTCTGTAGCCTAAGGTCTGCAGCTCTGGCATCTGTCCCTCATCATCCCTTTTGTAATCTATTTCCCTGGAAACCTCTGACAGAAGAGCAAGAGGTCAGCATTTAGTGTCTCATCAAATAGGGCTGGAGAATGTTTAAATCCTTGGGGCAATATGGTCCAGGTATATTACCCATTGTGACCTCCCTCTGGGTGTGTCCATTTAAAAGCATAGATCGGTGGATTCATTTCTCTCAATGGGAGGCTGAAGAACACATCTTTCAGATCCAAGACGGTGTACCCCTGTTTCTCTGCAAGAATAAGACTCATGAGAATCAGGTCCCAGGTTTCTTCACAGGCAGGAAAGGCATATTCCAGGGTGACTGGCAGAGCAACAGGATGCCTAGTCTTCAAGCCAGGCAATATGGACTGCAATGTCCCCTTTTGTTTCCAAGATCATTGGGTATAGTTTAATCTGGACAGAGCTAGCTGAACTTGTTAGTCCAACAATTATAGAAGCTTGGTGTTTGGCCAGTCCTAGAGGGTTGGTTTCTTCCCATACCCTGGCAATCTTTGTTGTCAAACTGAGAGATGATCCAATTGTGTCTTTTATTGAAGACAGAGCTTTCATCAAGGAGATGCTCTTCTGACAGATGGTAAGACACCAATTTTTCTTTCAGGTATCTATAAGTCTAACTGTGTCTCATCATCAGAGAAAGTGATGGTGGCTTTCAGTTTATGCAAAAGTTCTCATCCCAATCATTTCTCTGTTATTATACACATTTGAGTTACCTCCAATAACTGGGACCTGCTTATATCTTTAAATTTTATAACTGTTTCCTAATATCTGAGGCCAACAGGGTGACAAAGAAAATGTTTTAGCAGCTATCTTTAATCCTTTTAAAAAGAGAACTTAGCAAAAATTGTTTACAATCTGCCTGGTCAGTGTTGGACAGAATGAATTCTATCTAGTGTTCATTGTTGGCGGTGATGCCCCTGCCTGGCCCAGGGGCAGTTTTTATTTTACTTTTTTCAGAGAATGGTGGGTTTTACATTTTTAGTTATGCAGATCATTGGTTAAAAATAAGATATAAATCATAAAAGAGAAAGGCATGGAGCTTTTCATTTCCTTCAGACACAGCCCAGGGGAACTTCCCTTCCTTGTGTGCATTCTGCTTTGATGGCAGGGGGGCCCTGTCTGAGAGACCCAGTCCCAGGATTAAATAAAGTCAACCATAGGTCAAGAGGTGGAGCAAGCAACCAGTTGATAAGAAAAAAACATAGAGAGTGAGAGGAAGTCAGGAGGATGGATATAGAGGTGCCCAGGAAGTAGAAGGGAGGGACATTGAGTGTGAGGAGTTTTGTTTGAGATGGTGTAGGAGAAAGGTCTCTTTTGGGAACATCAGTGGAGGAGGAAGGTCAACTAGATGCTTTCTTTGCCTCTCTGAGCCAGCATCTGGCTTCCAAGTCTTTATTGGTAAAATCAAATGACTGAGATTTTGTTTAAAAACAACACCTGATATGAGTTCTGGGACCCAAAGTCCAGTCCTCTGCTAGAGCAGTGTGCTTTCTTAACTGCTGAGCTATCTCTGCACCCCCATTTTTTAGGTTTAAAAGAAATTCTTTCTTTTTTTCCACTCTGTCTCCCTTCTTCCCTTCTCCCCATGCCCCCTCTTCATCCCCCCCCATTTTTGGGAGACAGTGTAACAGGGCCCCAGACCTTAGCCCTTAGCATAACTATCTCCATGATGGAAGCACCATTCAGGCTATAAAACTCAGCATACAGACAACACCACCTGCCAAAACTAAAACAAAGACCTAATCCATCAAAGTCCATATATCTGGGAAAGTCTCTAAATGCTTTTTGGCTTCTGTAGCTCTGCTTCTGGCAGCTACATCCAACCTCTCCCATGTGTGCAAACAGAAGGTACATTAACCAGACTTACATCTGGAGGTGACAGACCAGGCAGCTTTCTAATTTGTTTCCTTTTGGGATGGGGTGTGAGACCCCTCTAAAGCATCAGACAGCAACTGATCACAGGGAGCTTGGGGACCTGGAACATCTCAGGTTGTGTGCCCTCTAGGAGCCCCTGACCATTGATTGCACTCTTCCTCACTCCAAGAGTCCCTGAGACCCCCAGTGTCTCAAGGTCTGCTCTATGGGATCACTATGGGACCTCCAGAAATGTTGTGGGGTATTCACCAGAGAAGACTGCTTGGACATGGCTTTACGTCAAAAGAAAGTCTTTATCCACCAGCTGGTGACTACACTGGGTGCTCAGGATCCTAGAGTAGCACTGAACCTTTCTCAGGGTGAGCTTGTTAACTGAAGTATTTAAACCCAGAACATGAATTTTGGGGTTCCAAAGCTTACCTGAGAAAGACTCAGTGTTTTTGCTAGACTGAGATCTGCTTTTCTCTGCTACCAAGTCTAAAACTGGAGTAACAGACTTCTGCTACCATGTCTGGCATTTGTGTAGGTGCTGAAGATCCAAAGCCAGGTCTTCATGCTTACACAGGCACCTCACCCACTGGTCCATCCATCTCCCAGGGTATTTTGTAGACAGGGTCTCTCACTGGCCACAGAACTCACTGATTCAGCTAGACTGGCCAGCCAGAAAGCCTCAGGAATCTCCAGACCAAATCCCCACGCTGTCTCCCTGAAGACTCAAGGACCGATCTCCAGAACAAAGGTAAGGCCTGACTTCTTATAACATTTTAGGGATGGTGGGAATGTTTACATCACATGACTCCCACAGCTCTGCAATTACAGCTGGACACTGCTGTGCCTAGCTTTGCTTTATTATTTTCATTTAGTTATTTATTTATCTTATTTTTGAGATGATGTTACTCTGTGTAACAGCCCTAGCTGTCCTAGAACTCTCTTTGTAGACCAGGCTGGCCTTGAACTCACAAAGATCCACCTGCCTCTGCCTCCACAAGTGCTAGTATTAAAGGTATGCACCACCACTGCCTAGCTTATTTTCATTTTTTTAGACAAGGTTTCATTATATAGCCATGGCTAGCCTAGAACTTGTTATGTAGACCAAGCTAGCCTCAAAACCACAGAGATCTGCCTGCCTCTGCCTCAAGCGATGGGAATGAAAGTGTGCCCCTGTATCCATGAGCCCAGATTTTTAGGTACGTTCTAGGATCCTATGTAGGTTCTGGAGCCTATGCCCTGTACTTACTGATTCGACTTCCCATCTGTCTATTGACTTATTTTGTTCAGAATAATCTCCAGTACCCAACTGGGTATGATAGGGAATATGTATTCTGTGATCCCAGCACTCAGGAAGCTGAGGCAAAAGAACCAAGAGTTAGAGGCCAGCCTGGGCTCATAGCAAGACCCTGTCTCCAAGAATCGAAGCAAAGCAAAGCAAAACTGTTTCATTACCAGTTGGCTTTCTGGTTAGGACATCTCACAAAAGCAGGACATCTTGGAGTCCCTGCTGTAGTGCTACACCTGGGACAGTTAATTAAATGAATGAATTGGTCTACAGAGCCCTGTGGTACCCAATGGCAGCACTCCATCAGCTGTAAAGGACAAATCAAGGGTCTTCAAGCATCTTCTGGCTTCTTGAGTTTCTCCCTGCAGCATGAATCCTCAGTAAGCAGACAGCTGCCAAGCGTTAGAATTAGAATTGGGGGATAGAACTGGGGAGGCAGCTGTTTCCTGGATCTGAGTCCTTAGATACAAGAGAGCCCCTTGTCCTGAGCCAGTGGGACAGATGCCTGGGCCTGGAAACGGGTCTTGGCCATATTTTTCTTCACTAGCCTCTCTGTCTAAAAATAACCCAGTTGCTGGGAGCTATTGAGGATGCACAAAGCTCTTCCAGCCTTGATACACTGCATGGGGCCATGCTGGATTTAGAGCTGATGAATAGATACTGGTCTGGGGATCTCACCTCGAGAACCTGTTGAATATCCCTGTGATGCCTTCAAGAGATGCTGAGGAAGAAATAGAGGAGCCAGTAACTTGAATGCAATGACATGAAAGGGCAAATCCACTCAAATACCCACATACCTACCCATCCATCCCCCAGCCATTCATCCATCCATACAATTACCCACCTGGCCACCAACACATCTACTATCAATCCACTCATTCATTCATTCATTCATTCATTCATTCATTCATTCATCAACCGACTTATTCATCCCTCTGCACAGTCACCCATCCAGACACCTTTGCACAGCCATTCATCCATCAAGTATCAAAGCTTTCTCAGGGAGGAAAACAGACAAAATAACTGCATCCTGAAAATGAGCAACAATGTCTTAGGGTTTCTTTGTTCAGTCAGAAACACAAGAAAGAGCCAGGTGTGACAGCACTGGTGCCACCCAGGGATGCAGGAACTGGTTTCGTTGTTGTTGTATTTTTCCTTTGCTAATTAAAGAATTAAAGGCAAGGAAGAAATGCGCTGAAATTCTTCAGGAGTCCCCAAAGAGTCACGATGATACTGAAAAACTCAGGGCCCCCTCTTAGTCTCATTAATAAAATAATTTAATAACAGACAAAATGAGAAAGGCAGAGACAACAGACTCAGAGTCTTGGGGGCAATGTATTGGAGTTTTAAAGGAATGGAGGAGAGCTGCCATCTCACAGTTGCCTGGAATGGAGGAGGAGAACAGAGAAGAAACAGAAGCCAATCAGCTGGAGGTCAGAGGTCAGCCACCGGGTGACAGGCGGCCATGTGGCAGAGAGGGCACTTTGCAAAAAGAGTTAGTTGGGGGACTTAAAAACATACTTAGACTCTTGCCAACAACAGAAAGAAAAAGACAGAAGAGAGGAAAAAATAGTTATGTCTTTCTGAGGACAGGTAAGCAGACCCAGATGGACCTCACGGTGACTGCTGGGGACTATGCTACAGGCTGAGGAACCTAGGGAAGGGGCCATTATCAGGTGACTGTCTCCCTAGGGGAGATTCCCCAGCTAGGTCCCTGGCCTGCCCCACCGAATTTACCCTTAGGGAGAAGGAGATAAGGGCATCTCTCCCCTAGAGAAAGGTCCCATTCTTTATATCACATCAGCAAGGGGAAGATGGAAGACAGAGGATGGATGACTGAGACCCTAAATGACATAGTGGGGCCTTGACAAGGGAAGGCAAGGATGGAGAGTGTGGTGATATTTTATTTATGATTTAATAAAGCTTGCTTGAAGGTTCAGAATGCAAAGCTGGCCACAAGCCATACAGTGATGGCACACACCTTTAATCCCAGGACTCAGAAGACAGGCAGATGGATCTGTTAGTTCAAGGCCACCCAGGGCTACTCGAAATTGATCCAGTCCTAAAGAGAAACAGCTCACACAAAGGTGATTTCAGCACTTGGGATCACACACCTTTAATTCCAGTACTAGGAAGGTATAAAAGGAAGAAGTAAAGAGTCTCATGTGTGGAATTAGTCTCCAGCCAGGCTGAGGACTGGACAGCCCTTTCAGCTTGAAGTAGAGGTAAGAGCTAGTGGCCGGCTGTTTTGCCTATCTGGTCTTCAGCTTGAAGCTTGAACCCCAATATCTGTCGCTGCATCATTCATTATTTGTTTTACAGCAAAGAAAATGGTGTGTGGGAAGGGACTGGCAAGAAAGGAAGGAGGACAGTTTTAGACGTTACTGAAGGATTCTATGGGAAGAACATGGATGCTAGTTTGAGGGGCTTACACTGTGGGAATAAGTCACACTGCACGTTACTGCTCTCCAGCCAGGCCATTATTACACTGCTGGCTGATGCTGGATGCAATTCCTTGCAGCTCTAATCAGGCCAATTAAATAAACAGGCTGTAGAGGAGTTTTGTGTCTCGGGAATAAGTAGGCAGATGTGAGGATGTCTGAGAAGCAGTCCGGTACATTATTTCCCCTGGGATGGTTCTGCTGAATTAATCCAAACAGAGCACTTCCAATATCCAAAGATGCCCTCAATTATCCTAGAAGAGGGAACTGAGCATCCAGCTTCCAGAACTCACATCCTGTTGGGGTGTAGAGGAGAAACAGAACAAGGTCAAAGGGGATGGAAAGAGCTGGAGATGCGTGCCTTAGTGACAGACCCTTCCTCCTTTTGTGGGTAAGTCTCAGATGCCATTCACTGAGTGACAGTGATTTAAGCAGAGTGAACTCTCCTCTCATGCTGGTGAACACATGTTTACTGAGACAAGGTGATGCTATCCCACTCAGTGCTTTCTAATTCTCTGGGAATCTGTATACCCTTTGTTTTGTTTTGTTTTCCACTCTGCCAGCCAGCTTTATTGCCAAACAAAATCCCTATTGCCAATCATGCCTACATCTGCCTACTTATTCCTATGATTCAAAACTCCTCTGCGGCCTGTTTATTTAATGTATATATAAATTACATGATGGTGTCAAGTTTTCAAAATACCATCAGCAAATTAAGGAGAGGCTGTCGCTTTGTGAGTTTGAACTGCTAAACTTCTTCCCTTTTATTTTTTATCTTTCTTGTAAATGATTGGCCTAGATAATAAAAAGCCGGAGTCAAATATAGAGGGAATTGCTGAGAGATCAGAGAGAAGGAGCAAGCCACAGCACACCTTACCTCCTTGGTGTCTCGGCAGACAAGAGAGCGATTTCCTGTTTCTCCCTGCTTAATTTCTGTTTCTGCCCAGCTACCTCACTTCCTATCTGTCTGTACAGACACCCAGACCTCTATGGTTAGCTAGTGGCAAGCTCCATTCTCTGGCCCCCAGACAGGCTTTATTTGTACAAGCAAGGTATCACCACATTTTCTTCAGCTGCATTTGCTGCTTTTCCTGCCATGATCTCTGAATGGTTCCTTAGGTTAAATCTCCTGAAGTCAGGAAAGAGTAACATACAACAACCAATAATGGTCGTTTTAGCATGAAAGCTTCAGAATTGACAGGTGAACTGAAAAATGATCCCAAAGCATTGAAGATGAGAGCTAGCATGGACCTAAAAAGGACAGTGATGGCTTCTCAAAGGACTTCTAGGTTGGAATTGTTGCTGGGAATCCCACTGACTTCTACTATTCACAAACTCCCAAGATACAGGAGAAAACCATTGGAGCAGACCTGCTGGCTGATCTGTAAATCTTAAGTTCTGTCTGTTTTCAAGTTGCCTCATAACTACAAAATAGCTTCAATAGCCATCACACCCATATTCTAGACAGTATGAAGAGGAAAGAGCTTAAAACACACCCCCTAACTAAATCATATTGTTAAAGGACTTACTAGAAACTTCCTTCCCTTATTTTCCATATTTATTTCATTAGATCCCAGCCATCTAGTTTTTTTCTTTTTCTTTTTTTCTGTAAATTAGAAACAATCTTATTTTATATATCAATCCCAGTTCCCTCTCCCTCCCCTCCTCCCCAGGCCCCACTTATCACCCATCCCATCCACCTTCTGCACCCCTGGGAGGGTGAGGCCTTCCATGGGGGCTGATCAAAGTCTGTCACATCATTTGGGGCAGGGCCAAGGCCCTCCCTCTTCTTTTTCTTTTTTAAGCTTAATTTTATTTTGTGTGTCTGTGTGTCTTTGTGAGTATATGTGCATGTGTGTTTGGTGCCCTCATAGGTCAGAAGATGACATCAGATCCCTTGACACTGGAGTTATTTACAACCATGTGAGTGCTAGGAATCAAACTCATGCCCTCTGGAGAAGCAGGCAGTGCTGTTGCCTGCTGAGTCATCTCTCCAGCCTCCCTAGCTTGTTTATTGAGGGTCTCTCATTGGCCAAGAACTTGCCAAGTCAGCTGCCTGTTCAGGAAGCCCCAGGGACTCACCTGCCTCAGCCCCTCTCCTCACCACCCCAGCACTGGGCTTACTAAGTATGTACCACTAAGCGTGGCCTTTCATATAGGCCCTGGGGATTGAACTCTAATGAGGTCCTTTGGGTACCACCCCTTAGACCTCTTCGGAGTCCAATCAAGACACGGCAGGCAGCTCAAGGGAACTACACAGAATGATCTGAGGGTAAAAGAAATGAATTAGCTCACACGTGTCTTCTCGTCATGTCCCTTTATTGTTCCATTCTCCTATCCCACAAGGTTTCCAGTTTATATACCCACACAGACACAATCAAGGTTACAGGCAAGCATTTCTCAGGCTCATAAAAGCAGATAAGGGCTCAACAAAGCAGATGACTGTCAGCTTACTTTATGGCTCAGAGACATGAGACACCTGGGCATTTCTTAAGAGGCAAAAGGGGTCAATAGATGAAGGGGCTATGAGTTCTAAGAGGAGACAAGGGGAGTTCGTGTGTTAAAACTACATTTAAAAAGGGAGGGAAATGGGGGCTGGAGAGATGACTCAGAGGTTAAGAGCACTGACTGCTCTTCCAGAGGTCCTGAGTTCAATTCCCAGTAACCACATGGTGGCTCACAACCATCTGTAATGAGATCTGGTGCCCTCTTCTGGTATGCAGGCATACATGCAGGCTGAACATTGTATACATAATAAATTTTTTAAAAATCTTTTAAAAAGGGGGGAGAGATGTGACAGTACTAAGCACTCTCTTTTGCTCTTGTGGGGGCTGGGAAAGTGTCATGGTACCCATGGTAACCTTTGTAAGCTGCAGAAGAAAAATGCATGGCATTTGATCAGCATTAGCATTTTTGCCAAATGTTAGCTGATTAAAGGGGATTTCTCAGCTCTAAAGATTACATCTAAAGTGGTTAGATCAAAGGGAAAACCATGGCTATGTGGTGTAAAATCTGGAGCCTGACACTTCCAGTCTCTAGGCCAATTGGCGGGTGCTTGTTCCCAAGGACACCTGAGTGAGAGGATCTCCTTTCTCCAGTCAGTTAAGTTATATAAGTTAAGTTAAGCCTTTTCCTGTATCTCTCAGAGTTAAGACAAAAACAGTTAATTTCCTAGAATAAGATCTTGTATCAATAAAACCGAGTGAAGGTAAGTACAGAATATTAATAGTTTGTTAGGGTAGGGAAGGGGTAAACTTAGGTTGTGCTCTCCCAAGTTGGCTGTGGGAGAATTCAAGGCACCCAGTATATATTCTATGTATCAAAATTGTACAGGCAAATGAAAAATCATCTTCCTGACTGTCCACAGATATATGTGCTCAGTAAATGGAATATTTTCATGAGATGAACACACAAATCGTAGAAAAAACACCCAAAACTATTCTTAGGGATGAGATGAAGTAACTTGAGAGAAATTACAGACAGGACCAACTGAACTCCACAGCCGGTAACTCCATGGCTTTTCCAAATGGGCCTCCCTATAAGATCAAAAAATCACTCATCTGGTAAGTCAGCCTGTTGAACACTAGTTTTTCTGCTGTATCTCTCACGGTCTTTGACAGAACTCAGGTCCCCATGTTTGCATGGCAAGTGCTTTAAGGTCTGATACCTCTCCTGTACCCACCAGCTCCATCTTTGACAGTTTCCAAAGCCAGCACTAGAGCAGCGATTCCCAGAATGGAACACCATCTTTTACTGTCTCAGCCCTCAGGTGACAGCCCATCGGCCAGAATGAGTCATGTGGGCCTTGAAAATAAGGAAGAGGATAAAAGTTTATTCTCACTCTGAACATGCCAGATGTTTTTTGATTTTGGAAATGTAGGGGATTCTGGGAAATGTGAGAATAAGCACCAAGGCACTCATTATCTAAACTCAAACAGGTGACTCCCAGCACCTCAAACGTAATAGGAAGAATGTGTGTGTGTTCCACCAAGCACTACAAGAGCCCCTGTCTGAAACAGACTGTGGGACATGCCACTGATTTTTCCTGGACATTGGACAAACCTCATGACAACACACATTTAAGGTCCTGATTAGATATCTAAGCCTTAGCTTGCAGCAATGAGTGAATACAATGAATCGGGATAAACTTTGTTATTTTATTTTATCCATTTTTATTTTTATTAAAAATTAATTATAAAGAATTTGAAATTGAAAAAGTCACACCATGAAATTGGCCAGACATAAATTTTATCCATCTTGGTGAAATTTTGTACAGCTGGAGCAGCCATTCTGAAGCTGTCGAGATTCACTTTGGCCAGGTTGGCCTTGAACTCACCACTCCCTTGCTTTAGCCTCCCAAGTGGGGCTAACAGATCTGCCCTACTACACTTGCTTCCTGGTGGCTTAACTGGTTGGTTTCAATTTTCTATAAAGGGCCAGGTTACTATTTTTGGTTTGCTGGCCATATGGCCTCTGTTGCAATGATCCCATTCTGCTGCTGAAGGTGACAATAAGCCTAAGCAGGGTGGAAACACGAATCCCATGGCTATGATGGCTTAGCTGTTAAGGGCAGAGTGGGGAATGCTGTGGTTTAGCTGTAAAATTTCCCCCTTAGGCACACATGTGTGAACAACTGGGTTCCAGATGTGGTGCCACTTGGGGAGGTTGAGGAGCTTTGGGTTCTATGCCGAGCACTGCATAGTGAGTGTGGTGGCAGATGCCTATAACCCTAGCATGGGGAGGTTGAGACAAATGGATCAGAAGGAGTTGAAAGTCATCCTTGGCTATACACCAAGTTTTAAGACAGCCTTGGATATGTGAGACCATCTCTGCAAAACAACAAAAACAAGCAAACAAGGAATTGTGACTTACTTGGTGTCTGGAAGCCCTGGAAGACAGCCACTCTCCTCTCTTCTCACCAGTGTCCACCGCCTCCTCTAATCTTCTACTCAATGAGTGGTCCTGTTCTGTTCTTACCCTTTTCTTCTTTCTGCTTAGAATCCTCTCACCCACACAGGCTATAGCTAGAAATAGCCTGCCTCCTCATCTGGCCTAAGGCCTCTTCCAAGTTCAGTCACCTCCTGGGGCTGCTGAGCCATTTTTACATGGAGACCACTTCATGGGGTGCTGTAACACCCCAACCAGGGGACCTACAGAGAGCATAGAGTTATGCCCACAGATGGGGCCACCATCCTCCTAGCACCCAGAAAGAGCTTCTTGCTGTGCAAGGGCAACTTCTTTCAGCCTTAAATTTTTTTTGAGACAAGAGTTCTTTCTTTAAAGATTTATTCATTTATTTTCATGTGTCTGTGTGTAAGTGCACAAGTGTGTGTGTGAATATATGTGTATGTGAACATGTGTATATGTGCACAAATGTGTATGTGCACAAGTAATAGGTGTACAGTGTGTATTACACAAGTGTCTGTTGCACATGTGTGGATGTGTGCAAGTACATATGTGTACATGTGTGTGGCACACAAGTGTATATTGCACGTGTGTGTTGCACAAGTATATATGTGCACATGTGTGTATGTGTGCAAGTGTCTATTGCACATGCGTGTGCACAAGTACATATGTTCATATGTGTGTATTATTACACATGTGTGGGTGTCTGAAGAGGCCAGAAGAAGATGCTGGTTCTTGAGGAAGTATTGATGCCTTGGCAATTCTTTGGAGACCACTCTGGGCCACCAACTTGTACACCGAGGAATGGCCACATGCTGGCTTGAATTTCCTGAAGTTGTGTGTCTTAGTCAATGTTCTGTTGCTGTGAAGAGACACCATGACCACAGCAACTCTTATAAAGGAAAACATTTAACCGGGGCTGGCTTATGGTTTCAGAGGTTTAGTCCATGGCAGGGAACATGGCAGCACGCAGGCAGACATGGTGCTAGAGAGGTAGCTGAAAGCTCTACATCTGGACCTGCAGACAGCAGGAAGAGGAAAACACTGGGACTGGCTTCAGCATTTGAAACTTCAACCCCCCCCCCCACCGACCCACCCCAGTGACACACTTCTCCCAACAAGCCACACCTACCCCAATAAGGCCACACTCCCAAAAATTTCTAAGTAGTGCATTCCCTGATGACTAAGCATTCAAATATATGAGCCTATGGGAGCCATTCTTATTCAAGCTACCATGTTATACAAACAAAGTATTACAATCATCGCCTTATTTAAAATGAACAGAAGGATTTTATCATACAAACAGGAGATCTACAGGGACTGGCCATGGAGGAGAGTCTCTATTTGGACAACTGTATGGTAATCAAGCAAGCTGATTCTAGGCAAAAAAGTATCAAGAATTAAGCACAAGAAGGGCACCATGTTCACATCTACATGGATCTCAGTTTCTTTTTTTTTTTTTTTAAGATTTATGTATTTATTATGTATACAGTGCTCTGCCTGCATGTATCCCTGCAGTCCAGAAGAGGGCACTAGACTGCATTACAGATGGTTGGGAGCCACCATGTGGTTGCTGGGAACTGAACTCAGGACCTCTGGAAGAATGGGCAGTGCTCTTAACTCCTGAGCCATCTCTCCAGCCCCGGATCTTGGTTTCTTATTACAACAGAAGAATATACAGACGGCCCTGATGGTGTTTATACAGTGTTTGGCACGGTGACAGAAGGCATGGACATAGTTTCAAAAATTAATCAGAGTTTTGGGGACAGAGATTTTGTACCATATTAGGAAACTTATATAGTGATTTTAGATGATCAATTTCATGGCCCTCCTGATTCATTAATTCATGATCAATTGCCAGAACCCACAAGTGCTTCAAATGAAGACATTGATGACTTCAAAGGAAGATAAAATAGACATAAATTGGTACCAGGAGTGAGGTGTTGTTTTGATAGGTCTGACCATGTATTTTTGGAAGGATTTTGGTGGCATTTCAACTTTGGGCTGGAAAGGCCATTGAGTTCTTAGAACTCAGTGGGCTGTTCTATGGGACCATGGAAGGTTCTATGGGACCATGGAAGCCTTGGCGACCCCCCATGTCTAACTAGCTTTCTCTGCTTCCTCCTTTCTCTTTAAAAACCCCTTGTAATAATCAATAAAGTCAGACCTTGACAAGACAAAAATCACTTGGTCTCGCTCTTCTTTTCCGCCCATTATTTTCAGGCTTGATCCACCTGGGACCCACGAATTACTGGAGTCCCGCGGGCCGGGGCAAGAGACCAGCATCATTCAGGTGAAACCTTCTGGGAAGTGTTTCCTCAGATTCAGCACACAAGCTGTGGTCCAGGGGGAGCCAAAGTTGTATACTATGCTGGCAGCAGACCTTGGCAATGGGTGAGTTTCTTTCCCGTGTGGCTTTGAAGGCATGAGGAATCAGGAAGAGCGGCTGAAGCTTGGCACCAGGAGAGACCAGGAGAGGCCAATGGTGAAGGTGAAGACTCAGTCCCAGAAGCCCCGGGACTGAAGGTGTCCTGGGGAAAAGATGAGGCTTACAACCCTGAGGCAGGGTCGGAATCCCCGAACAGAGCCCAGGAGAGACTATTGGTGAAGGAGAAGCCCAGTTGCTGTAGAAGCCCCAGGATTTTGGAGATGCCAGGTGAAGGTGAGGATGTAATCATAATACTAGACCCAAGATAAATGATAAAGGGTGTTTATTGGGGGACAATTACACAGGAAAATACGAAGAACCGCTGGAGCGTTTCCCTGCTCGTCCTACAGGATCCACTAACCCACCAGAAAGAGCTCACAAAGGAAAGCCACACCTCAAACTCCTCTCTTTCCACTTCTATCTGAAGCCACACCCAAAGGGGTGTGGTCGCTGTTGCAGGTTCCCAGACCAGATGTCTACAGCCAGGACCATAGGGCGAGCCACAAGGCCTGCAGCAGCTGTGGAGTGGAGCCATGCTTAGCTATGAAACAAGATGCATGTGCTGTGGATGGCAGAGCTGGAGAAGTGCCACTGCCAAGGCCCTTAGACCTCTGGGGGATCGTGAGAACTGAATGTCTAGCACTGAATGTTTTTACTTCTTGCTTTGGTTTGATTATGATTGTGCCTTATTTTTTTCCTCTTGGAATACAAAAGAATTTAACTTTTTTTAAAAGCAGGAACCCACAATTGTGAGACTGGAATTTTAGAATGAATATTTCTGAGAAGCTTTAAACTTTGTAAGCTACTTTGGATTGGGGTATTTTAAAGAGACTGGGCTTTTTGTGTTGTTTTTGGGTTTTTCTCTGTAGCTTTGGAGCCTATCCTGGCACTCATTCTGTAGACCAGGCTGATCTCAAACTCACAGAGATCCTCCTGCCTCTGCCTCCAGAGTGTTGGGATTAAAGGTGTGTGCCACCACCTCCTGGCTTGAGACTAAACTTTTAAAGTGTAGAACTTGTAAAGACTTGAGCCTTTAAAAGTTGATATGTGTGGGGCGGTGATAGCACATGCCTTTAATTCCAGCACTCTGAAGGCAGAGGCAGGTGGATCTCTGTGATATTGAGGCCAGCCTGGACTACAAAGTGAGTTCCAGAACAGCCAAGGCAGTTATACAGAGAAACCCTATCTCTAAAAAGCAAAAAAGAAGAAGAAGAAGATGAAGAAGAAGAAGAAGAAGAAGAAGAAGAAGAAGAAGAAGAAGAAGAAGATACATATTTTATATTGAGATGTTAATAAATATGAGCTCTTGAGGATAAACAAGAAAGGAAAGGGTCAGGCAGTGGTGGCACACACCTTTAATCCCAGCACTCTGGAGGCAGAGGCAGGCAGATCTCTGAGTTTGAGGACAGCCTGGTCTACAGAGCGAGTTCCAGGATAGCCAAGGCTACACAGAGAAACCCTGACTCAAAAAACAAACAAAAAAAGGAAACACTATCTAGATGAATGAAAGAAATATTGACTTTTCTAAATAAATACACAGTTTAAAAGGAAATGAAGAGAAGGGAGGGAGAAGGGGAAGAAAGGGTCCATGAAGTTCCCTCTGGGCCAGTTCATCGGGACAAGCCCTGGTCCTACAGGGTGGAAGGAGAGAGCTGACTCTTGTAAATTGTTCTCTGGCCCCACAGGCACACCGTGACACCTGTATGTTCTCATATACACCACACACAGAGACACATACACACCACACAGAGAGAAACACAAATATACACATCACACATACACAAACATACACAGCCTACACACATACATATCACACATACATACACACACCACACACACAGATACATGCATACATACATATATAAAATAAACACACATAAACACACACATATACATCTATAACATACACATAAACACTACATACCTATATACATACATACATACTATACACATAGACACCACACACACATACACATATATACATACATAATACACACACAGTACAGAGGACCTTCCTTCTGTTTTCAAAAGTTGACCTTTCACAGATTCAGATTCAGTGAACCAAGGACAGAAAAATGCACCTGTCCTGACCAGGTACAGAAGTTTCCTTGTCATTTTCCTAATGAGTGCAGTAACTATTTACAGATCATTTGCATTGCATTGAGCATTATAAATAGTCTGGAGATGATTGGGATCTGCAGGAGGGTATTTGTAGGTCATGTGCACACATCACTTTGTTTCTTGTGAGTGTTTCTGCTGAGTGTCGGTGTCTCTGGGGCCCTGGAACCTAGCTCCTGATACAGAGAAATGACTATATGTGAGACAATTGCATGTTAGCTTTCACTGTGAGAACATAACAAAAGCAGTTAAAAGAGGAAGGGTTTGGGGGTCTCAGCCCATGGCCACGTGGCTCCATAGCACTGGGCAGGTGTCACCTGGCTCCATAGCACTGGGCTGGTGTCACCTGGCACCGTAGCACTGGGCTGGTGCTGAGGCAGAACAGCATGTCAGGGATTGTATGTTAGACAGGAGCTGTCACCTCATGGTGGCCAGGGGGTAGAGGTGGAGGAAGAGTTGGGGACAAGTCGTAGTCCCAATGGCACACACCCAAGAATCCATTGACTGTGTACTAGCCCCACCTCCTAAATTCCCACCTCCCACTGGCCCAGCAAGTGATGATCTCATCTATAGGTGAGTCCACAAGTGAAGACAGCCATGCAATATCGTCACCTCACCAAGGCCCATAGAGGTGGCCCATAGGAAAGTTATTGGGTCTGAACAAGCCTGCACTGGGACCAAACCTTCAGCATGAGGCTTTGGGAGACATTCCAGTTCCAAACTATAACAGCGTGTTAATTAGCCAGATTTCACCATTCCACATTGCATACAATGTCACAAAACCATTCTATGCCTCACAAACACATGCATTAATGTTTTTTAATTAAAAAGTAAAGGAGATGGGACTGGAGAGATGTTCACCAATTAGGAGCACTGGTTAGGCTTACAGAGAACCTTGGTTGGCAGCTCACAACCATATATAACTCTGGTTCCAGGGGATCTGACGCTATCTTCTGACCTCCACAGGCACTGCATGCATGTGGCCCACAGACACACATGCAGGCAAGACACCCATATACATAAAATAATTATTTTAATTTAAAAGTAAAGAGAGGCTGGGTGTAGCTCAGTGGCAGAGTGCTTGCCCAGCATGCATGAAGCCCTGGGTTCTGTCCCAACATAAACCACATTGGTGGCCCATGCCTGTCATCCCAGCACTCTAGAGGTGGAGGCAAGAGGATCCGGAGTTCAAGGCCATCCTCCTCTACTTAACAAATTTGAAGGCCAGTGTGGGCTATGTGAGAGCCTGTCTCAAAAGAACAAGAAGCTGGAGAGGGATAGTTTGGTTCCCAGCATCCAGTGAGGTGGTCCACAACTGTCTGTAACTCCAGCTCCAGGGAGTCTAACCCCTCAGACCTCTGTGGGCACCCTAGTTCATGTGCTCATACCCACAAGCACACACACACCTATGCATAATTAAAAATGTTTTTTTTTACGTTGTACATAGCAATTGAAGAGTGATTTATTCAGCTGCCCCCCAAGCTTGTATGCAAATGAGAGCCATTAAATGCAAATACTCCACCACGAGACAGAACAGTTTCTGGGTGGCCGTCACATGTCACCACCATCACTCTCTACCTTCCAAGCAGATGAAGGTATTCTGGACCTAGACCAGGATTCTGGCCACACAACATTGTAAATGTCCTCGACACCACCCCGATCCTCTGCCACCACTGCTGGGAGGGCAGCTGTGTGTCATCCTGCCTGGTTTATGTGGTGCTGGAGCGGAATTCAGGACTTCGTGCCACCCGAGCCACACACTACATGTTTTTATCTGTAGACTGGAACTCATCACAAGTCCAGCCTGCCCTGGACCTTCCAACAGTGGAGCCCAGCTTCCAGAGTCATCCACTGGTAGGCCTCTGCCACCACACCAAGTCTAGTGGCTTCTTTTAAATAAGGTGATTTTTTTCTGTGTATAAATGTGGTGTGTATGCATGTTCATGTGTGTGTGGGTGTGCACATATGTGTGGGCATGCATTTGGAAGCCAGAGAGCCCTGTCATGTGCCTTCTTTGATCAGTCTTCACCGCATATATTGAGCTGTGTCTCTCACTGGAACTCAGAGTTTGCTGACGGGACTAATCTGGGGATCCCTATCTGTACTGCTGGTTCTAGGATTATAGGCAGGCTACCACATGCAACCGGCTAGGATTTATGTGGATGCTGAGGATCCACACTGAGGCCTTTGCTGTTGCACAGTGAGCATTTTACCCTCGGAGGCATTTCCTCAACCCATTTTTTTGTTCTAATTAATTATTAATTCTGTTCGTGTGTGCGTGCAGTTCAAATGCATGTTCCGGTCCACATGTATCAGTCCAGGGATAACGTCAGGGAATCTGTTCTCTCCAAACACCATGTGAGTCCCAGAGATAGACCTTTCGTCTCCTAATTCGCAGCAGGCACCTTTACCCATCCAGTCTCCCAGCTTGGTTTTTTGTTTCCTGAATGTCCCTTTTCTTAAGTGACATGGGCACCTCCTGCTGGCAGAGAGAAGAATACACAATAGTTTGAAAGAACCTGGAACTCTGGAAAGGGCTGGCACTCTGGAGGCTGCTTTCCTCACAGAAACGAAGCAAGACCCTGAAAAAGCCAGCCCTCCAGATGCCACGGCCCCTAGCCACAGAGACTGGCTGGTGTTTAATACACACTGAAGTTTATTACTCGTGGTCCCTAAGCCACGTAGGTCACCATGCAATTTAGAAGCACTTGTTTTGGGAGCACAAATAGAATCAAGCAACATAGGAGACAAAAACACAAGAAAAAAGCTGGTATTGTAGTATAGCTTTTTAGCATTCTATTCTCTCTCTCTCTCTCTCTCTCTCTCTCTCTCTCTCTCTGTGTGTGTGTGTGTGTGTGTGTGTGTGTGTGTGTGTGTGTGTGTGTGTGTGATGAGATGGGGGTATGTATCTCAGTGAGTATGAGTGCAGGTCAGAGGACACCTTGCAGAAGTCAGCTCTTTCATTCCACCATATAGACTCCTGGTCACAGGTGCCTTTACCTTCTGAGTCATCTGGCTGGTGTTTTGTTTTCCTTGTTGGCCACCTGACTCTGTTTCCCTGGTACACCCCTGGAGCTCCATTCCTCTCAGGACCACTGCCTTGGCTTCTTTGTGCATGGCTTCCTCATCTTTCCACTCCTTGTCGTCTTCATCAGAGGGGAAGCTCTGGTGGCCAGGAGACAACAGCTCCAGGATGGAGTGACTGCAGCTCAGAGGGCTGGTGGTGAGCCTTCACACATGGCCTGCACCTCCAGCCAGGCCGTCTGCTGACCTGCTTGTTTGTGTCACTATCTGCAGCTCAATTGCTTATGTATTGTTGTCTGTAGCATCAAATGAGGCCTTGTATTGACAGACATGCTCTCCACCACTGTCTCCAGTCTTCAGTTTTGGAGAAAGGGTATTGCTTTCTAGGCAAGGTGACCCCAAACTTACTATCCTCTTGACTGCCCCCCAGTGTTGTGACTAGAGCCATGCACAACCACAGTCATTGGGTTTTGGTTTTGTTTTCTTTTGGGTTATTGTTGTTGGGTTTGGGAGGGGTTGTTTTTTGTTTGTTGTTATTTTGTTGTTGATTTTTCTAGACAAGGTTTCTCTGTGTAGCCCTCGCTTTCTGGAACCCACTCTGTGGACCAGGCTGGCCTTGAACTCAGAGATCCAGCTGCTGCCACTGCCCGGATAGTCACTGACTGTGAGTGGAATTTAATATTTGTAGAACTAAGCAGCATACACTTCTCTGCTCTGCTTTAAACAACAGCTTAGAACTGGGGATTTAAGAAGACTCAAGTTTGGTTCCCAGCGCCAAACCACTTGTAACTCCAGTCCAAGTGATCTGGCCTCCAAAGGCACCTGAACTCACATACACATACAATTAAAATTAATATTAAAAAAACTAACAAACAGGTGGGGCAGTAATGGTGCAACACACACACACACACACACACACACACACACACACACACACACACCATGACGATAATGATGATAAATTTTTAAAAGAATCCCTAGTTTGAGCCAATGAGATTGTTCAACAGGTAAAAGTGATCCTTAAAACCCACCGTGAATGAGATAATTGACTCTCAGAAGTCATCCAATGACTTTCATATGCACACTGGGGCGCATTCACACACACACACACATACACACACACTTCTACTCATCCCATGAAGGGACCCCCATAACAGACCAAAGTAACAATTGTACCAGTGTCCATTCTGGTGGACCAGTAAGTTTTTACTGTGGTTTCTAATAGGATTATGGGTGAAAGTCACTTTCAAGGTGCAGAGCTGACTCAAAAGCAACTGCATCACCAGAAAAGCCCACCCCAGGGTGGGTGAAGACTTTCAAGCCTGCACCCCTTGGTGCTCTCTAGGCAGCTCTGAGAGCTGGAACATTTTTCTGTCTGCTGCTGCCTGGGCAGCCTCCTCTTGTTTTGTTTGGAGGGCCCCCAGGAGTCTCCAAGCTTCTGATCTCCTGCACACATGACCTTTTGTTTACGTCCCCAGGCTGGTGAGTCTCTCTTTGCCTCTTGGAGGAAATCTATCATTTTGGAGGGAATGTTGCCATCCACAGGAACATGCCATACAACATGTGTGTGCATGTGGTATGTAGACATAATTTCCTGTTGGTCACCAGCCCACAAATAATGGTCAATTCTCTCATTCACAGTGGGTTTTAAAGATCACTTTTACTTGTTGAACAATCTCATTGGCTCAAACTAGGGATTCTTTTTAAAATTTATCGTCATTATTGTCGTCATGGTGTGTGTGTCTGTGTGTGTGCTCTTTGTCACAGCAGAAAGTAACCATGTTAGGGCGTAGAGGTGGCTCATTGGCTACAAGCATTTGCTGCTCTTGCAGAAGACTCAGGTCTGGTTCTCAGCACCCACATGGTCCAGCTCCCAGGAATCTAAGGGATTTAATGCCCTCTTCTGGCTCCTGTAGTCAACAGGTACACATATGGTGCATAGTCATATATATAGGAACTCATATATAAAATGAAATCAAATCTTTTTTTCATTTTAATTTTTATTTTATGTATGTGAGTGTTTTTGTCTGCATGTATATCTGCACCATGTATATGCCTGGTACCCATGGAAGACAGAAGAGGGCATTGAGTACGCTGGAACTGGAGTTTCAGACAGTGGTAAGCCACCATGTAGGTGCTGGGAATAGAACCAGGGTCCTCTGCAAGAGCAGCAAGTGTTCTTAACCACTGACCATCTCTCTAGCCCCTAATTTTTCTTCTTTTGTTTTTTTTTGTTTTGTTTTCAAGACAAGGTTTTTTGTGTACCCTGGTTGTCCTGACACTCACTCTGTACACCAAGCTAGCCTTGAATTCACAGACATCTGACTGCCTCTGCCTCCTGCTGGGATTAAAAGTGTGTGATACCACTGCCTGGCAATTTTTGTTTTTTAAAGAAGTCTTGATTTGTTTCTGTCTTGGCTAGTGATATCATCAAGATGGAGACAGCCATGTGACTTAGCTGCCATCACAGTGATGTCATCAAGATGGTGATGACCATGTGACTTCACTACCGTCTTAGTTCATGTAGTCACATGGCACAAAACAAAATGGCAGCACCCATGAAATTTCCTGTACCCTTGAACCCTCAAGAGATCAACAGACCTGTTGGGCCCTTTCCCACTGGGGTCTGCTGATTATCTCTTGACTAAGGGTGACCCACAGTGCCCTTCCCCATTGGGGTCCGATGACCTTCTCGTGACTAGGAATTTACTTCCTTGTTTCCCTCCTGTCAACACCTGAATGCAAGAATGCAAACTATCCACCCATCCCTATTGCCAGGGGGCTTGGGGGCATGAACCTCTGACCTGAGTATTTTCCACTATGGCTGCTGTCTGGTATATAAGTCTCCTCTCCTTTGAAATAAACGGCACTCTCCTTGCAAGAATGACCTGCTGTCTTGTCTTTATTCAATTCTTAGATCCCCTTGCCCGAACCCGTGAGAAGTTGCAGCGCAGGTGCTACAAATGGAGGTCCTACCAAGATCCAGAAAGAAGGGAAAACACTGAAGGATCACCACTGGCCAGCATTCTTATTAAGGTAAGGAATGGGTGTATTGAACATGGTTGTTTCAAGTGCTGAGAGAGTTGGGTTGGAAATAGAGTATCGCTGTCTTAAAAAGAAAATACTAAAAAAGAAAATGAAAAATAGAAAAAATAGAAAATGAGAAAAATAGAGTAATAAGCAAGGAAAATGACGTAGACAAGTTTATTAAGATTTGTTCATATATCAGGCCAACAGAAACTTTAATTAAGAATATGTCATTCCCACAGAAAAAGCAAGGCATAGAGAGGAAGAAATGCAAAGAGCCTAATGTTAGACCCCCAGAAAACTCAGGTATCCAGGGTCCCAGGCCACAACCTCGGTCACCCCAATCACCAGGCAGATTCGAGAGCTTGATGCAAACTGCACAAGGCTTTATTGTTTTTTTTAACAAGCTAACCCCATGTTAGCTCGGGTCTTTCACCCACCCGCCATGGTGGATGGCTCGCAAAAGACAACTCCTAGGGCCTCCCAAGAGATCTTGTACGGCAGCATAAGGGGAGTGTCTAGGGGTATGCACAGGCTCAGGATTGATGTGCCTCCAGCCTTGGAGGGCTTGCCCTGTGTTGATTGGTCAACTGGTTGTTATGGCCCATAGGCCTTCCCAGGGTGGTTGCTATGCTCTGTGTCATTGCTGTGGGCTTGTCTGTAAAGTACACCCAGGGTCGTAAAGCATAGCGCCACCAGCTAACTTCTGATAACTTCTGATTGGTTCCTTGTCACGAGGCAGGCACCTAACCTCTAGTGACTAAGACAAGGTCATAGAGCACGTGTTACTGTCATGGCTGCCGAAATGGGGAGCTGGCCCCTTCATTCTAGAGCTTTGGACATGGTCAGGAAGGGCACTGGGTCAGACAGAGTCCCAACAGAAGAGGAAATAGGGAATCAGGCTTATGCCCGAGATGCAGGAGAGAGAAGCAGCCACAGACTATCTATAGTGGGCCAGAGGGCATAAGGCAAGGAAGGCCAAGGCCAAAACCTAAAAAACTTGCAGCCTTGGGAGATGCCACTGTGGCTGATGCCCAGTCAAATGTGTAGAAAATGCTATTAATAAAGCCAGTCAGAAACTATTTTAAGACCATATGGAGAAAGAAAGGCAATATAGATAAATTTGAATCTGTTCAAATTTTGGATGCTCATAATTCAAGGATTGGCTATAGCTGCTGTGTTACGAGAGATTTCAATTAGGGATTTTTCAGTTCAACAGATTAATCATAACCTAGGCAAAGGGGGAGATGAGAGATGTGTGCATGCTCTGTGTGTATGGTGTGGCCACACTGGTATGTATAAAATGTGAATTGTGAATGTGTAAATGTTGACCAAATGGAGCTGCTTAATTTGCCTTGGATATGATTAAAGAGATACTTAATTTGCCTTGGATATAGTAAAGCTACTGAAGGGACCAACTCACCATTTCGGGAGCCATAACAGCCTAACACGTGCTTACCTGACCTTGCCTTGGTCACTAGGAGCTCAGATGACTGCCTCGTGGCAAGGAACCAATCAGGAGTTAGCTGGTAGTGCTATGCTTTACGCCTCTGGGTGTGCTTTACAGACAAGTACACAGTAATGTGCAGAGCATAGCAATCACCCTGGGAGGGCCATAACAACCAGTTGACCAATCAACACAGGGCAAGTCCTCCAAGCCTGGAGGCACACCAAACCCGAGCCTGTGCGTACACTACCCTTACACTGCCCTATAAGATCTCTATCCAATGGCTTCTGGGTGTCTTTCCCCAGCCATCCCCCAGCCATCCCCCAGCCATCCACCATGGTGGGTGGATGAAAGGCCTGAGATAACATGGGGTTAGCTCCTTAAGCAACTGAAATAAAGCCTCGTGTTGTTTGCATCAAGTTTTCGCCTCCACCTGGTGATTGGGGTCGTTGCAGTCATGGGCCATGATCCCTGGGGGCCTGAGCCTCTGGGGGTCTTTCACTACCAAGGTTGCTTTGAATGTAATCAAAAAGAGCATCCAATCAGTCAGTCAATGTCTTAACAGGAAAGGTTGGTGATTTGAGTCCTCAGAGCCAGTTGATGGAAAAATAGCAGAAGCCTACAGCGCTGACTTAGGGTCAGGGGGAATCTGTGTGGATGATTCTGTGGAATTTGGCAGAGGAGAGGATTCAGAGATCCTCCTAAATTTTTATGGTTGAAAAAGAAAATCTGGAAAGTAAAAGTTGATACATGATTTGAAAAAAGTTTTTGAGAAGAAGCCTCAAGAGACAACTCAGAAACTTTAAGTAAATCTCAAAATTTGTTTGGGACATATGTTGTATTCTAAAGAAATTAAGGCTGAATAAATGAGACTTAGAAAGGCTAGTTTACAATCTTTAAATGATTTTTTAGAAGTTGTTGAAAAATATTCAGTGGTTACATCCCTTTTTTGGGGGGGTGTCTAGTAATGATTTAAAACCTTTAAATGAAATTCTAAAATTAACAAAAAAGGGTAGACAAATTCTTCTACTGCTAAAGAGTGTGATCCAGCATCAGCGGATATTATGTTAGCAGTGCAAAACCATGGAAGGCTTATGCTGTCTTCCTAGCAACAATGTTAAATCCTTACTTTGAAGCAGTAGCCTATGTGGTGTAAAAATGCCTTATGGAGTCTAGATGATATTTTGGCAGAGAACCAAATATGATACATGTTACTTACGTCAAGCAACAAGTTAATTGTTTGTTTCTAAATAGTGATTCATTGGGCAATTGTTCTTGCTAAATTTTCAGGGAAAATTGATAATCAATCTGTAGCTCATAGGCTGTTACAGTTTATGTGAAAGACCCCCGAAGAGGTACTTTCGTAGGAGACCCGCACCCAGGAATCAGCGAAACCATGAACTTTGGATGCAAAAAGCAAGAGGCTTTATTAGTAGCTCGGGTACCCGGGGACTTAGCTTCTGTTAGGCCAAGCCCCGAGCCCCGGAAGGGGGGTCCTTTTATAGGGGAAAAGCACAGTACAGAAGCGAAAAGCATCAAATCAGCATTTTCTCAAGGTCTAGTAGTCAGGCGAAACGGCCTTTATCTTCTGCCGCGTCCAGATGGCTGACCTTGGGACGGAGCGATCCGGCAGGGGCCGGCCTTGCGAGGCGGCAGGGAAGTGGGAGCCGGCAGCTGTGGGGATCAAGGGTCGGGGAGTGCAGGGGAGGATGTATTCGCCGTGCGCCCCGCCAGCTGCCAACCAGAGGAGGAGGCAAACTTAAAAGAAAAAGCTAAGGGCCGGGGGGGGGGCCTTTCATCCCCCCATTTCTCTTGTAACTGAATGGAATCTTTCATTCAGAGGTCTCTGGATATTCTGGATCTGTCTGCTTTAGCTGGTGGTATTGTTGAGTTAAGACTAAGGTCTGTATGGCAGATAATCGTTCTCTGATGAATTGAGTCATCTTATTCAGAATGCAGGGACCAAGTATAAGGATTAAAAATAGAATAATCAGAGGTCCCATGAGAGTAGATACAAGAGTAGTGAACCAGGGGGACTTAGCAAACCATCCTTCGAACCATCCCTGTTGGGACTCAAATAACTGTTGTCTCTGGTTAAGTCTTTCTCTAAGCTTGGCCATGCTGTCTCTAACTATTCCTGTATGGTCTGCATAAAAGCAGCATTCTTCCTTGAGGGCAGCACATAGCCCCCCTTCCTGTAAAAATAATAAATCTAACCCTTGTCTGTTCTGCAGGACTACCTCAGAGAGTGATGTTAAGGATTTCTCGAGTGCACTGACTGACTCTAATAGGATATCTGTGTGCATGGCTTGTTGTAGAAGCTTAAAATGATTAATTCCCTGTAAGGCAACGGTTCCGGTCCCTATGCCGGCTGCTATGCCCCCCACTGTTATCCCTCCTAATAATAGGGCCACGGTAAAGGATATTGGCTCCCTCTTATATCGGGTTGATTTCCCTAGTAGGCTGTAAACATATTCAGGTTGGTGGTATGTGACTTTGGGCCAAAGTTCTATCAATATACAAAAGTCAATGGTGGTATTGAGAACAGTGGTAGAGACACAGGGAGTCAACCCAGTACTGCAAGCCCAATAAGTTCCATAAGGGGCAACAAAGTATCGGCTGTCCTGAGATAATGGCTCTACTTGGTTACATAATTCTTGATGTGAGGGAGGAATCCTGCCTATGCATAGCCCCTTTCCTGAGACCTCAGATATTGTGAGCTTGTGCTGCATAGCAGCTCCACAACTGGTAGGTGCTGAGGTCTGGTTGGAGTAGTTGCCCAGTATTGCCACGCCTTCATAATATGGGGGCCGGGAAACTAGGCATAACCAGCATTCCTGAGTCTTGTTGGGGTCTGAAAAATTTAAGGCTTGGTAAACTCCTTGGATTAATTGTAATAATCTATCTCCGGTACCTGGAGGGTCTCTGGTTATCTCGATGTTTAGGGCGTCTGGGGAGGGGGAGAAGATGACAGCACCTGGGGTAGGAGTGATAGCTTTAGGAACGGTAGGGGGTTCAGGGACTTGGAATTGGGTTGGGGCTCTCTGGTCCGCTATTACTGGGTTTGGCCCGACTGATTGTTGGCTTAGGGGAGTAATTTGTCTGTACAGGGAGAATAAGGTCACCGGATCTTTCCCTGCTCGGTACAGCCGGAGTCCCCAGACTTTAGGACTATCCCAAGTAGTCCTTTTTCCAGCATCTGTGAACCTTAGGATGAGAGGGTTGCATTTTCCTCCGGGGGTGGCGCCTTGAAAACCTCCCCCTCCGGCACTATCATAACAGGGTCCGCAGGCTCTTTGCCCACATCTCCATGGTCCTTTCCCTGCGTACCCTGGGATCTCCCTCCGTTTGAGAGTGATGAAATCCCAAGAGGAAGAGGGTTTCCAGTAAGCCTCCCCTGTGGTTTCACATCCCCAGCTTGCACAGTACCCTTCCTGTGGCCCCCCGCAGTCATGAGTTGGTTTATGGCCGGGGCAAACATAAAAATCCTTGCTTCTTGTTCCTATCCTTCCCCCAGGGTGGTGGCATCCGTACCCTGGGAATGGTTCCTGGTCAGAGGGATCCCAGTCAGACCCTACTAAGTCACATAGGTCGACATAGAGAGGAGGGAACCCATCATGTAGAGTCCCTATATAAGTGCTGAGGTTGGCTATTTCCCCGGTCCCTAGGTTGGCTATTTTCCAGGTGATATTATAAACCCTGTGGGGGTTGGTTGCTACATGGGGGGTAAACAGACAACCAATCAACAGGAGGGTGTACGAGAGAGTCTTATCTTTAAAGGATTTTGAGTGCGGTGTGCGGTCCATTCTGATGCAATGGCTGAATCGGTGGGTCGTGCTGGCTTTACATGTGAAGCATGTATCCAAGCTGCAATGCCGTCTACTTTGAGTGCGGTGGGAGTGGTAAGCAAAACGATGTAGGGTCCCTTCCAGCGGGGTTCAAGGTTCTTGGCCTGGTGACGCCGGACCCAAACGGTGTCCCCGATCTGGTAGGAATGGGGAATGGTGGGATGGTCCCTCTGGTCTTTATAAGCTTGAGCAAGGGGTTTCCAGACCTCCCACTGTACTAATTGTAGTGCCTGTAAATGAGCTTGGAGAGAAGGGGAGTTAGCAAAATCTGAGACATCTTGATCAAGAAAGTTAATGATAGGAGTAGGTACTCCATGCAGGATTTCAAAAGGTGTGAGCCTATGTGGCCCAGGGGTGTTGCGAGCACAGTAGAGGGCTAGGGGGAGTAGGAGGACCCAGTCTCTGGTGCCAGTTGCAAGCGACAATTTTGTTAAAGTCTCCTTGATTGTTCTATTCATCCTTTCTACCTGCCCTGAACTTTGGGGTCTATAAGCACAATGTAATTTCCAATCAATCCCCAACAAAGTGGCCACTGACTGACTTACCTGGGAGGCGAAGGCGGGCCCATTGTCTGTTCCCAGTACCTGAGGCATCCCATAACGGGGAAAGATTTCTTCAAGCAATTTTTTAGTAACGATCTTGGCAGTTTCATGTTTAGTAGGGAGGGCTTCAACCCATCCTGAAAAGGTATCTACAAAGACTAATAGATACTTGTATCCATATTTACCTGGTTTAATCTCAGTAAAATCTACCTCCCAATGTGTTCTGGGCCGGTAGCCTCTGACCCGGTTCCCGGGAGGAAGCTTCAGTCTGGATGCGTTGACTCGGGCGCACGCATCACATTGTTCAGTTACCTGTTTTAAAATGTCATTCTTCCCCAAAAGGAAATTGAATTCCTCTTCTCGTTCGAGTAGCTCTCGCATCTTCTTGGGGCTCAGATGTGTCATCTTATGTAAAAATGTCACTAGGTACTTAGTTACCCGGTAGGGGAGCACAGTCTTTCCCTCATAAGTCCAATCCCCATTTGATTCCTTGGTGGCTCCCAGTTTCTCTAGGGTCTGGATGTCTCTTTGTTCGTAGTCCCATGGGGGGGAGGGACGATCGTTGGTGGGTTCTAGCGCCAGGAGGTTAGTGGTTTCTGTAGCCAGGGCCGCCTCTCGGGGCAATGTATGATACTTAAGGCAGAGGGCAGATGAAGAGCTCTTAGGAGAGCGAGGATTTCCTCCTTATTCTTAATGTCCTTCCCTTCTGAGGTGAGCAACCCCCTCCGTCTGTAAATTTCTCCATGTATGTGTGCAGTGGCGAAGGCATAACGACTGTCTGTGTACACGGTGAGCCTCTTACCTTTTGCCAATTTTAGAGCCTGCGTGAAGGCAATGAGCTCCGCCCTCTGCGCGGAGGTTCCGGGAGGGAGTGCCTGAGCCCAGACGACTTGATCCTCTGAGGTGACTGCCGCGCCAGCCCTCTGTTCTCCTTGATGCAAGAAGCTGCTTCCATCTGTGAACCAGATATGGTCTGGGCTGGGTAGAGGCTGGTCAGTCAGGTCGGGTCTCGCCCCATGGGCCTCAGCCAGTACCTGTAAGCAATTATGAGCCTCTGGCTCCCCTGGGAGAGGGAGCAAGGTGGCTGGATTCAGAGTCACCAGAGGCCCAAAGTGGACCCGGTCTTTGTCCAACAGCATAGTCTGGTAATGAGTCATTCGGGCATTAGTGAGCCATCTGTCTGGAGGCTGTCTGATGACTGCCTCAACCGCATGAGGGGCATGTATGGTCAAAGGCTGCCCCAAGGTTAGCTTGTAAGAATCTTTTACTAGCAGGGCTATGGCGGCAATCATTCGGAGGCAGGGTGGCCATCCCGATGCTACAGGATCCAATTTCTTGGAGAGGTATGCAGTAGGCCTTCTCCAAGGCCCCAGTTTTTGGGTGAGGACTCCCAGCTGCGGACCAGAGGAGAAGGCAAACTTAAAAGAAAAAGCTAAGGGCCGGGGGGCGGGGTCTTTCATATGCTAATGCATTTTTTCACATTCCCAAAAATAGTAAGAAGCAGTCCCATAAAAAATTACTATGTCGGCCGGGCTTTGGTGCTGCCGCCTTTAATCCCAGCACTCAGGAGGCAGAGGCAGGTGGATCTCTGTGAGTTCGAGACCAGCCTGGTTTACAAGAGCTATTTCCAGGACAGCCTCCGAAGCCACAGAGAAACCCTGTCTAGGAAAAAAAGAAAAAAAAAGAAAAAAAAAAAAAAACTATGTCATCTAATATAGGGACAGCTTATGTTATAAATGATAGTGTGTGTGTGTGTGTGTGTGTGTGTGTGTGTGTGTGTGTGTGTGTGTGTAACAGACAGCCCTGCCTATGGCAGCAGTGGTTTTAATCACTTTTGTCAAGATCTTGAAATTACCCCAAAAACTGGTATTCCTTACAACCCCCAAGAGCAGGCTATTGTGGAATGTGCCCACCACACTTTGAAAGCCTATTTAGCTAAAGTAAAGAAAGGGGACCTTGAGGGTCACCTTGTCCCTCCCCTCACTCTACTCTATCACTTATTCTCTATATCTTAAATTTTTAAATTGTGGATGCTTCTGGTAACTCCGAAGCAGACCGTCATTGGCGGTCCTCTGCACAGCAAAGACCTCTGGTTAAATGGAGAGACCTTCCCTTGGGCCTTTGGAAAAGGCCAGATCTGGTTTTGGTGTGGGTCCAGAGGTCTTTTGTGTTTTCCCACAGCCTGGCCAGTCTCCCATTTGGGTTCCAGAGCGTGATGTGAGCCCTGTTCCTGCTGATACTCATCAGCCATCAAAAGACCCATTGAGCTTTCGTGAGGAACCCACCTGTCCTGATGCTGGTGGGTCTTCAGAGGCAGGTGTGGCCGGTTATGGTCAGCTCCAACCTTAGCCTGGGAAAGGCAGCAGGCAGAAAAGATTTAGAAGAGACAAATTTCCCCTTGTTGGTCTTAAGATCACCCCCTCAACCTGGCCCAAGTTGTTGGCCGGATCTGCTTAATTATTACTCTTTAAGCTGGAAGTTACACCAACCAAGCTTTATGCCTGCTTAGATGCAGTCTCTATGGCTGCCTGAGAGAATAATTTAAAACTTGCAGTGTGTGTTTTTCCACCCTTTTCTCTGTTCCATAACACTCCCTTGGGAGAAGTGCTTAATTGTTCCCTCCAGGAATGCCGCTTGAGAAGCTGTTGGAATGGTGAAATATCAGCCTTGGTGGTTCGTGTTCCTGGTACCATGCTTATGCCAGTGGAACACCCCAGGGAGAACCAGCTCGTCCTTACATGACGCAAGAGAGATTTTTTGACATCACAGCACCAGTTGTGGCTGCTATTGCAGCTGCCACCAAGGCAGCTATAGTTTCTGGCTTGGCTGCCTCTCAGTTGCCACAGCAAGCACACTGGATAAGTTCTCAGGGGAGGTTCCCTCTGCCTTAAGTTCCAAATATATGTATATATTCTAGACTAATTGGGCACTTTAAATCTTAATCAGCAAACTCTCTTATCCTAAATTTCCCAAATTACACGGCTCATTTGGCTACTCAATTTATTTAGACTTGTGAGACCAGGGTGCCTCCCTTTCAGGAGAAACCCCTTTTTAGGGACTGCAGATGACAGGTCAATTAAGGAATGGAGTGGATCACTAATCCTCAGGATTATAACCCTGGGCAGCACTGTTTCAGCTCTAGTCTGCCCTTGCCGTGTAAGAAGGCAGCAAGTCCAGCGCCATTTGCTGACAAAGCAAATCATGCTTTCCTTGGCAGTGGATAACCCCTCAGTGCAGGTCTAATTGAGTCTGCAAGACAAATGAGCAATCAATAACGGGTAAGATTCGGGGGACATCTGTTAACCTAAGACAGAGGATCTGAGAGGCCTGAGCAGGCTTTTCATTGATGGGTAAATCCGATGTTGACATCTTGGGCAACCTAAGGCAGATGCTCATTTTTCGTTTATATATAAAAAGGGGTGACCTGTCGGGTCCTTTCCCATTGGGGTCTGCTGATCATCTCGTGACTAAGGGTGACCTACGGTGCCCTTCCCCATTGGGGTTCGCTGACTGTCTCATGACTAGGGGTTTACTTCGTTTCCTTCCTTCCAACTAGGCCTGAATGCAATAATGCAAACTATCTGCCCATCCCTATTGCCAAGGGGTTTGGGGGCATGAACCTCTGACCTGAGTATTTTTCCACTATGTCTGCTGTCTGGTATATAAGTCTCCTCTCCTTTGAAATAAATAGCATTCTCATTTATCAGTATAGATGTTAAGTGCTTCCCTGGGGAAGAGTTACAGAGCCATAGCCAAGACTAAAAGTTTGGCCATTTGGGCAGAAGCTGCAGCAATTCTGGCTGTCTTAATGATAGGATAAGATACAACTAAGCTGTACCCTTTGAAGAACCGTCTGTGAAAACCACTCACCCCTTGGAAATAGGCTGAGAGACTATAATCTTTGGGAAAATCAAAGGATGCATCTTAAAAAAGGAAACCAGATTATTGGATGGGTAATGATTATCAAAATCACTCTGGGTAGCAGAGAGAGAAATGGCCTAATCACAACTATTATTTTGTAGCCACTCTATTTGTTGATGGGACAAAGGTGTAACAACCTGATCTAGCTCCTTACCAAAAGTCTGTAAAGCAATCTTTTGTGCTTTATATAGGAGTGTAGCTATAGCTTGGGGTTAGGATACCACTGATTTAGATGGGGAGGCTTGAGAATGAACCCAAAGAATAGGACTCTCTTGCCAAAAAACTCCTGTGGGAGCATGAGCAGAACAAAACATTAATAACTTTAAAAGCTGGGTATAATCTATATAATCCAAATGAACCCCTTCAAAGGCCTTTTTAAACAAATAGATACACTCCCTTCCTGCCGAAGTAAAGACTCGAGGAGAGTTGGGATCTGAATCACCTTGTAATGTATCAAAGAGAGGTTTAAGTTGCCCAGTAATAATTTTTAAAGTAGGTCTGATCCAATTGATATCACCCAGAAGCCTCTGAAAACCATTTAATGTTTGAAGGGTGTCCAGCTGAAGACTAATCTTTTGAGGGTGCACCCCATTACAAAGCAAGTGATGTCCTATATAATGATATAGAAACTCTTTTTGTACCTTCTCTGGTGCTATTTGTAAGCCAGCCAATCCTAAGGTGGTCTGAACCCAAAGGCAGATAACAATAGTTTTTCTGTTGGTGCAGCCAACAATACATCATCCATATAATGAATTATATACAATTGAGGATATTTTTGTCTGATTGGCTCTATAGCCTGAGAAACATAAACTTGACACATGGTAGGGCTATTAGCCATGCCTTGAGGCAAAACTACCCATTGATACCTCTTACAAGGCTCTCTTAAATTTAAATATGGAACACTGAAAGCAAAGCACTGACAATCAGCAGGGTGTAGAGGAATATTGAAAAAACAATCCTTTAAATCTATCACAAGCAAGTGCCAGTTTTTTTCGATGGCCACAGGGGTTGGCAACCCTGGCTGAGTGGCACCCATGGGTATCATGGTCTTAATTAACCTACTTCAAGTCTTGTAATAGCCTCCATTTACCTGATTTTTTTCTTAACAACAAATATGGGAGTATTCCAGGGAGACGTAGAAGGGACAATGTGACCGGCATTGAATTGTTCTTGGACCAGATGAGTAGCCTCCATCTTTATTTTAGACAGGGGCCATTGTTCTACCCAAACGGGTTCATCATTTTTCCAGGTGATAGGAATTGGAGGTATGGGAAGCTCTGGAACAATGGCCCCCATTAAAAATGCCCCAATCCTCTCTGGTCTCCAGGGGATCTCTGCACTGGGAGTTTATCAGATACAGGCAGGGATCACCCTGTAAATTCTTTCCAATCCCTCTTCCTGGGCAATAGCCTTGCTCTGTAAGCATGTGCTGCACAGAAGGTGTGGCCAATACGGCCCCCATGGCTTCTAGAATATCTCTGCCCCACAGATGATCGGGATATGAGGCAAAATGAAGGGCTGAAATATACCAGAGTGTACCTCATCATCCTTCCAAGTTAGCAGACAGCAACTTTTACTAGGTAATTTAGCTACACCTATATCCTGTAAGCTACTATCTAATTCTTGTAGGGGACATGCCTTGGGCCAATGGTTGAGAAAAATGACAGAAGTGTCCACACCCATGTCCAAAAGCCCCTGAAAGGCCCGCCATTCAATAGTCAGGGTCATCAGGGTCTGGACTCCAGAGGGAACACCCAACATGCTATAGGTCCCATAGATCCAAACCCCCTTCTCTTGCAGGCTTAAGGAAGGGGTTATTAGTTGTAAATTTAGGGGACAGAACTAACTGAGCAATTCTAGCTTCTTGGGGTGTAACAGTGACTCCCTTGCCAGCTTCCACCATAATTTCGATCTCTCCTTCAGTCACTCCTGGAATGACCCTAACTCCCTGAAGTAGAGCGCTACTCCTTCCTAAAATCAACCCAATTGAGCCCAGCAGTAAAGAGCCTTTGACTTCCATGCCCAAAGTTTGGAGTCCCATCTGAGGAATCAATACTTCTCTGGTGGAGAAGCAGAGGTCAAGTCCTGTGCTTCCTGGGTTACCTCTGACAAGGTCCTGGATACAAAGGGGTTCCTCTGGGGTAGGACCTGAATAAGGTGGGAAACTCTGTACACCTAGGAGTAAGGGGACTGGAGTGGGCCCCATTCCAGTTTCCCGGAGGTGGCATCAGTCTTTGACCAACACTTACTGTCCTAGTGATATCCTTTTTTACAGCTGGGACAAAGACCTGGCCCTGGGAGAGGGGGTGCAGAGTCCTTAGTAGGACAGTTTTTTTAAAGTGGCCCAACTGCCTGCATCCAAAGCATGTCTTAAGTCTGGCTCCCTCACTGACCTTCCTATTTCCCTGCATAGCAGAAGCAATAACTTGCCCCATAATGTGGTGTCCATCTATGTCTCTACAAATGCGAATGTAATCATTGAGGCTTCTGGTCTTGTGAGGCCATAAAGCCTCCTTACAGTACTTGTTGGCATTTTCTAAAGCTAATTGTTTTACTTTAGGCATGGCATTATCAGTATCCCCAAATATACGCTCTATAAGTTGTAGGAGCTGATCCACAAAGTCAGAATAGGATTCAGATGGTCGCTGTAGGACCTTAGAAAGTTGGTCTCCTGTGGCCTTATTCGGCAAGGCTTTCCATGCTCGGCCAGCAGCTGCTGAGATCTGCGCATATACAGCTGTACCGTAAAGAATTTGCCGGCCTACGTCTGCATAGGCTCCCGTGCCAGTAAGCATTTCTAAATTCCTTTCAGGGAAACCAGCAGCTGAGTTGTGCTGTGAGATTTGGTTTCATAGTTCTTGGAATTCACCCCTCCAAACCAAATAATTTCCCGTGACAGCCCAGCTCGACATAATTGTTGCCAATCACTGGGGGTGCAATTCAAGGCCACAAAGGATTAAAAAATGGCCAGAGTAAAATGGTATGAGGCCCACATGCCACAACCACCTCCTTCAGTTGTTTCATACCCTTAAAGTTAAGAGGGTGGCGCTATCTCTGATTCTGGCCTTGGGGAATAACTGTCTCTATGACTGGGAACATACCTCTGCCCTTCTGCTCTTCAGGAGAGGCCGAAGGAAAACAGAGAATGCTAGAATTACTAGCAGAAGGATGAGGCTCAAGGGAGCATTTTTTTAGCTTATGCTTTAATTCGAGGTCCCTCTCGAGTTCTACATTTTCCTCAGTCTCATCCCCTGAAGATGAAGGAGAGGACTCAGAGGAAGAGTCGTTAGAGGCTTGAAGTGACCTAACAGACTCTTGGTCCTGAGCCTCTGAGAAGGCTCCTCAACCTGCTCTTTCACTTCCATATTATCACCAAGAAGCTCATCCTTGACAATGAAGGAACCAGCCTCCCTTTTGGCAGCCATAACGGCCGAACACGTGCTTGCCATAAACCTGCCTTGGTCACTTAGAGGTCAGATGCCTGTCTTGTGACAAGGAACCAATCAGAAGTTAGCTGGTGGCGCTATGCTTTACGACCCTGGGTGTGATTTACGAACAAGCGCACAGCAATGATGTAGAGAGCATAGCAACCACCCTGGGAGGGCCTATGGGCCATAACAACCAGTTGACCAATCAACACAGGACAAGCCCTCCAAGGCTGGAGACACACCAATCATGAGCCTGTGCGTACCCCTAGACACTCCCCTTACGCAGCCCTATAAGATTTCTGGAGCCCCAAGGAACCGTCTTTTCTAGCTGTCAGCCATGGTGGGTGGGTGAAAGACCCAAGCTAACATGGGGTTAACTCGTTAAATTACAATAAAGCCTCGTGCAGTTTGCAGCAAGCTCTCGAATCCGCCTGGTGATTGGGGTGACCGCGAACGTGTCCTGGGACCCCAGATACTTGAGTTTTCGGGGGTCTAACAACAAGACGCCATAGAGAAAAGGTAACAATTGATAAGGCATTTGGCCCTTCTCTATGTAATGTCCTTTGTAGGTCTAACTTCACCTGCTCCCAATCAAGGATATTAAAGTCACCAGAGATCAAAAACCAAGGACTGACTTCATGTACAATTTTTAAAAAGTCTTCTGCTGTCTTGTACTTATTATTGGTGCCCTGCTTATTGGACAATTGGACCAATTGGTCCCCCATTAGAGAGGGGGACCTTTCATTAAAATGCTGACCAGCTTTCTCGGGTGATCCTTCAGCGTCTTCCCTTCTTGCCCGATCTTGGTGGGACCTCCAATTTGCAGCGCCCGAGCACAACACTTCTCACAGATTCGGGCAAGTGAATCTGAGGATTGAATAAAAACAAGACAGCTGGTCGTTCTTGCAAGGAAAATGTCGTTTATTTCAAAGGAGAAGAGACTTATATACCATTCAGCAGACACAGTGGAAAATTACTCAGGTCAGACGTTCATACCCCTAATCCCCCTGGCATTAGGGATGGGCGGATAGTTTGCATTCTTGCATTCAGGCCTAGTCAGAAGGAGGGAATCAAGGAAGTAAATTCCTAGTCACCAAACGGTCAGCGGACCCCAATGGGGAAGGGCCCAACAGGTCACCCTTAGTCACAAGATGAACAGCAGACCCTAATGGGGAAGGGCCCAACGCCAACTGGCAGCAATCAGCCAGCATCTGCAATACAATGGAGGTTCAGGTTTCTGAAAGATGGAGCCAGAGGTTTGGACCTTGAGAAACTTTCTAACTGATAATTTTTGGTCCCCAACACATAGTGAAGGAACCGGCTTCCCTTTTGGCAGCCATAACAGCCGAACATGTGCTTGCTATAAACCTGCCTTGGTCACGTAGAGGTCAGATGCCTGTCTCGTGACAAGGAACCCATTAGAAGTTAGTCACTAGAAAGTCAGATGCCTGTCTCGTGACAAGGAGCCAATCGGAAGTTAGCTGGTGGCGCTATGCTTTACGACCCTGGGTGTGCTTTACGGACAAGCGCACAGCAATGACGTAGAGAGCATAGCAACCACCCTGGGAGGGCCTATGGGCCATAACAACCAGTTGACCAATCAACACAGGGCAAGCCCTCCAAGCCTGGAGGCACACCAATCATGAGCCTGTGCGTACCCCTAGACACTCCCCTTACGCTGCCCTATAAGATCTTTTGGGAGACCCAAGGAGCCGTCTTTTTCTAGCCGTCTGCCATGGCGGGTGGGTGAAAGACCCGAGCTAACATGGGGTTAGTTCGTTAAATTACAATAAAGCCTCGTGCAGTTTGCAGCAAGCTCTCGAATCCGCCTGGTGATTGGGGTGACCGCGAACCTGGCCTGAGACCCCGGATACTTGAGTTTTCGGGGGTCTAACAATAGCACAGCGTAATCAAATATTTTGCAACAAAAACCCCTTTAAGGGGTTGAACGACCCTTTCACAGGGGTAACAAATCAGCTATCCTGTATCTCAGATATTTATATGTGATTCATAACAGTGGCATAAATACAGTTATAAAGTAGCAATGAAAATAATATTCTGGTTGGGGGTCACCACGGCAAAAGAAACATAAAGGGCTGCAACATTAGGAAGGCTGACAACAACTGCACTAAACCAATAGGATGGGGAACTTGGGGATGGGGTAGGTCCCAAAATACAGGGAAAGAGAACAGGCATTTCTTCAGACCAGAGATTTTAGATACCGCTATTTTGCGCCACTTCAGTATGCCAGCCATCTTTTTGACATCCTTTTCTCTGTCCTGGTGTTTCTTCCTGCAGAATGATATATTTAAAAATTGTTTCAAGCCAGGCAGTGGTGGTGCATGCCTTTAATCCCACCACTTGGGCGTCAGAGGCAGGAGGATCTCTGTGAGTTCAGCCTGGTCTATAAAGTGAGTTCCAGAACAGCCAAGGCTACACAGAGAAACCCTGTGTTGAAAACACACAAAAAAATAATTGTTTCTATTTCACTAGGTGCTTGAATTCATATTTTCATGTTCACAACAACACGGTATCCTTTGACATTATTATAGGTTGACTGAGAACAGAGGGATTTCACACTGAGGCTGCCAAACCATATGTTCTTACTATAAGGTGTGTTAGAAACTAAGCCAGTAGGATGGGACTCCCCAAAACCAAGATGCACTGGCTTCACAGAGTGTCTACTATCACTTTACCAATAATTTAAATGGCAGAGACGTTGTTACAAACACTGTTGTCATCACCAGGGCAACTAAAATAAGGAACACCAGCCAGCCTGGCCCAAGAGGTCAAAGAGCAGAAGTATTATTAAGTGAAAAGTTTCTACACCCCAATAAGCCTCCCCGACAATACAGCAATCCAAATCAGACCAAATCAAACTGAATTAAGAAAAGCTCATGTTCAATGGATACAGTGCTCCCGGGTGGCCTTCCAGCCCTGCAGAGAGGAAATGGGAAAGGGAGACCGGAAAAACCACCAGTCTTTCTGGGGAGGCAGTTTAAATACCCTGTAAGAATGGTCTTGAGTGTCTCTGGGGGAGGGGCCATCATTTGGCAGGCTTTTTGAGGTGCAGCTGGGTTTGGAGGGAGATGAGGGGTAGGGCTTGGGTGGAACCTCCACCATAACAGTAAGTAATGTTCTGATATTTTGGCAAAGAACATGGCTGCTTTTTGCCCTTCTCCTAAGAACTTGCCTAAGGATAAATTTAAGAGTAACTATTTGTTAGAGGCAATTTCATGAAATCTAATATTGGACTCAGTCATGTGGTTACTATTAGTAGCTTGTATGCAGGCCTACAGTGAAAAAAATAAGTATGGTGGAAAGAAATAGAAAAAGCAGTTTGAAAAGAAAAGGGAGCATGAAGAAACCATGTTGCCACTGAAGCTGGTGCTGAAAGAGATTAGCAGCTGTGATGGTTGGTTTTCCTGTCACTTTGAGACAAGCTAGAGTCACCTGATGTAGGGCACACAAACCAGTCAAAGGTGGCTCTGAGGGGAAGTCAGATGGGTGAGTCCTGAGTTGTTTATAAAAAAAGATGATTGGTTGCCTAGATTGAACCAGAGGAGGTCACTGCATGAACAGCTCCTGTTCACTAGGTAAAGCATAGGGCACCTGGGCGTGTGATAGGCTGACCTTTAAAACCATTGGCTGACTGTTTTCCCCCTCTGTTCTTCAGATAGCTGCTTACACAAAACACGAGAGATACTAACCACAGTAAGGCACTCCCATCCTGCCATATTCCTATATAAGTCCTACTGTTCCTTCAATAAACTGAGACCTTGACTACAGAATCTTGCTTGGTCTCCTTTCTTTCTCCCGCCCATGATTCAGGCAGTACCTCTTCAGACCCTGGAATAACTGGACCTGCGGGTCAGCGACTGAGCCCTGAGTATAATGGGACTGCCTCTTTATACAGCTGTGGCTGTCTCCCATGTAGACATTTTAAATTACCAGTCAAGTAATTTAACTAACTCGGGGCTAGGAGGAGGGGTGTCCATAGGGAATGTATCAAAGTTGAATATACCTTGGCCAGACCACAGTACTGTTTCTTTATTCCCGTCCCTTTCCTCCCCACTCCCCTAGGCCTCTGCTATATGGCTTTACTGAAGGAAGTATGTCATTGGGGTAATATCTGGGTGTATATAGTCTCACCGCACATGTAGTTTGCTCTCTGCTTCATGTTTGTGGTTGAGATGTGAGCGCTCAGCTTTCTGCTCCTGCCTCCATGCCTGCTGCTTTGATCAGGCCATAGTGGGCACTATCTCCCTAGAACTATAAGCCCAAATAAACGCTTTCTGTAAATTGTCCTGATCAAGGTATATTGTCACAGCAATAGAAACATAAGTAATAATATGTCAAAATGGAAATATTTTTAGTAATGAAGGATTTATGTATGAATATTGAGATTCCTGGATGTTTCCAAAGTGGAGAAGAAAACTAGAAAACCTATGCAGTTATGAGGCTCTGAGTAGGCCTTTTTAATAATTATTTTTATTTCATATGCACTCATGTTTTGCCTGCATGTATATCTGTATGAGGGTGTCAGATCCCCTGAAACTGGAGTTACAGGCAGTTGTGAACTGCCATGTGGGTGCTGGGAATTGAACCCGGGTCCTCTGGAAGAGCAGCCAGTGCTCTTAACTGATGAGCTATCTCTTCAGCCCCTGAGTAGGTTTTAAGGAAGGTAAAAGATGAGACTTAGAAATGATGTATGTGAGCCGGGAGTTGGTGGTGCATGCCTTTAATCCCAGTACTCGGGAGGCAGAGGCAGGCAGATCTCTGTGAGTTCGAGGCCAGCCTTGTGGCTGCTCTTGACCACTAAGTCCAAGTATTGGGCGAAAGCCTGGAGGTTTGGATGAACCACAAGACTCATGGTCCTTTTCTGAGGGAATGTCTCTCACCTTTATTGTGGAGCAGCCTTATATACAAACTTAAAAAACCCCAGGTCAAAGGGTTCACAACAGGATATTGATCCTAGTGGGGTGAGGTCAGGAAAACAGGAGGTATCTGTGGTTATGCTGGAAAACAACTCTTAGAGACCCCATGGGGGCTGGGTGCCAACACAGCCTGGTCTCCAGAGCGAGTGCCAGGATAGGCTCCAGAGCTACACAGAGAAACCCTGTCTGGAAAAAACAAAAAAAAGAAAAAAGAAAGAAAGAAGGAAGGAAGGAAGGAAGGAAGGAAGGAAGGAAAATGAAAAAAAGAAATTATATAAATGATATTAAAATTTCTAAGATCAAAGTTCAATACATTGATGTTCAATTTCTGCTTAAACCAATTGTGTCATTCACCACCTCTTCCTAACAGCTGCAAGGACTGGCTTAAAGAGCAAAAGTACTTGTCTAATCAAACTTTCTTTAAAGGTGTTTGGTTTTTAGCCAAGCCTTATGTTCATACTACAGAATAGTAAAAGTACCAGACTGGCTGGGCAGTGGTGGTACACACTTTTGATCCCTGTTGCTGAGGTTCTCTCCTGACATCCTGGTCCTGCCACCCTTCTTGGCCCCAAATAAACACACAGACACCATATTAATTATAAAATTGTTAGCCAATGACTAAGGCTTCTTATTGGCTAGCTCTGTCTTAATTATTAACCCATATCTGTTAATCTAGCATTGCCAAGAGACTGTGGCTTACCTGTAATCTGGCATGTTACTCCTTCAGCAGCATGGCATCTCTACCCACCTTCCCCAGAATTCTCCTCATCTCCTACTCCTGCCTGTCTTCCTGCCTTATTGGCCAACAGTGTTTTATTCATCAACCAATAAGAGAAACATGTATACAGAAGGACATCCTCCATCAGATCCCAGCACTCAGGAAGCAGAGGCAGAGGCAGAGGCAGAGGGATGTGAGTTCAAGGCTAGCCTGGTCTCCAGAGTGAGTTCTGGGACACTGAAGGCTACACAGAGAAATCCTGTCTCAAAGCCGGGCATTGGTGGCGCATGCCTTTAATCCCAGCACTCAGGAGGCAGAGGCAGGCAGATCTTGTGAGTTCGAGGCCAGCCTCGTCTCTAGAGCGAGTGCCAGGATAAGCTCCAAAGCTACACAGGGAAACCCTGTCTCGAAAAACCAAAAAAAAAAAAAAAAGAAAGAAAAGAAAAGAAAGAAAGAAAAAGAAGAAAGAGAGAAAGAAAGAAAGAAAGAAAGAAAGAAAGAAAGAAAGAGAAACCCTGTCTTGAAAACAACAGCAACAACCAGGCTGTTGCAAATAGTCTTCTGGGTGTTCAGTCACCATATGTGGAGGCCTAGACTGACAGGTCAGAGGACAAAAAAAGACTGATAAGTTCCAGGGGACTGTGGGGCAGCTTTCAAAATGCCCTGTACTACAGGTGGCACTGGTTCTCTTGTTCAGGGAGTCCATGGAGACCCTCATTTGGTGAATTCTAACAAGTTCCCAATCTACAAAAAAGAGGATCAGTGCAAGGGGAGAGGTGTCCTCAATGCTTCCAGGCAAAGCCATGGTCAAGCAAGGCCTTTGGCTTATCCTCACATATATGAAACAACTGGTTAAAGTAGGCTAGAGGAGCTAGGGGTTCACCTCAGGCCCAGGTAACCCCTGAGGACCAGATCCTCAACCGGGGGTGATAATTTTGGCCGCCTGTGTGGTATTAGCCACACAGCAGGAAAGTATAAACAAAGACTAAAATTACTAATATTTCCTCAACAGTCCAATGGGCTCACACTCCCCCAGACATTAGGCTTTACTCCATATGGGATGTTGTTTAGACAGCTAATACTCACAATGGTCTTCTTCTTGATGAGAAAATGCAGCCAACAGAGACAAGCCCACTAAAACACAAATGATGGCTAATATCTTTTCTCTATCCAGAAGCCATGTGGAAGGGACCTCACACTGATTCTCGCCACTCCAATGGCTCTCAGAAGGTCTGAAAGCACTGGTTCATCACTCTGGGGACCAGCTTTCAAGGCCAAAGCCTTGAGGAGCCCAACAGAAGAACAGGGCTGTGAGTGTGCCAAGAGATCCTAATGAAGTTTGATTTGGGAATTTTAAAAGTGCTCTCTGTTCTGCTCCTGGCTCCCTGCATAATACCTATAATGCTAACAACTTGCCTTCCCTTCTCCCTCCCATCTCTTTCCCTACTCTTGGCTGTTACACAAATGAAGGTCTTTTTGTTAAGCCCATTGTAGGGGAACCCTGACTGCCACACATGAGGCCCCCAGTCAGCTAGAAGAAGACAGATAAGTCATTGTCCCAGTTCCATAGTGGCAGTTAGGGGTACCTCTTCAGAGAAGGGATGGGATGATGAAAGCAGGAGGTTAAGATCAGGCAGGTTAGGGTAAAAATACCCTAACAGAGAAGTAACTGGTTTCTCTCCTGGCTAAATGCCAGAAATTCCTAGGGACTCTTGACAGCCTCATGCTTGCCAGAGAACAGAGATGCCAAAAGTATTTGGGGCTCTTATCTGTGACCTGACTCCTAAACATCTTTAGGATGGCCTCTTTAAAGAGCAGAATGTTAGAGCAACAGTGAAGGCCTGTTAGGAGAAAGCTCCCACTGGCCAAGAGAACAGAGTCCCTGGCTTGGGTACAGACCTACCGGTCCCTGGCCAATCACCTGGTCAAGGGTGCACCCCAGAAAGACAGACTCACCTTCAGCCATGGTAAAGGGACACATGGGCTAATTGGTTCCTCCTCCTGGAGATTCCAGTGCTTCATCAAGATCAAACAATACAGTCACTTACTGTATCAGAGCTTTACTGTGACTCAAGTCTTTAAAGAGTTTGCTGGGAATTTTATGAAAATGTATAATAAAGATGGGGAAATTGTAGGAAATGTTTTCTAGTAAAGATAGGTGGCCCACCAAGGGCCAATATTCCATAACTCTACTTCTTTCCCTTTAATCTCCCCTTGTATAACCTTTATGGAAATGTTTTAATCCCCCACACACAACTAATAAAACTTTTGTTTTGGGTCTTTTGTTATGGTGGTGGTTTTGGGGGTTTGGGTTTCTTTGGTATTTTGGGGAGGGTTTTGTTTTGGGTTTTGTTGTTGTTGTTATTGTTGTTTTGGTTTTTCGAGATAGGGTTTCTTTGTGTGACAGTCCTGGCTGTCCTGGAACTAGCTCTGTAGACCAGGCTAACCTTGAACTCATTGAAATGCACCTGCCTCTGCCCCCCAAGTGCTAGGATTAAAGGTGTGCACCACCATGCCTGGATTTCACTGACTGTAAGATCAGACCCCAGCCAACAGGGAAAGGACAATCATCATTTGTGTTTGAATAAAAACCCAACTGAACCTTCTGAGCTGATATGCTGCTTGCTAGCCCTGTTTGGGTTCTGGCACATACACTCTTTTTACAAACAGAAATTGCCTTGCCAAGTTACTTTTACTTTGTTAGTGTGTACCTGTGTGTGGCAACCAAGATGATTCTTTGTTTCTAACACCAACATAGGTGAATCAACTGTAGCTCCATTTCTCTGGCTCTTCCATCCTGTCTCATTAGTCTCAGGTGGGCTCCGCTCCACAACTGTGGCTGCCCTTGGCAGTCATTCCATGGTCCTGGCATCCCCAGCATGCTGGGGACTCTACTGCAACTGAGGCTGTACCTTCACCAATGGCCTCTCTTCAGGGACTCCAACCCTACCCTTCAGTGCCAAGTCCTAGCTACTCTCCATGGCCCCTTCAACCCTCAGCTTCTATACTGCTCATAAGAGCACCATGTGGGAGATTTGTACTGAAGAGCTCTGCATTCCTAAAGCTAGCCATCAATGGCCATTCCCTTATTTGGCTACTTCCTTCTGCCTCATTCCTGAGGCTGATCACCAAGGTCCAGCAATCAAAATTCATTATCTGGCTGGGCGTTGGTGGCACATGCCTTTAATCCCAGCCCTCAAGAGACAGAGGCAGGTGGATCTCTGTGAGTTTGACACCAGCCTAGTCTACAAGAGCTAGTTCCAGGACAGCCTCCAAAGCCACAGAGAAACCCTGTCTCAAAAAAAAAAAAAAAATCATTATCTGGCTAGCATGTCCAATCAGGACTCACCAACTCATCCTAACACAGCCCTCCTCCTTTTTCTCCTTAGAAAACCACTCCAGGGAGCCAGGTGGTGGTGGTACACGCCTTTAATACCAGCACTTGGGAGGCAGAGGCAGGTGGATTTCTGTGAGTTTGAGGCTAGACTGGTCTACAAACTGAGTTCTGGGATAGCCAGGGCTACACAGAGAAACACACACACACACACACACACACACACACACACACACACACACACACAAATAAAAATAAACACTCCTGGGAGTTTCCCTTGCACCAGGTTTCTATCTGACCCAAAAATGCACCCCCACAAGATGTCTCTTTCATTACTCTCCCCCTCCACCCACACTCCCGCCAATCTCCGAGGATGACTCAAGCTAAGACTCCTAGCATCTAAGGACAGGGCTTGTCCCTAGATGGCCTGAACTGGCCATCTCCTGTAATCAGATTGGTAACTATGCCAATTGTCATCAGAGAGCCTGCATCCAGTGACTGATGGAAACAGATGCAGAGACTGAAGGAAACAGATGCAGAGGTCCATATCCAGGCACTGGGCAGAGCTCCAGGAATCCTGTTGAAGAGAGGGAAGAAGGATTGTAAGAGCCAGGCAAGGTCAAGATCATTACAAAGGAACACACAGAAACAACTCACCTGGGCTCATAGGAGCTCACAGAGTCTGGACCTATAGCTAGGAAGCCTGAATGGGACCCACCTGGGCCCTCTACATATGTGTGACAATTATGTAGTTTGATCTACTTGTGGGACTCCTAGTGGTGGGAACAGGGCTTGTCCCTAATGCTTTGCCGGGCTTTCAGAAACCTATTCCTCATACTAGGTTACCTCGCCAGCCTTAATACAAGGGGAGGAGCTTAGTCCTGCCTCAACTTGATACGCTATGTTGTGTTGATACCCATGAGAGGCCTGCCCCTTTCTAAAGAGAAACCGAGGAGGAGTGGATTGGGGAAGTGAAGGAGGCGGGGTGGGAGAAGAGAAGGGAGGGAAAAGTGTGGTCAGGATATAAAATTAATGAATAAATTTAATTAATAACTTAAGAAAACACTCCTGTGGATACCTGCTACAGTCTTTGCCCAATCCAAAAGCAGACCCCTGCTTTCGCCATCCCAGGGTAAATAAATCTCCTCTGTGCTGAGAATTGGCGTCTGTGTGTGTTGTGCTGACTCTGAGGCCCCTTCACATACCCATTATCAAGTTCAGCTGGCAGCTTGAGATGCAACCTTGGCCCCTTCGGTACCATGGCTTCTGTGTTCTGACCCTGAGGAAACTCATCCTGGATCCTACGTCAGTGACGCTGGCCTCTTCTTAGTCACAGCTGATTTTTTAGCCCCAGCTGATGAGCATTGATTGTCCCAGGAAAACAAAAGTTTCACTTCAGTGCTGGCCTCTTGCTAACCACAGGTGATTCTTTAGCCCCAGATGACTAGCAGTCAGAAATTCTTAATATAAAATATTTCGAGAACAGCCCTGAGAGTCTCTGGAAGACTTTCGATACACAAGCCAGGCTTTCATCATTTGTGGTTATCTCAGCATTTTTATCTTGCAAGCTTCCACAGAATAGTCCATTAAATTTCCAACACTAATGGCTTTTTCTTTTTTGTTTTTCTTTTTGGTTTTTTGAGACAGGGTTTCTCTGTGGCTTTAGAGGCTGTCCTGGAACTAGCGCTTGTAGACCAGGCTGGCCTCGAACTCACAGAGATCCACCTGCCTCTGCCTCCCAAGTGCTGGGATTAAAGGCGTGTGCCACCACTGCCCAGCACTAATAGCTTTTTCAACCCAAATTTCCAAACACTTCCACAGTCATCCCAAAATAACACAGTCAGGTCTGTCAGTCACAGCAATTGCTCACCCTCTGCTATCAGTTTCTGTCTGAGTTGGGTTTCTATGGCTTTGATAAACACCATGAGCAAAAGCTACTTGTGGAGTAAAGGGTTAGAGGTGACAGGCCATCATGAAGAGAAGTCAGGGTAGGAGCTAGAAGCAGGAATCTGGAGACAGGAACTGAAACAGAAGCCATGAAGGAGTACTATACTGGCTTGCTCCTTATAGCTTTCTTTCGCATATAACCCAGGGGTGAAACTACTCACAGGGGCCTGAGCCATCCCACATCAAACATTAATCATGAAAATACCCCATGGTAGACTTCCCTACAGGCCAATCTGATGGAGGCATTTCCTTAACTGAGTTTCTTCTTCCCAGATGACACTGGCTTGTGTGAAGCTGACACGAGCTAACCAGCACAATGTCTTTTGCTCTGTGGCTCTGTAGATCGAACCTGGAGTCCTCTTCCACCCACTGAGCCAATTCCTATGTTTGCCATAAATTATTGAGCCCCTTCAGCAAACTCCCCCCAGCTTGCCACATCCATACAGCTGCTGTTCCAATTCGGATAAACGCATATTATGCCTTACTTGTTAAAGTAAATTACAGTGGTGGTTTACATCCATGGTGGGGGGGGGGCTCATTTGTGGGAAATTATGGTGTTTAAACATAAGACACCCTAGTGTATACATTAAAAAAAAAATAAAACCTAGCCTCTGTGACGGGCTGGGATTGTAGCTTAGTTGGTAGAACACTTGTTTGGACCAGTCCCTGGGTTTGAAGCACAGCATGCATGCGCACCGAGACACACACTGTGTCTAAAGTACAGGACTGTCCCAAATATTTCTATCAGCTCTTCAGCTGTGGTTGTTTTTTTTAACAAAAGGCTTTTGTATTTTTTGGGTTTTGATCCATCTTTAATTCTCTCCAGCATCTGCCACTCCAGGCTTCCGTAGTTACCTACCTGGGAAAAGCAGAAACTTGAAGCAGTTGGATAGCCCCCACACCACCCCATCAGGGTCTTCCTGCCTTGCCCCCCTGGATGCAGGGATGCCACCCTCCTGTTCTAGCTTTGTTCTAAATGCCAAGAATAATACAGTAATGAATAGGACCATTCTAAAGCTCAGGACAGATCGAGGGACTTGGCAGTTACACCAGCCACGCCCTGTTCTACAATCAGGTGGCATCCCTAACTTTAAAGCTGGGTGTGATGGTGAGGCAGGAGATTTCTTCTTAAATTAAAGACAAACTCTGTGGAACATGAACCATGGAGGGTACATTAAACAAAGTTTATTCCAGGTGGGAGAGCGAGAGGGAGAGATATGGTAGAACAGAGCAGGGCAGAGAGAGAGGGAAGGAGAGAGAGAGAGAGAGAGAGAGAGAGAGAGAGAGAGAGAGAGAGAGAGATCAGCCCACCAGAAAGACAGAGAGTAAGAGAAGAGTGTAAGAGTAGAGAGAGTAAGTGGGCAGGGGTCTGTCTTTTAAAGGGGTCCTCTACACCTGAGTGCAGACTTAGTTCCCATGGAACCCTGGGCTGATCAGGTACTGCCTAAGTGGATTCTTCCAGGTAACAGGGGCAGGCCAGCATAATGCCTGAACCTTTCATGACATGGAGAAGACACCATGCAAGGTTTTCGAAATTAGCATCCAAGAGCTTGTGGAGATATCTCAGTCAATGAACCACTTGCCTTGTTAGCATGAGGGCTTGAATTTGATCCTTGAACACACATAAAGGGCCATGTGTGGTAACACTTGTTTGTAACTCCAACACTGAGAAGGAAGTGACAGGAGGAGCCCTGAGACTAGCCTAGTCTAATTGAAATTGGAGAAATTAATAAAAGTCTAAAAACTTATAGGAAAGGCAGCTCAATCGATAAGGCTAAACAAAGAACTGGGTAGAAGCCTGAGACCAGATAACACACCCCAGCTGTGTTAACACTTCTCTGTCCTGAAGAAGATCAGATAGCCATTAACTTGTGGTTATAAAAATCCCTGGTCCAGGAGATAATTAACAAACTTATTTCCCCTACAATATCCTGCTTAATTGCATCCTGCCTAAACATAGTTATTGTTAGCTGAGTGGTGGTGGCACACGTCTTTAATCCCAGCACTTGGGAGGCAGAGGCAAGCAGATATCTGTGACTTCAAGGCCAGCCTGGTCTACAGAGTGAGTTCAAGGGCAGCCAAAGTTACACAGAGAAACTCTGTCTCATAAAAGGAAAAAATAAAAGCAAAAGAAATAAAGTTATAAAAGTAAATAAATAAATAAGCCATGTAGAGATGGAAAATACACATAGAGTCTGGATACTCTATGTTATTGTGTTGTTTTTGAATTGTTTAATTGCTGGGGAAGGAGCAACAACTGCTAGAAGACATTTGATTATAAGTGCTGCTAAATTAATCCAACTTATATATTTTGAAAATGCTTTGACTTCTAAATTTAAATATAAGGACAGGTTACTTGGGAAAAGAGTTTTTGCTTATGTTTCCACAGAGAATGTAAAGCTATGGATTCCTTCCAGACTAATATGGTTTGATGAAGCAAGACCCCCTGAAACAGTTTCCCAGGTGATCCAACATCTAAACAGCTGAGATGATACAGCCTTGCAGACTACAAAAAGAAGGACCTGGCCAGGTTTCTGTGTTTTATCATGATCCCCAAGGTATGGACATGACTCCCAACCAGCAGGAAGCAGTTTGGAAAAATTCCTAAATACTGTTTATAAATGTTTGTTTTCATTTAAATGGGGTTGGTTATAAATGGTAATGATCACAGTCAATCTCTTTTTAGAGGAAAAAAAGGGGAATAGGATATAGAAATGAATACTTTCCATTGGTATGGATTTTCACTTATTGATACAAGTTTAAGGTCAATTTTGTAATATGTATATTTCTCCTCTTGTTTGGTATTGTGTTTATACAGATCTTTTAAAATGTAATGCATAATTAAATACAGATTGTATATAGTCAGGTATAATAGTCAAAACTTACAGTTAGATTAGTTAGGTTTTCTAGTGAAGGGACCAGCCCCCCATTTCGGCAGCCATGACAGTAACACATGCTCCCTATGACCTTGCCTTGGTCACTAAAAGGTTAGGTGCCTGCCTCGTGGCAAGGAACCAATCAGAAGTTAGCTGGTGGTGCTATGCTTTATGGCTCTGGGTGTGCTTTACGGACAAGTACACAGAATGACGCACAGAGCATAGCAACCACCCTGGGAGGGCCTATTGGCCATAACAACCAGTTGGCCAATCAACACAGGGCAAGCCCTCCAAGCCTGGAGGCACACCAATCCTGAGCCTGTGCCTACCCCTGGACACTTCCCTTACGATGCCCTACAAGATCGCTCGGCAGCCGGTTAAGGTGTCTTTGCTAGCCATCTGCAGGTGGGTGGAAGACCCGAGCTAACATGGGGTTAGCTCATTATAAAACAATAAAGCCTCATGCAGTTTGCATCAAGCTCTCGAATCTGCTTGGGGTGACTGCGGTCGTGGCCTGGGACCCCGGGATACCTGAGTTTTTCCGGGGGTCTAACACTAGATATACAAAGATGTATTTGAGATGGATATATATTCTTCAAACCTTTCAAAGACCTACAGAATATATAACATTTAAATGGTTTAGGGTTTTTCATGACAGTGAGACACAACTTCTCCTGGCACACCAATTATGTCAGAAAGGAGGATGGGCATCGATGAAACTCAATATGGAGTTTGCCTTCAATGTGGCAAGATTAGCCATTTGGGTAAGAAACTGCTCTTGCCTGGACTGTTTGATAAACTGAACATTCAGGACCCACAGGAAAGTGACTGCTGAACTTGCAAAACAAGACAGTCCTGAAGGGTTCCTGCTTCACTGAGAAGTCTGCCAGACACACTGTGGCCTATAGGCTGGAGATGGATGCCCCAATGTTACAGATGAATTTTGGGTGACTGTCCAGGCAGCAAGATGTCTCCATTAATTCTAGAGTTTATATATTATCCTTTTGTGGTCTTTGATGGAGTTGAAGACAGATAGTTATGGTTATAGTTTTCTTCAGTTACTATAAAAGATAAGCTACATATAAGACTTCAGACTCACAAAGATAGGATAGATGATAGAATATTTTCTTTAAATCTTGCTAAATGTTAATGAACTAAATATGGTAACTATAGTTCTTACTTGATAACTGTTTTGTTATGTATTTTACTATGTTAATGTTAAAACCCTTCTTTTTATTTAGACAGAAAAGAGATGATGGGGGAAGTCCTGTATGTTTATTTTATTGGTTGTTGAATAAAGCACTGTTGGCCAATAGGTGGGACTAGGAGTCGAGGAGGGTTCTGGGAAATGTAGTAAAGAGAAGTCTTGTGATCCAGGCAGGAAGTGACATAGCAGGCAGATTCAGAATACAAGCAGGTACAAGCAGGAACTCACTCTCTTCCTCCTCCTCTCTTCTCTGTAGTCTCCATGTGATCACCAGCAAGAGAGGGTGCATACAGCCAGTGTCCTCAATAAGATAAGTTCTTATAAAATATATAGATTAGTAGTTATGGTTGATAATTAAGACTGAGCTAGCAGATAAGAAATTCTAGTCATTGGCCAGCAGCATTGTACCTAATATAAGTCTCTGTGTGTTATTTTGGACGCCCACATGATGGCGGGGCTCAGGCAGCTTGGCAGAAAGATTTATCGTTACATGTAACCATGGAAGCATTGTAATCTCAAGACTTTCAGTCTTTTGAACTTTCCCTTTAAAAACCCCCTTCAGCTGTAAGCCATATTCTGCTTGCTCCCAAGCGGGCAGAATCCATGGTGTAGCATGACAATAAAGAAACCTTTGTTCTTGTATTTGGTGAGTCATCTCCTTGGTGGCAGACTTTTTTGGAGTCCCTCGAACTGGGCATAACATAATCAAGTTCATAGGCCAATAAGACACCCTGGAGTGTTTCTGAAGATGAAACTCGAATGTGTTGGTAAAGATGATGATTAGGACTGGCTGGAATCTAGCAAGGGCTTAGCAGCACTCCAAAGTCAGCCCTATTGTGGGAGTGGAGGAAGACCTGGGTGAGTCTGCTGACAACATACATTTGCATGGCCATATGCTTCAGACCTATGGAGAAGTGGTAAAGGCCTCTGCCAGGTGAAGCTCAGAGCTCCTTCTACCCTTCTCTCTCTTTAAAGCCAGTGTGTTGCTTTGAATAAGTATGGCCCCCATAGGCTAATACATTTGGATGTTTAATTCCCAGTTGGTGGGCTATTTAGGAAGGATTAGGAGCTGTGGCCATGTTGGAGGAGGTATGTCACTGGGGATGGGCTTTGCCAGGCCTAATTCATCCTCTCTCTCTCTCTCTCTCTCTCTCTCTCTCTCTCTCACTCTCCCTTCCTCCCTCTCTCTTCCTCTCTCTTTGGGCATACAACTTGCAGATCAGATGTGAAATACCAGATTCTGCTCCAGTGCCATGCTCCCTGCCATGATGACCACAGTCTGACCCTCTGAAACTGTAAACAAGCCCCCAATTAAATGCTTCTTTTACAAGTTGCCTTGGTCATGGTGTCTCTTCACAGCAATAGAACAGTGACTAAGACGTCCAGCGTCTGCTTAATTCACTGGGAACACGCTTGCTTTGTATTCATTTTTATTTTTTATGTTTTGTTATTTGAGGGGCTGAGGCAGTGTGGAGTCTGGCCGCACTTCCTGTTCTCTCTGTGCTTCCTGTGTAGATGAAATATGGTCCCTTAGCCTCAAGCTCCTGCCACCATGCCTTCCTGTCCTGATAGACTGTCCCCTCTGGAACTGTGCATTAGCACAAGTCATTTCTCCTCTAAGTGGTTTTTGTGGGGGTATTCTACTACACCAATAGAAAACCTGCCCTAAAGGTGAGCAGTGCTGCCCCGGCCCCGCCCCCAAATCTGGTAGAAGTGGGAAGGGAGAAAGCTACCTAGGGCGTGTGAGCTCCATGACCTTTAGGCATCAGGCTACAGCTTCTTCGGACTGTCGTGTGTGTGTGTGTGTGTGTGTGTGTGTGTGTGTGTGTGTGTGTGTGTATGAGTGCATACATGTAGAGACCAGAGGTCAAGCTTGGGTTATGTTCCTTGGGAACTACCCACCTTACTTTTGAAACTAAGAGCTCATCACATAGACATACACTAGAAAACTTGGGCCTTACCCTGCAAGCAAGTACTTTGCTGACTGAGCCAAATCCCTAGCCTTTCTTCAACCTTTCAATGAAGACTCCCAGTCAGCATTCTGCAGGGAGCATTGGATCCCCTGGAATTGGAGCTACAGACAATTGTGAGCCATAATATGGGTACTGGGAATCAAACCCAAGTCCTCTGGAAAAGCAGCCAGTGACAAGCTTTGTATTTGTGTGTGTGTGTGTGTGTGTGTGTGTGTGTGTCTGTGTGTGTGTGTGTCTGTGTGTGTGTGTATGCTTGTATGTGTTATATATACATGTAAGAGAATACATACCATATTTGTCTTTTTGGATCTGGGTCACTTCACTCAGGATGTTTTTTTTGTTGTTTGTTTTGTTTTGTTTTGTTATAGTTCCATTCATTTATCTGTGAATTTCATGGGTTGTTTTTTTTTTTATTAACTGCTGAGTGTAGTGAGATACCACCCCACCCACACTTGCAGCACTGACCACGCCCATTTGGGTGTGGTCACAGGTGAGGCCATACTGGAGGAGATGACTAGATATGGGGTCCCGGACCCCAGAGCTCTCTCGCTTCTGGTGGGGTCACAGAGAACAGCTTGGGTGGATCCTTGAGCTGGAACCTGAAGCCATCACCCACCTCTTGTGTAAGTGCATTTTCCCCAAATAAATTTCACTTAACCGGCACTGAGTCTAGTGAATCTTTTTTTTTTTTTTTTTTTGGTTTTTTTGAGACAGGGTTTCTCGTGTAGCTTTGGAGCCTATCCTAGCACTCGCTCTGGAGACCAGGCTGACCTCAAACTCACAGACATCCACCTGCCTCTGCCTCCTGAGTGCTGGGATTAAAGGCTAAGTCTAGTGAATCTTGATTCCCACGCAATAGCTGAGTAATATTCCATTGCACTTACTGCTCTTGCAGAGGACCTAGATTCAATTTCCAGAACCCACATTGGGCAGCTCACGACTGACTATAACTCCATTTCCAAGGGATCTGACACCTTCTCTGGCCTCCACGGGCACCTGTACATATGTCTTAGTCACAGTTTCTATTGCTGTGATAAACACCATGACTGGGGGGCTGGAGAGATGGCTCAGTGGTTAAGAGCACTGACTGTTCTTCCAGAGGTCCTGAGTTCAATTCCCAGCAACCACATGGTGGCTCACAACCACCTTGAATGAGATCTGGTGCCCTCTGCTGGCATGCAGGCACAAGATTGTATACATAATAAATAAATAAATAAATAAATAAATAAATAAATAAATAAAATCTTTTTAAAAAAAAAAAAAAAGAAAAGAAAAGAAAACACCATGACTGTCTGAGTTAGGATTACTACAGCTGTGAGGTACACATCTTTAATCCTAGCATTCAGAAGACAGAGGCAGGCGGATCTCTGAGTTCAAAGATGGCCTGGTCTACAGAGTGAGCTCCAAGACAGCCAAGGCTACACAGAGAAACCCTGTCTCAAAAAGCAAAACAAAACAAAACAAAAAAAGGCCTTATTTGGCTTACACTTCTACATCAACTATTCATCATTAAAAAAAGTCAGATGTGGAAGGAAGAGAGGGCAGGAACCTGGAGGCAAGAGCTGAGGCCGAGGACATGGAGGAGTGATGCTTACTGGCTTGCTTCCCGTGGCTTCTCAACCTTCTTTGTTACAGAGCCCAGGACCACCAGCCCAGGGATGGCCCCACCTACAATGGGCTGGGCCCTCCCCCATCAATCACTAATTAAGAAAATGCTGTACAGGGTTGCCTACAACTGATCTTACGGAGGCATTTTTTAAATTGAGGTTCCCTCTCTGATAAATCCAGCTTGTGTCACACTTGATATAAAACTAAGCAGCACAGCATCTCTCCATCACCTTGTCTTTAAAAAAAAAAGAATTTAAATACATTTGTTGTGGGGACAAGCATGTGTGTGAGTGTGGAGGTCAGAGAAAACCTTTTGGAAGTTGGTTCTCTTCTTACATCATTTGGAATCCGGGACTCAAACTTAGATGGTCAGGTTTGCAGCCTGGAGACTGAGTCTCCTCTCCAGCCCCTCTCATCTTCTGTCAGTTACCTCTGCATCACTGTGACAGAAATAACCTGAAGGATGAACTGGCTGACTGGGCTCACTGTTCTAGAGGATTTCAGTCTTCAAAAGGCTGAGTGTGGTGTCACACGTCGTCAGTCCCAGCACTCAGAGGCAGAGGCAGGCAGGTCAATGATGAGTTTGAAGCCAGTCTGGTCTACACGGTATGTTTCATGTCAGGCACAGCTACAAAGTAAATCTCTCTCTCAATAAAATAAAATAAATAAAATAAAAGGCTTCCAAAATTGAAATATCTCAGTGCTGATTGTCCCCAATTACCATAGTTTCTTACAGTTCTCAGGTCCCAGAAAGGGGCTCTTCAGGGCAGACTCTGCCTATTGGCAGGGTGGTACTTGCCTTTAATCCCCGCACGTGGGAGGCAAAGGCAGGTGAATTCCAGGACAGCCAGAGAGAGACCCTTTCTCAAACAACAACAAAAACCATCAATAAAGAAGAAATGCCAAGTCAATAACTCCATCTCATCCTCTTTTAACTAATTTACATACCAAACTGTGGTGTCTTCTCCACAGACGACTAAATCTAAAGGAACCTCCACTTGTGGCATCCTCGCTACAACTAAATTGAGTATTGGGCGAAAGCCTGGAGATTTAATTAAAAACAGAGCCATCCGGCCACTTGTGCTATGTGCATCTGTATCTTTTGCAGGGAGGGAGCAGCCTTATATACAGACTTGTGGCACAGTGGGAAAACCCCAGGTGTAAGAGTTCATATGTTTGATGCCACTGGGGCAAGGCCCCAGGCTGTAATCAAGGACTAGAAAACAGGATGTATCTGTGGTTATCAACTCTTGGAGACCCTGTGGTGCTGGGGCCCAACATCTTTCCCAACACCAAACCTGAGGCTAAAATGGACAATGCTAGTCGAATCTCCCTTTGTTGTATCTCAGCAAATTCCCACTGAGCCACCATCTCAGCCTCAGATGCATTTCTCACTACACATAGCAGCAGCCAAGCAACCCTGGCATGCACTCTCAGACTGCAAAATTTCTTCCAACCCTTTAACTGTTCTCAGTAAATCCCCATATGCACGAGATAGACCCCACTCACCAGGGAGGCACACTGTGCTATACTACTGATGACATGACTGCTTCATGATGTGGTAAGGGGAAGGTTTTTATTGTAGATATTAGAGAGAGGGAAGCAGAGGCATCTGCAAGAGTCCAGAGCAGAGAGAGAAACAAGTACAATGGACATGGCCAGCAGTCTGGATCTGACCATGAGAGAAGCAGGAGCAGAGCAGAAAGAGACAGACAAAGAAACAGAGAAGGAGAGAGAGTGGGAGAACAGAGAGATGGATTGAAGGAGACTGAGACAGAGAGCATAGGTGAAATAGCAGAGTTATAAGGAGAATAAGTAGCTGGGGGTAGCAAAGCCTGCGAGCTAGGAGAGTTCGGGGTAGGGGAGGAGGGGAGAAGAGCTAGGATGCTAGCATGGACGTGTGTAACAGGCTCTTGTGGTACCGGGGGAGCCTGGAGGCCAGCATGTACCTTGGTATGCTACTACACACCACATTCATTTGTTTCTTCTGCCTTTTGGAATTTGGGAAATGGAGTTTCCTTTGGACCTGACAAATATCGTACAGACAAAGACTACCATCTTGGAATTTCTTCCACAGACACTCCAACTCATGATGTCTCAGCCTTAGTCGTGAAAGACCCCCCCCCCCCCCGGGCCGTAGCTTTTCTACTCTGGTCGGCGGGGCGCGCGAATACATCCTTCCCTCCCTAGCACTCTCCCCGACCTTTTGATCTCTGCAGCTGCTGGCCCTCACTCCCCGCCCTGCGCAAGGCCAACCCCCGCCAGATCGCTCCGGATCGCTCCGGATCGCTCCGTCCCAAGGCCAGCCATCTGGACCGGCAGAAGATAAGGCCGTTTCGCCTGGCTATTAAACCTTGAGAAAATGCTGATTTGATGCTTTTCGCTTCTGTACTGTGCCTGTTTTCCCCTATAAAAAGGACCCTCCTTCCGGGGCTCGGGGCTTGGCAAAACAGAAGCTGAGCCCCGGATATCCGTGTTATTAATAAATCCTCTTGCTCTTGCATCCAAAGTTCGTGGTTTCGCTGATTCCTGGGTGTGGGTCTCCTTCTATGAAAGTACCTCTGCGGGGGTCTTTCAGTCGCACATCTCACTACCAATAGCAAGAACCACGCAGCTGCTGATGTAGCATAAAGGCACATTAACACATGACATGCAGAAAAGGTCTCGGTATTGTTATTTCTTTTCCAATGATCCCTGCTTAGGCAGCATAGCCTCAGTTGCATACCTGGCTAACCATAGCCAGAAACACACACTCATTCCTCCCAACTCTGAGTGCCCATTTCACTGCCAACTGCTGTGTCACAGACAGAAGACACAGCACAAACACTCCAGAATGAGAACCCACAAAAGATCAAAGTAAAGACTGCACCAAAGTCTGACCTGTTAAGCTAACGAATTTCTACTAGGGTTACAAACAGAAGAATGGATCAGGGTTTCTTATGATGACTCAAAAGCAGGTCTGAGTGTCTCTTCTCACAGCTGCTTGTCAGTCCCTCCCCCAGCAGCTGGCTCCTTTTATAAAAGCTAAGCGGACTTCAAGAATCTCCCATGCTTCTGACTTTTGATTTTTAACAGGTCTGGCAGAAATGAAGATATTCTAGAGACTCCTATATCTCTCAATCTATCAGATTATGGAGATAATGAACCCCAGAGAAATAGGGATTTTCCCGGGAATCACTCGCTGGGCAAAGGAAAGGGCACCAGCCAGAAGGGAAACTTCTCTTCTGGAAAATAATTTCACACAGTTCTAAGAATTTGTCAGACCACTGAGCCTGAAGCCCAGCCAGTGATGGGTCAGTGGTGGGCGGAGCCACACCTTAACCCGGACTGCTTACATGGTGCTTAACCTTGTCCCTTTGTTTAACTTTGATCTCGCTTCAGGACTTGGGTGGTTCCTCCTGAATCTATCTGTCTCTCTTCCCAAAGTGGAAACATTGAATGAAAGTCCTTTTTCTTCTTTCTTTCTTACTTATTTTACCTGTATGGATATTTTGGCTGCATGTATGTATGTGCCCCACATGCATGCCCAGAAGTCCACGGGGATCCCTCTAACGCTCCATGCCTGACAACTTCACCTTCGCGGCAACCCAGCACTCACCCACACTTTTTTTTTTTTTTTTTTTTTTTGGAGCGTCTCACTGTGTACCCGACTGTCCTTTGATTGTGTAAACCAGACTACCTGCCTCTCCCTCTAGAAAGCTGGGATTAAAGCTGTTGGTTACTACGCTGAGCCATAAATGTAATTTTTTTTAAAACAAAACCCGGTGCTGTGCAGCACACGAGTAATCCCACTACTTAGAGATCACAAATCGAGTCAGAAGTTCAGTGTCATCCTCAGCAAAATAATGAGTTCCTGGCCAAACTGAGCTACCGGAAAAAAAAAAAAAAAAAAAAAAAAAAGTCTCAAAAATCAATTAATCAAAGTTTTAGGATGACGAATCAGCTTCTTTTGAAAACGCAGTCTCCCGGCCTGGGCGGTGGCAAGTTAGCACTTCCGGGAGGGAGGGCGGGGCCACGCAGCGGTCTCAGCTTGAGCTCCCCTCGGGGTGGGCGGGGCTGTCCCAGCTCTTCCGGAATTCGTAGACCTATAATAATCTTAGCCAATCAAGATGACGAAAAGTGACTCGCCCCGCCTCGCGCAGGCGCTTTTGCTCCGCGGAGATGGGCACTCCGAGAGTTCGCGGCGCCGGGTTTGCTTCCGGGCTGGTAGCGGCGTGACGTCAGGAGGAGGGCAGGTAGGTACGGGGTGCGGACCGGTCCGCAGCGGCGACGGGGGTGGCAGGACCTCAATCCCACCCCTGCGGCCTGGCGCGGGAGACGCGAGACCTGCGCCCCCCCCCCCGGGTTCCCAGGGCCCCGCAGCGGTTTCACGTCAAAGGCTCCCCTAGCCGTCTTCATGAGGAAGATGAGCCCTCCAAGCCCAAGTGTGGAACACGGTGCTTAGGAACTGTAGCTTGAGGGCCGGCGAGGTGGCCGAGCTGGCAGTGGCGCTTGCAGCCAAGCCTGACGACGTGGGTTCGACCCCCGAGCATAGTGTAAAGAGTCGATTCTTGTAGGACGTTCTCTGCCCTACACACACTTCGTGACACGCTTCCCAAACACACACACACACACACACGCGTAATTTTTAAGGGGCTGGAGAGGCTCCTTAACGGAGATCCACCTGCCTCTGCCTCCCGAGTGCTGGGATTAAAGGCGTGAGCCACCAATGCCCAGCCTGTGAGTTCGAGGCCAAACTGGTCTCCAGAGCGAGTGTCAGGACAGGCTCAAAGCTACACAGAGAAACGCTGCCTCGAACCCCCCCCCAAAAAAAAAAAGAAAAGAAAAAAGAGCCGTACAAGCTGTTAACCGTTAATTGCAGAGTTCGTTTCCCAGAGCTCACTCCTGCCTGTAGCTCCATAGAATCCAACCCTCTGGCCTCTTGAGCACTTGCACTCACTGGTGCATAAACTCACACCCATACACATAATTATTTTTAAAATTGTTAGTAGGTAGAAGAACTGAAATCGCCATTGTTCTTTGTCCCATGATCTTTCTTCTTAATGCTTAACACCTCTACGACTCCCAACCGCAGCCAGCCAGGAGTCAGGCAGCTAGGAACAGCAGAGGAGACTGAAGTGCTCAGGCTGTCATTTGCTCAGGCAGGTGAGGTCAGGAATGACCTCATCCCTGTGCATCCACCTGAGCAGCCTGTGTAACCTGGCTGTGGTACTCCCTATGGTGATTAACCATCTTAAAGCTTTCGAAGCTGAGACTAGAGGATCTGGAGTGCAGGGCCAGCCTGGACTACATAGAGGGGCGTGTCTCCAAAACAAACCTATGTTAAACATTCTAAAACAGACCCCAGGCCCACACCGATTCACAAGCTGGATGTCTATACTACAAGCAGCCCCCATACACTTAAAGCAAGCCCCAAAGTCATCCCTTCTGTTGGTACCCCCCATTTTCATTTTTTGTTTTGTTTTTGCATTTTGAGATAGGGTCTCACTGTGTAGTTCTGGCTGACCTGGACTTGCTGTGTAGAGCAGATTGGCCTGGAATTCAGTCTAACCTGGGTTCTGCCCCCTGAGTGCAAGACCAATCACACCCTACACCTTATTCCCTCCTGACAGGTGAAGAAGTGGGAGCTCCAGGAAAGTCAGAGACCAAAGCAGCTGTAACCCCAAACCTGGGTGGGCACTTAAGTACTTGGTCATCAAAAGTATTTGGGTGAGAGGGCAGTGAGATGGCTCAGTAGGTGAGGACACCTGCCACCAAGCCTGACAAACTGTTCCATCTCTGGACCCACATGTTGGAAGTAGGGAACTGACTCCTCCAAGTTGTCCTCTGACCTACGTACACTGTGACACATTCTTACCTGTACACATACACACACACACACACACACACACACACACACACACACACACACACACAGTTTTATGTTTTGTTTTGTTTTAACTTAGGGTGGAAAGAGGGCTTGGCCAGTAAAGAGACATACTGCTTTTCTTAAGGTTGAGTTCAGTTTCCAGAACCCATGTCAGGTGACTCACTGCTGCCTGTAACTCCAGGTCCAAGGAATCTGACATCTTCTCCTAGACTCTATGGGTGTGTTGCACATACACCACACACATACAAACACAAATTTTTTATTTCCTTTTTTTTTTTTTTTTTTTTTTTTTTTTTTTTGACAGGGTTTCTCTGGCTTTGCAGGCTGTCCTGGAACTAACTCTGTAGACCTGGCTGGTCTCAAACTCACAGAGATCCACCTGCCTCTGCCTCCTGAATGCTGGGGTTAAAGGCGTGTGCCTCCACCACCTAGCCCAAACACACACACACAATTTAAAAATAAATGTTTTGTTAAATGCTCAAGCCAGCCGGGTGTTGGTGGCATAGGCCTTTAATCCTAGCACTGCGGGGGAGAGGGGGCACCGAGGCAGGAGGATCTCTGTGAGTTCGAGGCCAGCCTGGATAGGCTCCAAAGCTACACAGGGAAACCCTGTCTCAAAAAAAAAAAAAAATGCTCAAGTGGTGACTCATACCTTTGATCCCAGCAGGAAGCAGAGGCAGGCATGAGTTTGAGACCAGTGTGGTCTACAAAGCAAGTTCCAGAACAGCCAGAGCTCTTACCCAGAGAAACCCTATCTTGAAAAAACAAAACAAGAAAGAAAACCTTTTTTATATTTTATGTATTTATTTTGTATGTATTCCGGTGTGTGGGTATATGTCTTGGTACACATGGAGATCAAGTCTGTTCTCTCCTTCCATAATGTTGGCCCCAGTTTTCAAGTTTTAAGTGGCTGGGGGACTACAGTTCAGCCTTTTGGTTAAGATAAAGTACAAATCATTTAGAATATCAGAAGACAGGTTACACTTACATGTAATAAAAACCTACCAATAAAAATAAAATTGGGGTCAGTATGGTGGCTCAGTGGCTCATAGCACCTGCCACAGAATCCTGGAAAACCAAAACCTGTGTAAATTTGAAAGGGCACAAAGTTGTCCTGTGGCCTGCACTTTACACACATGTACACATACAATAATATCTATACATGCTTGTAGCCTAGGACAGTTGACTGGATGTTCTGTGGTAAGAAGACAGAAGTGTGTATGTATTATCCATTCCTGTCATAGCAATTTTACCTGCCTGAGCTCACTCTGGAGCACCTTTCCTCCCCTAGCAGGGCTGTCCCCTCCGCCCAACATGACAGTTCTTTAACTTGCATGAGTCTCTGTTGCTCACCCAGTTAGCATTTATTTCGAGACAGGGTCTCCTGTAGCCCAGGCTGGCTATGACCCTGATCCCCCTTTCCACCTGCTGAGTGCTAACATTACAAGCATGTGCCAGCACACGTAGTTCATGCAATGGTAGAACCCAGGGCTTCCTGCAGGCCAAACAGTCACTATACTAACTAAGCCATATTCCTATACCCCCCCCCCACCTTTTTTGTTGTTGTTGTTGTTGTTTGGTTTTTCAAGACAGGATTTCTCTGTGTAACAGTCCTGGCTGTCCTAGAACTGGCTCTGTAGGCCAGGCTGCCTCTTCCTCCCACGTGCTGGGACTGAAGGTGTGCGCCACCACTGTCCGACTCTTAATTTTTATTTTTAATTAACTTACTTACTTTGCAGTGCTGGGGATGGAACCCAGGATCTTCTGCATCCTTGGCAAACATGGTCCCCATGAACTACATCCCCAAATATTTTTAGTTTTATTTTGACATTGCCTAGTACATTGCCCATGCTGGTCTCAAATTTGGACTCCTTCTGTCTCAATCCTATTATCCTTAGTACCTGGGATTATAAGAATTACACCTGGCCCCAAGAATTGACTTTAGATTGGGTGATTGAATGAGGCCTCTGGCATTCAAGAGAAACAACAAAAACTACATCTTTGAACCTAGGGCTATAGCCCAGTGCTAGGGCCTGCCTAGAGTGCTCCAGGAAGGGGAAGGGAAGTGGGGCTCAGTGGTAGAGTACTGTCTCAGCCTTTGTGAGGCTCTGAGTCTGTCGGAGTTCAGGAGCAATCCACTTGCCGGGCTTCTGCAGACAGCCAGGAAGTCAGCTTGGCCAGAATAGAGGAGTGAGTGACCTCAGAGAGCAGAGGTTGGGAGGCAGTGGGGCCTGTAGGTTTGGTTATAAAGTAGCCTGGGAGCTTCTGGAGGCTGGGGTCCTGACACAGTAGGTACATATGATGAGAGACCCTGCTGGGTGGGGAGACTGCTCACTGACTTTGCACCGAGCCTGCAACCTCAGTCTGATGAGAAGCTGAAGCAGGAAAGGAGAGAACTGACTCCTACAAGTTGTCCTCTGATCTCCTGTGCTTAACACACCAAGCACATACACACACAGGCACATCAGAGCAGGGCAAGCAGTAGGACTTGAGGGCAGGGCTAGGACACAGACCACCATCCCTTCTTGGTCACCGCAGAGTAGTGTCTGGAGCCGCATGGCTCTCTTAACTGTCTTTCTGTCTCCCTCCAGGCTGTCCTTGGACTCTCTTGCACCCTGTGAAGGCTCAGTGCCAGGTCACAGCTTAACCATTGTGAACCTTCAAGAAGTAGGAATAGCCAAGCCAGACGGCCACTCGGCCACATCTTGATAGAGCCTGCAGCCTCTGCAGGCTCCGCAAGAGGGCATTCACACCCCACCACTGCATGCACTGACTGGGCCACCTTCCCAGTTGCAGCCTTGCTGCTGAGGACCCAGAGGCAGCTCCCAAGATGGTGAGTAGAAGAGTCCCTAGCCTGGGTTCCTCCTAGGCGCCAGCAGTCTCCAGCAGCCCTGCCCCTCCCAGGCTCTTGTGTGGTAGCTATTGGTTGTTGTGCATGGCAGTTACAGGCCTTTTCTGGACATTGAGACCACCACCCAGCAAGTCCTCTCTCCATCTACATCTTGCTCTCTCCCTTATCCCTTCCCTTCCTTTCTGATACTGTTTAGCTCAAGATGATCTTAAACTCCTGACCCTCCTGCCTCAGAGACCCTTATCTAAGTGCTGGGTTATGCTGTAGAGCTGGGGATGGAGCCAGGGCCTGTGCATGCCAGGCAGGCACTCCGCCACTGTGCCGTATTCCCACCCTTGCACTAGCGGCTGTGAAACGTGATGTTTGTGCCCACTCCCTCTTGAGTGCTTTCCAGGAGAATGTCATCCTCTGGAAAGGAGGCCCTGCACTGCTGAGCTACGCAGTCACTCTTTAAAATGTAATAGGACTTTGTTTATGTAGACTAGGTGCACATGCATGTGGTGGTCAACCTAGGGGAGGAGGAACCTTCTGCCATGTGGGCCCCAGGTTTCAAGGTCCTTAGGATTACTGGCAGACACCTTCACCCACCATCTCATCAGATCTAAGCAGTCACTCTTTGTCCTTCCCTCCTCACCATCCCGGTAGCCTATCAGCTGCCTCCAGACTCTGAATCTCCCTGCATGAGCATGTGTGCTGCCCTGTCTGATTTTGCACTCGGCATGATGTGTTCAAGGATGTTCCATGTACTGTGCCCAAGAAGGGCTGGCCTCAGGACTCTACGCAAGGGTTTTGCCACTGAGCTACACCCACAGCACTAGACCATGGTTTTTTGTTGTTGTTTATTTTTTTAATTTATTTATTATGTATACAACATTCTGCTTCCATGTATATCTGCACACCAGAAGAGGGCACCAGATCTAATAACGGATGGTTGTGAGC